>NC_088869.1:27252659-27852659 GCF_032884065.1 Artemia franciscana | reverse complement strand
AATAAACAACTCTTTTAAAAGTACTAAAAATACTTTAGTTTAAAGAGCGAGGTATTGGCGAGGGGGTGAACCCCCTCATATATGTAATAATTTCTATTCATTTTAAGTTTTAATGTTGCCCCTTATTTTCAGCTGAAAATTCTAGTTTTTTATTTAATTTCCAATATTTGTTTAAATAATGCTGGGAAAACTGGCGCCCCCTTCATGGAAAATTCTCTTCCCTCAAGAAAAAATACCTCCATGGAGAGATTCTCCCACTTAACACCCTCCCGCCGAACCTCCCACCCCTCACCAGAAAAATTTCCCCTGAAAACGTCTATAAACTTCCTAATAACCAATAATAAATGTAAACAACGGGCGAAGTTCATAACTTGCAGCCCTTCCCCTGGGGACTGTCGGGGATTAAGTTGTCCTTAGAAACATAGTTGTTACGTTTTTGACTATGCTGAACATAATGGATATCTCAAAATTTTGATCCGGTGACTCTGGGAAAAAAATGAGGATGGGAGGGGACCTAGTTACCCTCCAATTTTTTTGGTTACTTAAAAAGGGTACTAGAATCTTTAATTTCCATTCGAATGAGCCCTCTCGCGACATCCTAGGACCACTGAGTCGATACGATCACCCCTGGGAAAAAAAAATAATAATGAACCCGCATCCATGACCTTTCTTCTAGCTTAAAATACAGAATTCCACATTTTTGGAGACAGTAGTGTTTTCTGATACGCTGAATCTGAAGGTGTGGTTTTTATGAAGAAATTATAACTTTTAGGGGTTGTTTCTCCCTTTTTTCGAAAATAAGGCACATTTTCTAAACTGATGAAACTTATATATTTAAAATCAGCATAAAAATCCGATTCTTTGGATGTATCTATTTGTGTTAAAATTTCGTTTTTTAGAGTTTGTTTACTATTGAGCCGGGTAACTCCTTATTTACAGTTAGTTACCAAGAACTGTTTGACAAAAAACTGCATTATTGTCCTACCCTCTCGGGTCATCAAGGTTTACGAGCTTTAATATTGCTCAGTTGCTCAAAAGTTTAGTGACTACTGCTGTAGAAATAGACTGTTAATATTTTAATTCGAAAGATCTTAGAACACTGAGGTACCTAGAATATTCTCACAAAAATTTAATTTGCTTTAGGGAGGAACTCAAGACTCAAAGATTGATAATAAAACAAAAGAATTTCACTGAAAATGGGCGTTGTTAGTGCAACAATGGGTAGTTGCATGTGTTTTATTTACCAATTCCTCTTCAAAAAATTGGAACAGAAAATTGTATTGTTTAAAGTAAATACGCACCAACAAGCTTTTCTGTTCTTGAGGCCGGGGGAAATATTCTGTTAATCCCCTTCCAATAGTCTTTTTGTCTTAAGACCTTGGAGGCAAAAAGACAAAATTTGGAGCAAGACTGGAGGGTAAAAAGGGGACAGCCGCCTTATATACGGAATGATTTTGGTCGTTTTATGTTTTAATTACGATCTTTACTTTAATTTGAAGAACAAATTGTTTTCCATTTAATTTCCGTTGGTTTTAATACTACAAGTACGGTTGCCCTGGATATGAGGCGTGCACTGCTCCTCCAATCCTATTCTTTACATCAGACTTAAACTCTTCCAGAACAACGGTGCGGGATTACTCTATATCTTTTTTTGAAATAAACTATAATTTCTCAAATCAAACTATTGTCTCATTAATAAATCTTTAACCCCTTCAACCCCCCCCCCCACCGTGCAACACATTTCGTCCTATATTCATCCATGTCTATGGATGTATTGATATGTAAATGGGTTTCTCTATAAAATTACATTTTTTTATCGGACCTTTAACTTTTGCTTCGGCTTGTCTTTTGTCATTATGAAAGACATACCTCCGAACCTTTGTTTGTTTTAATTGTTCAGGTGGTGGGACAAAAACTTCTTTTTCTTCCAAAGATTTATCAAGTCCAAGTTTTTGATTTTCAAAGGTATGGTAGCTATTGATGTTTCTTTTAAATTTTTTTGTTTCTTTTAATTGTTCAGGTGGTTGGAAGAAAACTTCGTTTTCTTCCAACGATTTATCTAGCTTTTCAAAGGTATGGTAGGCAGTGGTGACTTTCTCCATTTCAAAATCCAAAACCAAATCATCATTTCTACCATTTTCAATTTGTTTGGTTGGTTTTACCTCGGCTTATCTTTCGTCACATGAAATACATATCGCCGAACCTTCGTTTTTTTTAACAAAGGTGTGGTAGGCATTGATAACCTTATCCATGTCAAAATCCCAAACCCAATCATCATCGCTATCATTTTCAATTTTGACACGTTTTGATTATCGCTGTCCTGGTTGATTGTCAATGACTTGCTCACATGCTAGGTGTCGCTGTCTTCTAACCGCGTGTCTTCACTCTTCATTTTCATTTTTGACACGCCGCCCCTGTTCTTCTAACCGCATGTGTATTTGCTCTTCATTTTCATTTTTGACTTGCTCACATGCTTGATGTCGCATGTCCTCTAACCGCGTAGAAATTTTTTTTCTGTTCGATTTCTGATCGTTTTTTAAATAACCCCATGCAATCTGACTCCTCCTCCACGGATATATTATCTATATTCAATCCTGGTGAAAATTCATCCACGACAATTACCCTTAACAACTTCATGCGTAAAATTGAGACAGAAAAGAGAAGCAAGAAATACAAAAAGAATTTTGTACAGGAATTCTGGTGAATTCCCAAAGTGCATAGTTTTCTCTGACAACTTCAAACCCTGGAAAATTCCCTTCCCATGGAAAGTTCCCCCGTAAAAAAAAGAGAAAAACTAACAGAAAATTCATCTTCCCACCCTAAAATGTATGGATGCCTCCCAATAATAAATTATATGACTAAACAATGGGCAATCCTTATAACTTAAAAACCTTTCCCCTGTGGCCGGGGGAGGGGGGTTCATGTTATATCCAAAGGCATAGTCATTGGGCCTTTCAATTATGATGAACGAAATTGCTATCCCAAAATTTTACTAGGACGATTTTGGGGGAAAATGGGTCGAGGAGGCTGCCTAGTTGCCCTCCAATCTTTATGGTCACTTGAAAATTGCACTAAAACTTATAATTTCCGTTCAAATGAGCCCTCTCACGATATTCTAGGACTGCTGGGTCGATGCGATAACCCCTGGAAAAAAAATAATAAGAAAATGAACACGAATCCGTGATCTTTCTTCTGGCAAAAAAAATTCCAACTGTTTGCAGATAGGACCCTCAAACCTCTACATTATGGTTCTCTGATATGCTGAATCTGATAGTTTGATTTTCATTAAGGTTCTATGGCTTTTAGGGGATGTTATCATCCTTTTTCGAAGATAAGGCAAATCTTCTTAGGCTCATAACCTTTGATGGGTAAAATTAAACTTAATTAAACTTATATATTTGAAACCAACATATAAATTAAATTTTTTCTACATACCTTTTGGTATTATTATTCCTTTTTTAGAGTTTCGGTTACTCTTGAGCCGGGTCACTCCTTACTTATAGTTCGTTATTACGAACTGTTTGATACTACCAAGATAAGTGAAGCTATCCACTTGATCGATCTTTTCATTACCCAACATCACCTTTTCATCTTCACTTATTCCTATTCTTAGTGACTTAGTCATTTTAACATTAATTTTCAAATCTATTCTAGCACCCTGAACTCTAACACCCTTTATTTTGCTGACACTTTCTCTAAGTACCTTTATTTACCTTTATAGTAACTTTATGTACCTTTATGAAGTACCTTTATAGAGACAAAATCTCTATAAGTCACTTTATTTTGCTGACATTTTCATCTAAAATGATTAAATCATCCACATAATCTAACTTCAGGAAAGTGTTTCTTCCCCATTTGATTCCGTATTCTCACATTGCCTTTCCTGTGCTATTTAGGACAAAGTTCATCGAAATGACATCGAAATGATCCATATAAATGGGGATAGAACACAATCTGGTTTAACTCATAGTAAGTTTAGCACTAATCACTTAATGTATTTGTCTGGTATACCATACAAGGGTAAGACCTTCGCTAAAGCTCATCTATCAGCTGAATCGAGAACTTGCTCATAATCAATAAAACTGAGGACTAAAAGTGTTTGATGACTCGGGTACTTCTGGATTATTAACCTAAGAGTGAAAATTTGTACCTACTATAGACACTTAGGAAGTCGCATGAGACTTTCACATTTCACATTTGTCTTTACACTTACGTATGTTTGTCCAAGTCTATTTTTTACATTATTTTTCTAGGTTTATATTAAAAAGAATTTTGCGCTCACTTTAGCCACACAGGCTCTATAGAGCTTAATGTTTGACCATTTTTAATATATTCTGCTCCTTTTTTAGATAAAATAATTTCTCTCTTTCTCAAATGCCCTTGAATGAGCCCTCTCCCGGCTTTCTAGGGTCATTTCTTAGATACAATCATCCCTAGAAAAGAAGAAGTAAAGAAAAAGAATAAAAACGCATCCGTGATAAAATCTTTGCAATAATAACTCTCTAAAACTCTATTTTTGATGGTGTAATTCTCATCAACATCCGTCCTTTTTTATTTGGAGCTTTCCCCTCTTTCAAGAATAGGCAAATTTATTAAGATCAAAGCTTTTTAAGGACAATTTATAAACAAATTTAATGCTGGCACAGCCTCGTTATTAGTAAAATTTGTTGTGAATGTGCATTTACAAATTAGCTCGAGTTGCTCCTTACTTACAATTCATAACAACAAACTGTCTGATGCGATGATTATATGCAAACATTTAGGAACTCTTACGAAATTCAGATTGTGATAAACAGAGTGTACGCCTTTAAAAGAAGCTTATGTAACCGGGCTTAATTAAGTAAGGTAAAATATAAGGTAAATTAAACTAATTATCAAATGACATCTGCTATACGAATAAAAAAAAGCAATAATTAGAAAAGTCAAAATAATTATAAATGTCAGTTTTTTCTCAGAAAAGAAAAAATAATGAAAACGGTAAAATGGCTCTTAAAAAACCTTGCAATCAAATCTTAACATCCCTTTAGGTCAAAATGAACTAAGGCCTGCTTCGGCTAATCCAAGTGTTTTGAAAGTAATTATGGAACCCCGTGAAGACTACAAGTCTTATAAATTCAGCTCCACAAAGCACGCGTGAAATTCAAAATTATCTTAGTTAATAAAATACTAAAGCACGAGGAAAGTTATCAATTTTAATTGCTTGACTTGCTTTACCACGCGCTTCATTTTGAAACTAATAGGTAATTAAGTCACGAGCTTTTCGGTTGCCTTGTCGGAGTAGATGAACCGTATCTTAGTCAATCGGCTATCGGAAAGGATGCATCGGAAGATGCAGCGCAACGGGTCAGTGATGGTCTATGTCGGTGCTAAGGTTTCTATTTCACTACACCATTTCAAAACCACCTAGTGTTTGTGTGGAAGAACTCTTTTAAACAAGCCTAGGATTGGCGTTCCGCGGTTTTATGTCTCTACAGGAGAGATCATTTTTTTCTCTCTCTCTCTCTCTTTCAGTCTTGTCGGAATAAATTGAAAAATCTTGATAATTAAGCGGAATAATTCACATTTCCAAATAACTGAATGCTTTTAAATATATTGACTCTTTAATGTTTCAGCTCTTTGAGTTTGTCCTTTTATATAACCGAACCTAATAAATAGAAAACCAACAGATTATCTAGATAAAAAATAGAGCACAAAAAAATAAACCCTGTGGTCGAAATATGAAAGCCTACAAACTTACATATTTTTTAATATAAATATTTTTATTATATATATTTTTTCATCTGTTTTCTCTGTTTTTATTCATTTTCCATCTGCTTTCCATAATTGTTTTCAACATTTCTTAATCCTGAGACAAACAGTATTTTTTATTTTGATTTTATAGCTTCTGATGTTGAACTGAAAGATAAAACTTAATATCAAACTCAAAAAATTATATCTATGCGCTTTGACAACCTTGATACACTTACACTCTTTTTATTTATTTAAATTGTAAGAGCAGAAGTAGTTATAGTAGTATCTCCGAAAGCTTCAACTTAATACCCCCAGTCGTTCACGATATAACGGTGAGGTGTCTTATTGGTAACCATTCGACACAATGCCTTTTGATTTATTTTAAAGCAATATTTAATTTTAAGTCATAATGGGACTATTGCATATTTGTGGGGGGCTGACACATCAAGGGTTCTACTATGCTGAACAAAATGGCTGTCTTAAAATTTTGACTGGATGCGTTTGGAAAATGAATGGGCTTGGGAGAAGGGCTCCTTGCCCTCCAATCTCTTGTTACTCTTAAAAAGGGCACCAGAGACTTGCGATGTAATTAGAGTGAAAGGGGGGATACTTTTCCCTTCGTATATCTAGTAAAAACATTTTAAACAAGTAAATACAAAGTGAAAACATTTTAGATATATTTTGTTTAGAGTAAAGTGAAAATTATGTTATGGTCTTGAGAAGGCATGGGGGTTGTCAGCCTTACTCATGTTAATTTTTGTTAATTTTTTAATAAATAAACAAAATACGTTTAAAATGTTTTAACTTTTTTAACTTTAATAAGCTAAAAACTATTAAAAATTTAAGAAATATAGATCAGTATATGTATACTAAACTAACAATCCACAGCCATTTTTTTCAGGAAAGTGCAAATTATGTTCTGGTCTTGAGAAGGTATGGGGGTTGTCAAAGACATAATTTCCAGACCTTACAACTACACTGAACAAAATGGCTGACTCAAAATCTTGATTAGGTATGTTTTGGGAATTGATGGGCGTGGGGGAGGCCTGTTGTCCTCCAGATACTTTTGACTAATAAAATGGGCACCAGCCCTTTCAATTTCCAATTGAATGCGCCTTTTCGAAGTTTCTACGACAACAAATGGTCATTTCAAAATTTGTATCAGATGCATTACGAGAAAATACAAGGTGTGAGGGGGGGATTCCACCCTCCGATCACTTTGACTATTAAAAAGTAAGTAATTTCTGAGACCACACTGGCTTATCATGATAAAGCATAAAATCATGAAGAAAGGACAAAACGAGGACAATAGACAGCCAGTGAATTTTTTTTATGCTGGCAGTTTATTGTCCTTGTTTTATTCTTTCTTCGCGATGTTATGTTTTAATCCTAAAAAGGGCACTAGAACTTCTGATTACCAGCCGAACGAGCCCCCTCCGAAGTTTATACGATCACCTTTTCTAAGTACAATTTATATTCCCCCAGGGCATAACTTACAACTTTTGCTCTGATGGCTATGGAAGGTTGCCCTCATCAAAGACATAATTTCCGGTAGTTTTCAATTACGTTGAACAAAATAACTATCTCAAAATTTTGATTGGATGTGTTTGGGGAAATGGTGGACGAGGGAGAGGGCTATTTACCCTGCAATCATTTTCGACTATTAAAAAGGGCACTGGCCCTTTCAATTTCCAATCGAATAAAATTTTTGAAGTTTCTACGATAACAAATGACCATGTCAAAATTAAAATCAGTTGCATTTTGGGAAAAAACAAGATGTGGGGGGTATCCATCCTCTGATCACTCTTAATCTTAAAAAGACACTAGAACTTCTTATTATCAATCCAATTTGTCCCCTCCAATGGTTATACGATCACCCTTTCTATATATACCTTACATATCCCCAGTGTATAACTTACAACCCTTGCCCTGAGGGCTGTGGGGGTTGTCACTCTCATAGACATAATTTCTAGACCTTTCAATTACGTTGAACAAAATGGCTATCTCAAATTTTTATTGGATTTGTTTGAGAAAATGGTGGGCATGGGAGGGGGTTAGTCGCCCTCCAATCACTTTCGACTATTAAAACAGGCATTGCCTCTTTGAATTTCCAATTGAATGAGCTGTTTTAGATGTTTAATCCGACAATAAATGGCCATCTGAAAATTTCTATAAGATGCATTTTGGGAAAATACGAGGTGTGTGGGGTGGGGGGGGAGTATCTACACTCTGATCCCTTTGAATCTTAAAGAGAGTATTAGAAATTCTGATTACCAATCCAATGAGCCCTCTTGGAAGTTTATATTACGTTGAACAAAATGGCTATCTAAAAATTTGGATTGGATGGGCTTTGGGAAATGGTGAGCGTGGGAGGGGGTTAGTTGCCCTCCAATAAGTTTCGACTATTAAAAAGGGCACTAGCCCTTGCGATTCACCGCGGAAAACATGGAAAATAATAAATGAAAGAATAAATAATGTCAAAACAAGAGATATTCCATCCCACATTACAACTAATGGAGGAGTTAAAATAACAGATGAGAGGGTAATGGCAGAAGCATTTGCTAACCATTTTAGGAAAATTGGACGTGATTTGGTGGATCAAATTTCTGCTGGGACACATAATCAGAGAAAACATTTTCCAAATAAATTAGATAAGACTATTTTTATGTACCCTATCCAATTCTTGGAATTTCAAAGAACTGTTACTAGTTTGGAAAACGGATTTTCGACCTGTCTTATCACCTGTTTCTAAAGTTTTTGAAAAAATAATACAGAGTAGATTTATTTCATTTCTGGTAAAGAACAATTTTTTTTTCTCCCAATCAGTTTGGTTTTTTGCGTGGTAGTTCAACAGAGCAAGCAGTAGCTGCTTTACATAATTTCTTATCAGATGCTATGGATGATAGTTATTTGGTGGCAATTATATTTTTGGTATTAAAAAAGCTTTTGATACAATAGAACATGCAATGTTTTTTGATAAGTTGGAATAGCTCGTGAGTTAGTGAGATCTTATTTATTAGAAGGAAGTTTTACAGTCCAGGTTGGTGAGGAATCATCTCATGTTTTCCTTTAGAAAATATAGGAGTTCCACAAGGGTCTGTATTGGGGCCGTTACTTTTTTTATACACATAAATGACCTTCCAAAATGCATGCCTTCGGACGATGAATTACCAATAATGTTTGCAGATGATACAGCAATCTGTTTGAAGGCTGGCATCGAACAGGACGTACAAAGGGCCCTTGAAACTGTTGTTTTTATTGTAAATTAAAAAGAGTGGATGTATTTAGATATTTAGGTATCTAAATTGACTCAACTCTGTCTTTTAAGGCGCATATTAATAAACTCGAGGCAACAGTGTCCAGGAATCTCGGTTGTTTGCATAGAGTAAAGTTTCTGTTTCCTTACCAAATAATGAGAAAATTATATTTTTCATTAGGTGAATGTTATTTTCAATATTGCCCGACCGTTTGGATGTTGACATTCCATTCACATTTACGAACACTCCAAATTGTCCAAAACAAGGCAATAAGAATCCTTGACCTTTTTTTTAACACACCCTAGGAAGACAAAAGAATTATCTGAAACTAAACATCTTTTTATTTCTTGATATTCTTGATTTACAACAAATTTTTCACCTTAATATAGGCATATAGTTCTTAGAAATCCAGCGTAGGGAGAATTTTTTTAATGACATGAGACTCTTGGTTGAAAATTAAATTAAAAAAACAAGTTTTTTTTAACTGAAAGTAAGGAGCGACATTAAAACTTAAAACGAACAGAAATTACTTCGTATATGAAAGGGGCTGCTTCCTCATCAACGCCCCGCTCTTTACGCTAAAGTTTGACTCTTTGGGGAAAAAATCAAAAACAAACAAACAAATAAACACGCATCCGTGATCTGCCTTCTGGCAAAAAATACAAAATTCCACATTTTTATATATAGGAGCTTGAAACTTCTACCATAGGGTTTTCTGATACGCTGAATATGATGGTTTGATTTTCGTTACGATTCTATGACTTTTGAGGGGTGTTTTCCCCTATTTTCTAAAATAAGGCAAATTTTCTCAGGCTCGTCACTTTTGATGGGTAAGACTAAACTTGATGAAAGTTATATATCTAAAATCAGCATTAAAATGCGATTCTTTTGATGTAGCTATCCATTTTTTAGAGTTTTGGTTACTATTGAGCCGTGTCGCTCCTTACTACAGTTCGTTACCACGAACTGTTTGATAAACATAGCCATTTATCAAGAGCAAGGAATAAGTTTCTTTTTCCTTTTGTTAGAAATAAGAGATCACGACTAAGTTTAAGATATCAACTTCCTAAAATTGCCAATAAGTATATACTATTTGATTTAATAAGTGAGTCACCATCACTCTATACATATAAAAAGAAATTAAAAGAGATAGTTTTTTCTGCCTATAGTAGCGGTGACTGAATGTAAAGTGATTTATTTATAAATTAGTTTATAAGTCCCATCCGTGTCTCCATGAGTCGATTTTTTTTTGCTTCTTCTCTCTCTCTCTCTCTCTCTCTCTCTTTCTCTTCCTATATGTACTCCGTGCAAGTTATTGAGGTATAATTCCTTCTTCTTTTTTCTCTCTCTATTGTTAAAGGAGACAGAACGAGTTGTCTCCCTGTCTCCTTTGTATAACATTTATGTATATCGTTTCTTGTTTAATAAAGTCTAAGCCTAAGTCTAGCCCTTTCAATTTCCAATAAATGAGCCTTTTTCGAGGTTTATAATACAGCAAATGGTCTAAAAATTTCTATTAGATGCTTTTCGGGAAAATATGAGATTTTTTTTGGGGGGGGGAGGTATTTACCCTCCGATAACTCTGATACTTAAAAAGTGGACTACAGCTTCTGACTACCAATCCCATTTGCCCCCTCCAAAGTTTATACGATCACCCTTTCTATATATAACTTATATGCCGCGAGGGCGTATAGGGGAACCCTTGCCCTGGGGGCTGTAGAGGGGATGTAATCCTCAAAGACATAATTTCTAGACCTTTCAGCTACGTTGAACAAAATGGCTATCTCAAAATTATGGTTGGATGTGTTTGAGGAAATGGTGGGCGTAGAAGGGGGGTTGGTTGCCCTCCAATCACTTTCGACTATTAAAAAGATGACAAGCCCTTTCAATTTCCAATCGGATGAGCTCTTTTCGAAGTTTCCACGACAACAAATGACCATCTCAAAATTTCTGTCAGATTTATTTCGGGAAAATACGAGGTGTGTGTGTGGGGTGGGGGAATTCCACCCTATGATCGCTCTGAATCTTAAAAAGGGCAGTAAAACATCTAATTTTTAATCCAATGGGCCCATTCCAGAGTTTTTACGATCATCCTATCATTACATTTCAACTACCTTTTAACTACGTTAAACAAAATGGCTATTTCAAAATTTTATTTGGATTTGTTTGGGGAAATAGGGGATCTGGGATGGGTTTTAATTGCCCTCCAATCACTTTTTACTATTAAAAAGGGCACTAGCCCTTTCGATTTACAATCGAATGAGCCTTGTCTCGAAGTTTCTACGACAGAAAATGGTCATCTCAAAATTTCTATCAGATACATTTTGGCAAAATACAAGGTGTTTGGGGGGGTATCTACCTTCCAATGACTCTAAATCAAAAGGGCACTAAAACTTATGATTAGAAATCCAATGAGCCCCCTCCGGAAATTATACGATCACCCTTTCTTTATAAACCTTAAATGCCCTGGGGCATAACTTACAACCCTTGCTCTGAGGTTTGTGGATGGGGGGGGGGTTGTCATCTTCAAATGCATAATTTCCGGAACTTTCGGGTACGGTGAATAAAAATGGCTATCTCAAAATTTTGATTATGTGTGTTTGGGGAAAAGGTGGGCGCCGGAGGGGGATTAGTTGCTTTCCAATCACTTTCAACTATTAAAAATGGCACTAGCCGTTTCAATTTCCAATCGAATTAGCCCTTTTAGGAGTTTTTATGACAAGTCCTTCGATACGAAGTGCCCTGGTCTAAGACCAAAGAAAAACAATCATAATAATAAATAATAAATTGTGCCCACATCGCTCTTTACTTAGGCAGCGCTATTGCACTGCCTAATATTTGAGCATTGAGAATGCGTTTAAGTGTATTAGTAACCACCTACTCAAAGAGGCCTGCAGAAAAAAGGTATTTAATAAACCTTAGCCTTTTTGGTAATAGGCACAATATTTAATCTTCGGAATTATCATTATGGACATACAATATCAAATTCTATCCGTGCTTTAACGTTTAAATGTAGAATAAGTTGACTTTATCGACTTTGGATCTCAGAGGGTAAAATAGCCGTTCATTTTCCTTTAAAGTACGATTTTTCCTGATTATTCAAGTATTCAGCCCCCTTCCTTTCTAAGGGTGTATACTTTAAATGTAACTTCATATTTACGTTCTTGCTTTGCTTCGGCATGGACTTGGTTACTGAGGAAAAGAAAAGGCATAGAAATTCCTGTTCTGATGAGTCTAATTTTACACTTTTGTCAAAAAAGATTTGGAAAGGCCTCTGTTTTCACGACATTTGATACATAAATTGCCGGATTGTGTTTCTAGTCGCTCTTCTGTCCGTGTTTTTGTTTCCATGACGAGTTCGGTTGTATCTAAACAGTTGGTCAGCCATGTTTCTAGTCTGGCGCCCGCCATTATGAAATCGAATCACAGGTTTGAAATGTGTGCTTCTACATCCATAGATCAGTAACACAAACGAAAATACATTAAAAAACTGCGATACAAAATAAAAGTCAACTTAGAAGAAGTTTTCTCTCTTTATGAAGCCGTTTTAATTATTTTTCTTACTGTATGTAGAAGAAATATCTTTTAAGAAATTATTGTTACTCGCTTTTAATAATAACGACAGTAACTCACTTAAGCCCCTCTATGCATACAAAACACAACAAAAGAGCGTGAAAAAAGAAACGGAGATACGAAAAGCAAAATTTGAAATGGGGACACACACAAGTGCCAACACGAGAAGAGAAAAAAAACGAACCTTACAACTCAAAACAACCAACTTCGATGAAAGACAGTTCAGGCGAAGAAACAAAATGAATAACGCAATCCAATTGCTTGAAAGTTTCGAAGAGTTTTCAATTATCCTTTTATGGTGCTAACAAGGCCGTATCCAGGATTTTCTTCGGGGGCAGGGGGTGTTAAACAAAAGCTTTAAAAACACATCAAAATTTGTTTATATGCGTTTTGTTACGCTTTTGACAGTCGGAAAAACATTTCGGAGAGGGGGGAGGTGTCCCCCTGTACACGGCCTAGAGTGCTGACATTATAAATATAAATAAAACTTATAAATCTTGGAGAACAAATTTTTATTTCGTATTACGGTAAATTAGACTAAAGGTGAATGAATGATGAAAAACAGAATACACACAAAAAAAAAACAATACACGAATAGTTTATTGCTTCAAAAGTGAAAGGCTTTTAAGGAAACAGATTTGTTCCCACGGAATTTCAGGTTGAAACTATTATTATCTGCAATTTAATCTGCATTTTTATAATCATTACTATAATCTGTTATTATAATAATCTTATTATATATATAATCTTATTATAATCTGCATTATTATAATCTGCAATTTAATTATTTCGACTAAATACACTTTTAAGCAAAAAGTTAATACTTTATGTAAATAAAAGGTCAGCTTATTACTTTTAAGCTTCAAAAATATTTAAGAGAGCTTTGCTTCCCCCATCCCTCCCTTAAAAAAATTATTTTACCGAGCCAAAAAACAAGGAAATTTAAAAAACTAAGCTTTTAAATAGTAGACAATCTAACAAATGGCATCCCAACACAGTTTGATATTTTCTTTATTATCAAAAATTCTTACAATTATCTCGTCGCGGTTTTTTTTTATCGCTGTCATATAAAAAATGGAGTTTGGCCCAAATTTAGGATATTGTACATTTTCCCCCGCAAAATCCATAAGAAGGTTTCAGAAAGAAGATAATGCCGAAGTACGAAGTAACCAACCATTAGTTGGTTGCAAAAAACTTCTGGCAATTCCTTATGCAGGAAAACCAAGACTGTTTTTGTTCGACCCGTTATTAATTACGGTGTTTTTCAGGATATCACATAAAACAAAACAAGTTTTTTCAGATGAAAGTAAGGAGATAGATAAAGATTTAAAAAAGAAATTATTCTGTACAAGAGGGGGCTCCCCCTTCCTCAACCTCGGCTCTTTACGCTGAAGTCTTATTTACCTTTAAAAAAAACTTCTCTTTCAGTGAGCGGAACTTGTGTTTGAGCACGCTTTCTTAAAGAATTGTGACCAAAGGTCAACTTTAGTGTAAACAGTGAGGGTTAAGGAGGGGTTAGAGTCCCTCATATTCGGAATGCTTTCTGTTTGTTTTAATTTTTGATGTTCCTTCCTAATTTCAGCTAAAAATATTGTATTTTTGTTTACTTACTGGTCGTTTTTCAAGTCTTGCCAGAAAATACCCTTCCCTTCCCCATTCGTGTAAAATTTTTCGAACGAATTCACCCCAGAGACTTTCCTCCCCACGGAAAATTCTCCGCGTGGGAAATCCCGGCCACAGAAAATTATCCCCGCAAAAAGGCGTGTATTTCCCTATAACACTTACATATGTGAACAATGGGGAAATCAGGTAGCTTACAGCCATTCCCCAGTGACTGTAGGGGTCAGGGTATAACTAGAGGCATAGTTGCTGGACGTTTCAACTATGCTGAACCGAAATGTCTTCTCAAAATTTTGATAGGATGTCTTTGGATAAGAAACGGGGTGGAAGGGGGAGGGTAAGTTTCCCTACCATCTGTTTGGTAACTTCAAAATGTTACTATAACTTTTTATTTTCATCCAAATAAGCCCTCTCCCGGCCTTCTATGATTATTGGTTCAATAGGTTTAATACGAATACCCCTAGGAAAAAAACACGCATCCATCATCTTTCTTCTTTAAAAAAACAAAAAAAAACTAAGTTCCGCATTTTTGTAGATAAAAGATTGAAATCTCTACAGTCGAGTTTTTTGATATGCCAAATTTCATGGCGTAATTTTCAGTAATATCGCTTGAATTTTTGGGGGCGTTTCCCTCCTTTTCAAAAGTAAGGCCCATTTTCTCAGGCTTCTAGCTTTTGATGGGTAATATTAAAGCAAATGAATTATATATGTTTAGAATCTACATAAAAAGCTAATCCTTTTGATGTATTAATTGTTGTCAAAATTTAGTTTTTTAGAGTTTCGGTTACTGTTTAGCTGAGCCTCCCCTTAGTTACAGTTCTTTACCACGAACTGTTCGATTTGGAATTCGGAATACTTCATTTAATGTGACACCCTTGTCAGCCAAATTTATACAGGATCTCTTTGCTTAAATTACAGTTTGAGCTGTCCAGAACTACTTGCATTTGTATATTTCCAAGGCACAGAAATAGCACAATTGCTCTCATGTAAGTGCACAATCGGAGGAGGGGTCTTTTGGACCATTGTCTCTGGATATCATCTGTAATGTTTTTAGGATCTTTCCTATAATATCTTGTGCTGTCACTATAATTTACCTATTTGGTAGTTTATTAGCTGGTCCCCCCCCCCAAGAAATCCACTTAATTACATTTCAAGCGTCCAATTTAATCCTAAATGTCTTAGAAGTCAATATTTTCAAGTAGAATGGCACAAGGGAATATAAATGCTTACCAATACACACTGATACATATGTCAAATATGTGGAGGCGGGGGGGTGGCAGCATTTTTGCTTCTGAAATATGGATTGTATGTTAGATCTAAAGAAATTCATCCTGACTGCAGTTGATGTAATATTTCTGAAATTCCGTATTGCATGTATTGAATATTCGCTAGTTATGTGATTTCAAATACTGCGGTCACATGTTCACGGCTCTTTCAAAATCTACTCGGTTCCATTATTGTCTTCGACATTTATTAGAAAAAAACGGGAACACTGGTCTTTGCCCCGTTGCTTTTTTTACATTATCTATTTTATGTATAATTCACTTATTTTTATTAATCATGAAGAATTTGGACCCCCCAATAGGTGTCCATCCTAAAAAAATTCCTGCGGAAGAGCATGAGTGGATATATGGAAATCACAATTGAAAGAGATGAAGTATGATTAGACTCAAGACCCTTTCGCTTTTTCAATTCAGGGTAAACACCAAGAATTTAATGGAACAAGTTAAGTCCAATCCAAAGCTTTAGTCAAAAAAATGTATGATATAACTGGCAATGTAGCGGAAATTTTTTCACATTTGTGAATTCTTTCCAACCCGGTCAGTTTATAGGGACAATCAAGCATCAATTCTTGTTCCATTAGCATCGGTATCAGACACTAATAAAAAGGACCGTGATAGACTAATAAATTAGGGCCCTTTAAGAAGCGAATGCCGCCTACCCGAATCTACATGGGAGGCGGCTAGCTTACAATCGTAACATTTATTATACCCCTTGGTCTTGGTGTGCTAAGTGGTTATGGTCATGGCTGAATTGACCATGTATACAATAGATTTCAAAATGAATCAAATCGTTAGAATTTTTTGTCCAAGAGTAATAAATAGCTTTTATTTGACGGTTTATTAATCAAAAATTCTACAGAGGAATGCGATGTACATTTTCATGAGCTATCACTCTCGCTGAAGCTTTCATTCTGTAGCTAGAAATTAAAAACGACTTTAATAAATGTGATGTTGCTTCGTGGGTTGAATCTCACAATCCTCTCTCAAGTTTTTTCTGTGTCATTCCATGTCATTGTGATAAATCTACATAGGTCGTATCCTAATCAGCTAGAAAAAGAATCTTTAACACAAATTATGTGAATGATGCAGTGGTGTAATTTCTTTAGAATTCTTGGGGGGAGGGCAAAGTTGGAGTCAATTTTCCCAAATCAAGTGAAAATGACAATGAAAAATGAGCCACATAATAGCCTACCATAAAGGTAAAGATATATGCTACTAAAGAAAAAAGGCAGGCTACTACCTGCCAATTTAATTTCGAAGAATATCGAATTGAAGCAAAAACCTCAAGATTTGTTCAAATGAAGGTAAATAGCGATAGCAAAACTTAAAAAGAATGTTCCTTATATGAGGAAGATTTCCCCTTCTTAGCCCCTGCTCTCTGTGGTAAGGCACGTCTTTGTGCCTCATGCCTTAAGAACGGCTACTCAACACGAAGGCAATTGGAATAAGATGTATTTAAGTAATACCTCAAAAATGGACGAGTTTATTGATGATTTTTGTTTTAACTGCAATAATTTCACCTCCAATATTTCAAACGTGAATCCGTAAATAAAACAATGACAATTATCCATTCACTAAATTGGTTCCAAGAAGTGATTTCAGTATAACACTATATTACTTTAGTGTAAAGAGTATATATAAGATAAATATACGTAATAAAAATACACAAATATAGAAGTTCGATACGTAAGTTAATTCGTAGGGTGCGTATGTTTATTACTTACAAAAAAGCGTTCAGAAATTAAATCAAAAAGCTAATTTTAATGCAAGTAAGGAGCGACATTAAAACTTGTCCCCTCCTCAACGCCTCGCTCTTTGAGTCTAACAAAGTAGTGAGAAAGTTTTTTATTGTTTTAAAAAGTAGAGTTGTGAGAAATAGTCAAACTTTAGCGTAAAGAGCGTGGCGTTGAGGAGGGTACCACCCCTTTCATATACGGAATAATTTCTGTTCGTCTTAAGTTTTGATGTTGCTCCTTACTTGCAGTTAAAAAAAACTTTTTTTTATTTAATTGCTTTCAAATGTTGATGCCATCAGTTGGCTAAATTAAAAAAAAAAAAAAAAATGCTCTAGCTATTTGGAGATCTGAAAGACATTCGTTGTAAAGTTTGTCGATATGAAACATTTTGTATATATTGTTATAATGATATTGTTATAAAACAATATCATTCTCATTGTTATTTCAAACTGTTCTTGGTAACGAACTCTAAGTAAGGAGCGATGCGGCTCAATAATAACCGAAACTCTAAGAAAATGATTCTTGATAACAATAGATACATCAAAATAATCGAAATTTGATTCTTATTCATCAAGTTTAATAGTAACCATCAAAAGTTACGAATTTTTGATCCTTATTTGTCAAACTTAATGGAACCCATCAAAAGTTACAAGACTGAAAATTTGCCCAGTTTTTGATCAAGGGAGAAAACACCCCAAAAGAATCAAGGGATCTTAATGAAAATCAAACCATCAAATTCAGTGTATCAGAGAACCCAACTGTAGATGTTTCAAGCTCCTATGTAGAAAAATGGGGAATTCGCACCTTTTTTTTGCTAAGAAGAAAGATCACGGATACAAGTTTAATTTTTTTTTCAACAGGTGATTGTATCGGGCCAGTGACGGCAGAAGATCAGGATAGGGCTCATTTGATTGGAAATCAAAAGTTCTAGTGCCCTTTTTAACTCACCAAAAATATTGAAGGACAACTAGCCCCCCATTCACGCTCATTTTTTTCCCAAGTCACCCAATAAAACTTATGAAATAGTAATTTTTTCAGCATAGTTGAAAGATATAATAACTTTGTTTTTGAGGAATACTTAACCCCATACAGACCTCGGGGGAAGAGCTACAAGCTATGAACTTTGCCCATTGTTTACACATAGTATTGGTTATTGGGAAGTATACAGACGTTTCAGGGGAGATTTATCTTGTCAAGTGGGGTACGTGGGAGGATATATTAATGGCAAAACTTTTTGGGGGGAAGAGAGGCTGAATTTCACACGTTATTTAAAAACGATCAGAAATTAAAATTTAAAAAACAAGTTTTTTCAGCTCAAGAAAGGAGCAATATTAAACTTAAAACCAAAAGCAAGTATTACGTATATGAGGGGTTGCCCCATCGCCAATACCTCACTCTCAACGCTAAAGTTGTTTTTAGTACTTTTAAAAGATCTTTTGATTCTAATGAAACGGCCTTTGTAATTCAGGAGTCGTTGTTAAATAACTGGGACACAATTCGAACCTTAGCGTAAAGAATGAGTTATTGACGTGGGGTGACCCCTCATATACGGAATAATTTCTGTTCGTTTTGCCTCCTTACTTTCAGCTGAAAAAACTTTTTTTATTTTTTACCTTTTTTTAAATTTAATTCTTTTTAAAATCCATTCCCTTTAAAGCTGTATAAAAACAACGATTGAATAAAAAAGTTCTTTCTATTTAAGCAATATATTTATCTTCCAGTAAAGTGTAACTAATAATTCTGCATTTTAGCGTATTTGTGGGGTTATAATACCACCCTCGTTGTGGTAATCTACCTTCGTTTCAACTTTGATTTCAAGACAATACGTTTGTTCGTTTTAATTTCTATTATTTTTCAAGTTTCATTGCTCCAGCAACAATAAATCCGTTCGTTTTTGAGTTTGACATTCTAAAAAAGAGGATTTTTGTTAAGTTAGTTTTAAATTTTCTCATTTAATTTCCATAGTAAAGCTTTTTCCGGGAACAAAGCCTTTTAAATATTTAAAATTTATGTGAGTTGGAAAAGCCCAAATAGATACCACTATACTCACGATGCCTTGAAACTAAACAATGGGGGTTAACAACACCTTTTAGAAAGGTTTCTCTTTTAAACTAATTAAATAAAAAAAACAAGTTTTTTTAAATGAAAGTAAGGAGCGACATTAAAACTTAAAACGAACAGAAATTACTCCGTATATGAAAGGGGCTTTTCCTCCTCGACACCCTGCTCCTTACGCTAAAGTTTTTTATTGTTTTAAAAAGTAGAGTTGCGAGAAAGAATCAAACTTTAGCGCAAGGAGCGGGGTGTCGAGGAGGAAAAGCCCCTTTCATATACGGAGTAATTTCTGTTCGTTTTAAGTTTTAATGTCGCTCCTTACTTTCATTTAAAAAAACTTGTTTTTTTTTATTTAATTTCTGAAAGTTTTTTAATTAATGCATGACTGATTTTGGCTCTCCGTACATAAATTATTAAAATGAAATTTGCATATTAATTTTTTTTTTTGGCTAAATGGCTTTCTCTTAGCTTTGTTCAAGCGATTTTGAGAAATAAAGGGTGGGGAAGGATGTCTTGTTGCCCTCCAATTTTTCGGCTACTTAAAAAGGCAACTAGATCTTTTATTTTTAACGAACGTTTTTATTAGTAAAAAAAATACGTAACTTAAGAATTAACTTACGTAACAAACTTTTATATTCTTATATTTTTGATTATATATATGAGGGGGTTGGTCCCCTCGTTAATACCTCGCTCTTCACACTAAATCTTGTTTTCTCCCAATTCTTTAAGAATGACCCCTGAATCAGAAAGGCCGTAGAATAAATAGTTGAAATTATTTAAAAAAATTTTAGCATAAAGAGTGAAGTGTTTATCTCCTCCTAAATACCTCGCTCTTTATGCTAAAGTATTTTTAGAACTCCTCATATGCGTAATAATCTCTGTTCCTTTTTAAGTTTTAGTGCTTCTCCTTACTTTCAATTGAAAAAACTTTGTCATGTTTATATTTTCATTGTTTTTTTATAGTAATGCTAGAAAGTCCTGCGCCCTTTTCATTGAATTTCTCTTCCCCCGTGAAATATTCCTCCAAGGAAAGATCCTCCCATATAGCCCCCTCCCCTGAACCCCACACCCAAACCAAAAAAATCCCCCTGATAACGTCGGTACACTTCCCAGTAACCATTACTGTATGTAAACATTGGTCAAAGTTTGTAACTTGCAGCCCCTCCCCCAGGGACTGTGGGGGGTAAGTCATCCCCGAAGACATAGTTTTTATGGTTTTCGACTATGCGGAACAAAATGGCTATCTCAAAATTTTGATCCGTTGACTTTGGGAAAAAAATGAGCGTGGGAGGGGGCCTAGGTGCCCTCCAATTTTTTTGGTCACTTAAAAAGGGCACTAGAACTTTTCATTTCCGTTAGAATGAGCCCTCTTGCAACACTCTAGGACCACTTGGTCGATACGATGACCCCTGGGAAAAAAAAACAAAAAAAAAAACAAATAAACACGCACCCGTGATTTGTCTTCTGGCAAAAAATACGAAATTTCACATTTTTGTAGATTGGACCTTGAAATTTTTTCTATAGGGTTCTCTGATACGCTGAATGCGATGGTGTAACTTTTGTTAATATCCTATGACTTTTAGGGGGTGTTACCCCCTATTTTCCAAAATAAGACAAATTTTCTCAGGCTCATAACTTTTGATGACAATAAATAAACTTGATGAAACTTATATATTTGAAATCAGCATAAAAATCCGATTCTTTTGATATATCTTTTAGCACCGAAATTCTGTTTTTTAGAGTTTCGTTTACTATTGAGCCGGGTCGCTCCTTACTACAGTTCGTTACCACGAACTGTTTGATACACAGTAATCCACACACTTCCATGAATTTGTTGTGCTGCCTCGTCTAACCTTCAGCATCGAACCATCTTCAAAGCACAGTGACGTAGTAACACTATTCTTCAATTACGCCTGTAATCACCCGCATTGCCTTTATTTAATTAATATACAATTTCAATTAATGTAATTGGTGATCTTTATAAACTGTTTGGAATTTGAACTCTGTAATGGAATGGAATCCCAAAAAACAGGTTTTGGGAAAACAAGTAAAGAGCAAAATTACCTTAAACGAAGGGGCTGTTGCCCTCTCAAGTCCAAGCTCGACGTTTAAGCTGTTGCTCGTACTTAATTGAAAATGATTATTTTTCACATTTTTGTTCAGAACATAAAAGTATTTCTGTTTTTTGAATGCAGGTACTAATTTGGTATATGTTGCATTATGATGAGTTTTCAGTCAAGTACATACAACTAAACTGATTGATGTAAGTGGGAGGGGCATTGTGGGAACAATAACTTATCTTCCCTTCAAGGTTATTTCTGCTTGTTTCAAGTTGTAATGTCACTCTTCATTTTTTTTCTTTTCTTTTTTTTTTAAATGTTTTCCAAGAAAGAACTTTTTGTGAGGAGTTGTGAGATGGTTTATACTCCGCTGGTTTAGGTTTTTGCTCTGTCATAAGTCCCTTCCTCCGTCTGTATTCCCGTATAAGAAACCCTTCTTGCATGATCTCATGGTGGAGTTGGGTTGGACCCTTCACGAGTTTGCCCAGCCAAAACCGTCACTGCAACCAATACTCCAGGGTGACCTTGAAGAGTGGTGGCTCCGAGGAAACTTACCACCTAGTAAGTAACACGGCGCTGCGCTAGATCTTGATTAACAGATAATTCTTCCGGGTTTGTGTTGTTTAGGTGGGCGTTCTTGGGCTGAATTCTTCTTATCCATACATATATTATCTGTTATGAGCTGCCTCCTCATTGTTGCATAATATTTTCTGGCATGAATGTATAATGGGTCGGAGGTAATAGGCTTAATGTTGTTTGTGCAGGAGGTTGACTCTTGTTTATAGAAGAGCATCGTCAATTTTTGAGAACCAGGTAGTGGCTAATATGTGTCCAGGATTGCACAAAGCCTCCATTTAACTGGAGGCAAGGCCGTACCCAGGGATGGGTACCCAGTTTGAACCCCCTCACCCCAAATTTTTTGTCCGAATCGTACAAAAGTAGCAAAAATGAATATAAACAAAATTTTGCAAATGGTAACCTTGATAATCACTAATCTATTGCAGTCGGTGGGTCATGCGTTGCGTTGTAATTGTGAAAAAGGAAACATAAATGTATCACCTGACAGTTTGTTTTGTCATTTTAGTTTCCGACTTTGTTAAGTGAAGAGTGATTCGAAAAATAAAAAGGAAATGGGATATAACATCGTTTTTTTGCACCCAAGCGAACAAAGTTACTTATTTTTAATAGTGACGTTGGTGGGTCACATGCGGTTTGTTCGTCTGCCTCCGCGGGCTTCAATAACACGGAACCGGTTGCTGATGCTCAAGTTAACTTCAAATTTGATTCACATTCCTGTCCACGCGATACAGTTACTTCGCCCAATTGTATTTGGTTCCAAGCGAATCGGACGGTTTGTCTACAAATCACCGTCACTCGACACAGCGTCCAAACTTCGTCCACTGAAGAGTCCTTGTGCTCCAGATAATGCAAATACTTTTTCAATATCCGGGAAAAGAAAGTTGAAGTTTCAGTTGGGTTGGCTGATTCGTTTCAGCTGATTTTCCAATTTGCCATCTGAGGACGATGCTTTTTGTCAATTCTGTCTTCTTTTTTCGTCCAAAACAGCTGGCAAAAGCAGCCACCAGCACTTAGGTAACCTGCTCAGCAAACCCTTCAGGAACTGGAGAGATGCAATTGAATGCTACACAAGTCACCAGCAAACATAGTTTCATATAAAACAGACTTTAACCGTAGACAACTTCATTTCTATTGCGGTGAAAAGGCAGGATAACATCATCAACCAAATTGACAAAGCAAGAGCTGCACAGGTTCAGGAAAATCGTCAGGAACTGAGACTGATTTCTGTCGAAACTAAGACGGATGATTGCGGTCCCATTTCAATCAAGAATCCCAGAAAGATCTCAAAATGATGGCAATTTTCGATTTCTTTTGCGATTAAGGGCAAGGGTTGGCGAAGGAAGTCTTTTGGAATATCCTCTTTCCGCAGCAGCGAATGCTACATATATTTTCTAAAGGTTCAGGACCGTCTGATTAATGCTTGTGGAGATTTTCTTCAACAGTCCATTGTCGAAAAAGTTCGATGCTTGTTGACGAAACCGCGGATGTTTCCAATGTGGAACAGTCATGTGTTTGCGTCAGCTACACCTCTGCTGGAATTCGTCACCCAGCAAGTTCTGTGTTCTGTCGAAGCTCTTGGAAAGAACAGCAACGCAGAAATGTCCGCGAAAGCGTCGCAAATGCTGAACGTCATGAGCCAGTTACAGTTTGTTATGTGTCTCCATTTCGTAAAGGAACTCTTCTGCCTGACGCTGCCTTTGTGCAAAACTCTTTAGTCGGCTGACTGCGACTTGGTTGCTGCTACTAGACACGTAAACCCTGTTCTTTCCAGAACGTTGACAATACGACATGTTTCTGTCTCTACCTTCGCTCCTCTTTTAGACAAAGCTCAGTCTTTTGGAACTATTTTAGGGCTTGAGATGATTTACCCAAGAACAAGAGGTGAAGTAAATCTCATCTTGACAATCCAGATCTTCTCACTCAGTATAGAACCTCACTGTTTGCTCCATTTCTAGACCACTTCATATCGGAGCTGAAACAACACTTTGAACTCATAAACGTTTTTTCGGGGAAGAAAAAATCGTCGTTTAGATTTTGTTTTGTAGGTAGTTAGTTTACTTGACAAATGCGATGCTGTAAAAAAAAAAAAAAAAAAAAAAATCTAGAATAGTTAATTACCTTCCGAGAGACTATGATATTAGAGGTTAAAATTTTACAACGTAAAAAATGGATGGGGTAAAGTTAGAAAAAAGTCTGCGGAGTTGGAGGAGGTGTCTTAAGTTGGAAAGTTAGAAGGGTAGCGAGGAATATTAACGGGAACACTTTAAGCTTAGTAGAAAACAGGAGGAATTTGCACAAAGAAGTTTTTGAGATCATATGAGAATAAGAAGAATGCAAATAGAGTAAATAAGGCTTTAAAATATGGATTATGGAGGTTTGAAATGGAAGCTATGAAAGGTTATTGAGGATCTTGAAAGGTTATTGAGGACCTAATAGTAAAATACTGTATTGATATGTTAGGAAAACGAAAGGAAGCGTCAATGTGGACTTTTCCCAGCAAAAGATAGAAAGGGGCCTCAATTAGTGATAAGGAAGGTATTAAAGAAAGATTGCCAGAATATTTTGACAATTCGTTAAATCGTGATGGAATTGTAGGAAATGACACAGAAAAGAATGATTTTTTTTGACAATTTTAAAGCGAAAGAGGATGTATTTTATAAAAGGGAATTAGAGACATAACTTAAAGGAATGAAGAATAATAAACCCTAAGGTGCTGATAGCGTGGCAAATGAGCTTTTGAAATATGATCGCTTCGAAGTTAGAAATAAATTACTGAAGTATGAAAAGTGGGAGTGCATAGTGATTTCAGGAAAATATTAATTAAACCCATTATAAGAAAGCTATTAAGAGTAAGTGTAGTAATTTTAGAGGCATTAGCTTGGTTTCTATAGGAAGAAAATTACTTAGCACTTGATTAAGAGATACTGTCTATGAAGTTTTAGGAAAAGAGCAATATGGTTTTAAGAAGGGGAGATTGTGCGACTTCACTTTTAGATTAATAAAGGATAAGTTTGGAATCACCAAGCGACTTTAGTTTTCAGTTTTTTAGATTATGAACATACATTTGATTCAGCCGATAGCAGAGCTTTTGTGAATGTCCTATCCTTGAATTGTGTACAGATAAGCATAGTAATATAATAAATACTATGTACGAGAACAATATTGCCTCAGTTAAGGTAGGAACTGAGGTTAACAGCTGGTTTGGTGTCGAATACGGAGTTAAATAAGGTTCTGTTACACCCATTTACATGGATTATTTTAATGGACTATGTTCTAAGGAAAACAGCAATGGCAAGGGAGCATGCAGTCTAATGGGAAGGTAATACTGTTCTAGACTGAGATTGTGGGGATAATTTGAGTCCCATGCCTGGGAATTAGTAAAGACGATGGATGTAGTGAAGATATGAAAATCTAAGAGTCAAGCCCCAGGGTGTATTTTCACGGTTGGAAAAAGTTTTGCAGAATACGATGGTGGGTCTGCCGACCATGGCTAGAATATGAGAGGCTAAGGTAATAATAGTGGTCAAGTATGAATCTGAAACATGGGCGGTCTGAAAGGCAGAGAAGGCTTGGAATATTTTCCAAATGCATTGTTTACGAATAGCTTTGGGGAATTGACTGACCATGTGTCAAACAACAAACTCTATCACTCTTTTTGTGGCTCTATCACACTTTCTGGGGCTATAATAAAAAAAGAAATGTTAAGTTGGTCAGGACACCTTTTACGGATGAAGGATGACAGATTGTCAAAGTTCGTCATTTCGAACCATCGATCTGGGGCCAAAAATCAGGTGTCTTCGAATGGGGTGGAAAGAGGTCCTTGGGATGTATTTGAAGCATATTGGGACTTCTTTTGGTACTTATCTGTTATAGCTACAACGCTTAAGTTATTCATCAAGTAGAAATGTTTTTTTTTACCATGTATGAAATTCATGTAGTTTGCGATCTGTATTGATAGAGAATAGTGTCTTACCATGGATGTTAAAATGAAAATTTGGGATTTGCCAAGGACTGAAAAAGAGGCAATTAACCTAACTTGCCTAACCTATCATAACTTTTTTCGTCATATTTTGGTATATTTTATTAGAAGTTAACGTCAGAAAAACCGGTTCTACTTATATGAAGAACTTTAGTGTTGCAACTATAATAGATAAATATCCTTCTTTGCATGCGGTTAAGAGTGAAACTTAGAATAGATTGGGGCGGAGGAGGAGCGTGAGTAGCTGTGCTGGCCTCAGGTGATTTGGTGCTGTGGTGAGTTCCGAAATCATTCTCACCTTCATATTCTTAGGGGGGAGTTGTAATGAATTAATTATTTAACGAACAACTTTTCACTTATGACAGGAAACATTTGTTTTTGTTATTCCTGAGGGGATAAATGGAAGGCTTTAACTATGAACATCTCAATCTCCAGAATTTTAGGATTTCACCATCAGCTCTTACATCTTCGCATATTTCACCGATTTTTGTATCTTTTCAGACCCCCACTCAATGTAAACTTCCATGTACACGCTTATGGGTAATTATCCGAATTATTCTTATGGGGTTTTTGGAGCAGGTTTTTTTCTATAGAAATCTAAGCTTAAATTTGAATTTCCATCAAGAACTTATACAAGTTAGATGTGTGAGATACAGCATTAATATGAATACAAGCACTTCACAACAAGCGTTAACAAACAAACAGACAGACAGCACAAACAGCACAAACAGTACAAACAGCGTTAATATGAATACAAACACTTCATAAATTCCACTGACATTGTTTTCCACTACCACAATTAAATTCCCATTACAAAACGCGTTAGATATTATCAATCCTAAAAAAGATATTTCGTATCGGAATGGCAACCAAGCACACCCATTATTCTGCAGTTTTCACAAGCCGCCTCCCTTGAGTTGCCTCACACCTCCTACACAGTCATTTGATAAATTATTCTTTTTAATTGCGACTTGCCCTTGTAAGATATGGTTTTGTTAGAATTTTTGCACTGTAATGCTGGTTGAATGCCTAGACGCGTGGCGGGGGGACATTGGTCCTTTAGCAGTTTTACATGAACTGGTCATTTATCTTATGTGTTGCTAAATGATTTTCTAAAGCCATTGGAATGCGCATGGGATCTTAAAAAGACAATGGAGAGTGCGTTGAACATACTGTGATTGTTTGTCCTTTTCCTTTCGTTCCATGATCTCATCGGTTCCATTCTTGTCGAAATAAAAAAGGACTTAAGTTTTAATCAAGAACCAAGAAAGAAGTGTAAGTACCCAAATCCCCGTAGCTTACGAAGTTTCTTCTACCATTACAATTTCTTTGCCTGTTTTTGAGGTATAGTTTCGCAAGACCAAAGTATGGTCATTTTGTTCTTAACTAAATACGAACATAATTATTTGATAATCGTTGCTGCTTCAGCATTATAAATCGCATGGTTTGTTTTAGTTTCTCCCGACTTAGCCGGGGTGAGGGATCCATGTAACATCCCGAATTAGAAATTAAAAAAATGAAATAAGCAGAATAGGTTTGGACTTAGGAATTTGAAGACTTTCTTTGTAATTTGGACCTCTCGCTCATCCTGAAGTCGAATTTTGAGCATGCCCTTGCTTTATATGACCTTCTCTCACTCAAATGTATGTTTCAATAGATACTTATTTGTTCTTGGATATATTACATTAAAAAAATAAACAGCAGTTAGGCAGGATTAGGCAAATATCCGCAGGATCTATATCCTTAAAAAAAAAAAACTAGTAAAATCATCTGGGGTGGGTCTAGAGCAAAATCATGGCGGGGGGGGGGGGGGGGCAATTTGATAAGGGCGCCAATCAGCGAAATCTTGAGGGGGCCTAGTGTGACAAATGCGCCAATAATTGACATAATTGACAAATTTATTCTAAAAAAAGAATGAAAAAACAACAACAAAAATAGGGAAAGAGGGTGCCAAAAAATCTAGGAGGGTGAGGGGTCAGGGCCCCCGGATCCGCCGTTGAAAATAATATTAAACATTTTCCGCTCCTGCTCCATTCATAATTTCAATGATTTCAGATCATTTGTATAAAGGAAAACAAATCCTAAAACTGTTTCTTGTTTGAAAATAAGGTTTGTCTTAAAAAAACAAGTTTTTTAACTGAAAGTAAGGAGCGACATTAAAATTTCAAACGAATAGAATTATTCCGTATATGAAAGGGGCTGTCCCCTCCTCAACGCCCCGCTCCTTACGCTAAAGTTTTTTATTGTTTTAAAAAGAAGAGTTGTGAGAAAGAGTCAAACTTTAGCGTAAAGAGCGGGACACTAAGGAGGGGACAGTCCCTTTCACATACAGAATAATTTATGTTCGTTTTAAGTTTTAATGCCGCTCCTTACTTTCAGTTAAAAAAAACTTGTTTTTTTTATTTAATTTCTTAACGTTTTTCAATTAATGCATGTTTTGATTTTGGCTCAACGTACATGAATAATTAAAACGAAATTTGCATAATAATTTTACTTTTTTGGCTAAATTGCTTTCTCGAAGTTTCGATCGGACGATTTTGTGAAAAAGGGGCGGAGAAGGGGTCTAGTTGTCCTCCAATTTTTTTGGTCAGTCAAAAAGGCCACTAGAACTTTAATTTTATTTTCGAACGTTTTTATTTGTAATTAATATACGTAACTTACAAAATAAATTTACCTAACGAACTTCTATTCGTATATTCATATATTTTTATTTGATTTTTATTACGTATATGGGGGGTGAAGCTCTCTAGACTTAAGTCTTATTTTGTTCCAAGAATGACCCCTCAATCACAAAGTCTTTTTAATTAGAATAAATAATTCTTTTGAAATTGCTAAAAAATACTTTAGCGTAAAGAGCAAGGAATTGAGGAGGGACGAAACCCCTCATATACATAAAAATGTTTGTTCATTCTAAGTTTTATTGTTGCTCCTTACTGTCAGTTGAAAAAAAAACTTTCTATTTGATTTCTGAATGTTTTTAAACTAATTCCGGTTTTGATTTTGGCTCACCATACATGAATAATTAAAACGAAATTTGCATATCATTTTTATATTTTTTGGCTAAATGGCTTTCTCAAAGCTTTGATTGGACTATTTTAAGCAAAAAGGGGTGGGGAGGGGGCCTAGTTGCCCTCCAATTTTTTTGGTTACTGAAAAAATTCACTAGAACTTTTAATTTTATTTTAAAAACGTTTTTTATTAGTAATAAATATAGGTAACTTACAAACTAATTTACGCAATAAACTTCTATATTTTTATACTTTGATTAAGTATATAAGGGGGTTCGCCACATCGTTAATACCTCGCTCTTTACACTAAAGTTCGAATTTTGTTCCAATTCTTAATAATGACCCCCTGAATCACGAAGGCCGTTAAATTAGAATAAATAACTCTTTTGAAACTACTAAAAATACTTTAGCGTAAAGAGTGAGGTATTGAGGAGGGGACAAACCCCCTCATGCACATAATAATTTTTCTTCGTTTTAATGTTACTCCTTATTTTCAGTTGAAAAAACTTTTTTTATTTAATATCTCATTCTTTTTTAAATAATGCTGGAGAATCCAGTGCCCTCTTCATGGAAATTCTGTTCCCCCATGATAACTTTCTCCATGGAAAGATCCTCTCACGTAACCCCATCCCCGCCACCAGAACAAATCCCCCTGAAAATATCTGTATACTTCTCAATAACCAATACTATATATAAACAATGGACAAAGCTTATAACTTGCAGCCCTTCCCCCGGTAACTGTGGGGGATTAAGTTGTCCTCACATACATAGTTACTAGATTTATTAACGATGCTGAAGAAAATGGCTATCTTGAAATTTTGATCCAATGACTTCGGGAAAAAAATTAGAGTGGGAGGGAGCCTAGTTGCCCTTTAATTTTTTTGGTTACTTAGAAAGGACAGTAGAACTTTTAATTTCCGTTAGAATAAGCCATCTCATGACATTCTAGGACCACTGGATTGACACGCTCGCCCCTAAGGAAAGAACAACTTCTGGCAAAAAATATAAATTTTCACATTTTTGCAGATAGGAGCTTGAAACTTCTACAGCAGGGTTCTTTGATAAGCTGAATCTGATGGTGTGATTTTTATTAAGATTATATGACTTTTAGCGGATGTTTCCCCCTATTTTCTAAAATAAGGTAAATTTTCTCAGGCTCGTATCTTTTGATGGGTAAGATTAAATTTGATGAAACTTATATATCTAAAATCAACGTGAAAATTTGATTCATTTGATGTATATATTGGTATCAAAATTCCGTCCTTACTACCGTTCGTAACCACGAACTGTTTGATAAAGCAAAGTGGGTGGGAGCGGTAAGCCTTTACAGTAGATCTATTTCTTTATTTATTGCTTAGATTTATTAGACTATTAATTTAAAAAAAAACAAGTTTTTAACTGCAAGTAAGGAGCGACATCAAAACTTAAAACGAACAGAAATTATTCCGTATATGAAAGGGTTGTCCCCTACTCAACGCCTAGTTCTTTACGCTAAAGTTAGACTCTTTCTCACAACTCTACTTTTTAAAAACGTTAAAACAAAAGTTGCATATTCATTTTTTTGGCTAAATGGCTTTCTCATAGTCTTGATCGGACGATTTTGAAAAAAAGGGGTGGGGGAGGAGCCCTAGTTGCACTCCAATTTTTGTTTACTTAAATAGGCAACTAGAACTTTTTATTTTTGTACTAGCGTTTTTATTAGTAATAAATATGCATAACTTACGAATTAACTTAGGTAACGATATTCTATATTTGTATATTTTTGTTACATATATGAGGGGGTTCTCCCCCTCTTCAATACTTTGCTCTTTATACTAAAGCTTCAATTTGGTCCCAATTCTTTAAGAATGACCCTTGAATCACAAAGGCCGTAGAATAAATAGTTGAAATTACTAAAAATATTTTAGCGTAAAGAGTGAGGTGTTGTGGAGGAGACGAGCCCCCTTATAGACGAGATAATTTCTATTTGATGTAGGTTCTAATGCTGCTCCTTAAATCCACTTGAAAAAACTTTTTTTTATTTTTTCATTGTTTTTTTTTTAAATAATGCTAGAGAATCCTGCGGCCCCTTCATGGAAATTTTCTTCCCTCATGATAAATTCCTTCATGGAAAGATCCTCCCACGTAACCCTTCCCGCCGACCCCTTTTAACGTGAAAAAGTCCCAATGAAAACGTCCCAATGTAAACAATGGTCGGAGTTTGTAATTTGCAGCCCCTCCCCCAGGGACTGTGGGGGATTAAGTCGTCCTGACAGACATAATTATTAGGTTTTTCGACTACACTGAACAAAATGATTATCTCAAAGTTTTGATCCAGTGACTTTGGGAAAAATATGAGCGTGGGAGGGGATCTAGGTACCCTCCAATTTTTTGTTAACTTAAAAAGGTCACAAGAACTTTTTAATTTCCGTTAGAATGAGCCCTCTCACGACATTCTAGGACCATAAGATCACCCCTGGGGAAAAGTAAAAAAAAAATTAATTAATACGCATCCATGATTTGTCTTCTGGGAAAAAGTACAAAATTCCTCATTTTTGTAGATAGGTGCTTGAAACTTCTACAGTAGGGTTCTCTGATACGCTAAATCTGATGGTGTGATTTTCGTTAAGATTCTTTGACTTTTAGGGGGTGTTTCTCCCTATTTTCTAAAGTAAGGCAAATTTTCTCAGGCTCGTAACTTTTGATGGGTAAAACTAAACTTGATGAAACATATGTATATATATAGAATCGGCGTAAAAATGCGATTCTTTTGATGTAACTATTGGTATCAAATTTCCATTTGTTGAGTTCCGGTTACTTTTGAGCCGGGTCGCTCCTTACAGTTTGTTACCATGAACTGTTTGATTGAAAAAGGGTTGACTTGCATTAGTGGTCAGTTGAATGGGGTTGAGCTGCATGTGAGTTCAGTTGCATCATAATTCAGTTATATAGGCGATGGGTTGTACGAGGGTTCAGTTGCGTGGGGTCCAGTTGCACAGAGGTTGGGTTGCACAAGGGTTCAGTTCCATGGGGGTTTACTTACAAGGGGATTCAGTTAAACGAGGGTTCAGTTTCGCCTGTTATCAGATGCATGATTATTCAGTTCCATGAATCCAGTTGCATGGGGTTCAGTTACGCGAGGGCTCAGTTGCAGTGGATTCTTCATGTTAAGTGGTATGTTTTAAGACAATAATAAAGTTTTAGCTTGTATATATGGAGCACTTAAAAACTAGCAACTTTCACCGGGTGTCAGAAACTGGAGAACAAACTTAGTTTTAAGAACAAAGCGCATTTTGTTTCCGTCTTCAATTAGCTTTTCATCTTGAAAAGTTAACTTTTCATTTTTCTTCTTGAGGCTCGTACTTTTGTCAGCGATGCTGATCAATAGCGCTCCAACGCTTTACCCTGCCTTACCAGCGTAAATACAGTTTCTATTTACTTTTTACTTTGGTTTTATTATCTATTTTAATTCCTGTTCATTCTAAGTCTCAGCTATTCAGTCGGTTCAGTTTTGTTTAGTTTCTAAAAAAAAAATAATATCATAATAATATCGTATATCGATTTATCACAATAGTATTCCTGGTAATTTCTGTTCGTTTTAAGTTTCACTTATTTTATTTTTGTTCATTTCATGTTTCGATATCGATTTTTACTTTCCTGTAAAATTTCTCTTAAACAGTTTCAAAATTAGCCGTAATAAAAATTTATTGAAGCATTCGTAATGGGACCTATTTTCGTATAAATATCAAGAATCATTTTCATTTTTTGAATTTTCTTTTTATTTGCCGTTCTTGCAAATAGTCCAGAACACCTGAAATCATTACATGACTTTGGATGGGACATGTGGGTCATAATAAGATTACGATGGTGGTAACAGTTGAGACTGGTGCAATTAAAATATTATATATCTGCAGGCACAGGTGTAACTTAAATTGACCATTTTTCCTCGTCACAGAGCAGATTTTTATTCTAAATGTATTTTTTCATCTTGTTTTATTACACTAAAAAACATGTTGTATTTTTACTTTTTATTCATATTTAGGATATTCATCTTTTAAAATACACGAGAATAATCAGAAAACCAGTCTAAGTTCTGTTTTTTCGAAGAAAAACAGAACTTTGTTCGTCGAAGAAACAATATGAAGTACTATTAGCAATCAAAGTTACTTATTTCTAAAAATTTAAGCTTCAGAGCTGGATCATTTTACTTAGATGAAATGTAGGGAATTTGCAGAATCAATACTTCAAAATTGAAAAAGTCAAAAATAGAATTTTACTAGAAAACAAATGTAAGACCCAGTACTTAGAAAATCCAGATCTATTTATTTGCGTTGTCAAGAAAAAAAAAGTTACCTCTGGGATGTCAAGGAAATCGATTGGGTACAGTCGATTAGTGTACTGTTCAGTTTCAAACATAGAAGAGTATCTGTCTTCATGCCTACTTTTCATGAAAGAAATAGGATAAAATATAATAAATAATACATCAAGAATATAATAAGTATCAATGTCAAAAACTCTAAGAAAATATTGGAACTTTTTGGTTTCAAAACCGGGATTTACAGCATTATGAAAAATTCGGAAATTTTGCTTAGGTTTCCGAAGAGATAATATAAACGTTTATTAATATCATATTTATTTAATTGCAAAAAAGTTTAACTTCGGAGCTAAGAAATTTTACTTACCTGGACGAAATATAGGGAATTCATAAAATCAAAACTTTAAAATAGAAAAAGTTAGAGAAGCAGCTTTGTTTGAGGAAACCGATGTCAGCTCCAGTTCTTGAAGGATCACAATCTGTGTATTTGCGTTTGATTTTTTTTTTCCACCTTTCCTTGAAGAAAAGTTACCTCTAGGAAAACGAAAGGAATTGGTGTGTCATCACAGATTCAAGTTTTCATGGTACTATTCATTAACACACAAGAGGCATTAAATCAAAAGTCTCAGAAAAATTCGGAATTTGACATTCGAGATTGATTTTCCCAAAATTATTCCCAAGAAATATAGAAGAGTTGCGAAATTTTGTTACCCATTTATCAGAATAGATGGTTTGATGTTCTGTGGGAGTACCATATAAGATAGTTCTGACGAATTTACTATCCCACCTAGGATTGTCTTGTTTCGACACCGTGTGCAGCATGAAAGAAAAACATCTTTTCGGGAAAACTACAGGAAACACCACAAATTTCACAGGTACTTTTCTGCCCCGTTTCGAGATTCCCATATCCAGGAAAAATTTTGAGTTTGGATATCCTACCACTTTTGAGCTACAGACAAGCTCATCACGAGAAAAGAAAAGCTCCAAAAGTAACAATGTTTCTCCAGACGATACAATCTTCACCTAAAATTGATTCCAAGCATTGGTTTCTTAATATTTTGTTGTTGCTCCAATACAGGATTTTATAATAGACACGATCTACAATTGTAGATCTACACATTAATCTACAATTATGCAAAGATCTACATTTTCATGCATTTAACACGCCAGATGAACTAGAAAGCCATTTAGACTTTAAAATACCGATATTTGAGAGTTGACGTTTGCTACAGGCAATTTTCTCTGCACTTCCTCATTGCATATGCAATAGAAAGAGTAAAAACTCCCTAGATGTTATAAAAAGTTGACCATCCTAATGATGATGGTACTAATATGAAACCGCCGACCATTTCACCGATATTTAATTTATAATGTGAATAGCTTTTGTTGAGGATATTTTCTTATTTGAAAATTCATACGTATTATAAAACAGTCAACCATTTTACTGATACTGATTACTGAATAACACACTGAAATTCTTTGACTGAGAATATCTTTTACTTAAAAATTCCTATGCATTATAAAATAGCCAGGGAAATATGGAAAGTGGGCTCCAATCTTTTATGATTTATCTTTTGTTCACTAATGACACAAGGAAAACTATAAGGAATTATATAATGGTCAATTCGACCAGCTTGATATGCTAATTAATTATAGGCGCGGTGGTCACAGGAATGCATCAAATTGTAATTATACAGATATAATTAATGGCGAGGTAACCACCGAAAAAGCCTTTGTGACTTACTATCCGACTGTTAATCATAGATTGGGTCATTGTTTCATTTTTAGATATGGGCTTGGATGGGCTGATTCGTAGAGTCTTTACAAGTACATATTTAATGTTTTGACAGGTTTGTATATATCTGCTTAATTGACTAACATCCACTTTTATTTTTCACCGTATTTGAAATCAAAAGGAAGCCTGCTTTCCAAGCTGCATATTTGTTCTTTCTATGAGGCTGGTACTTGGTAGCTAGCTGGTTCTCAAGGCCCAGGGTGTTTTCTCACAGTTGAAAAGAGTTTGGAAGAATAGGAAGATAAGTCTGTAAACCAAGATTAGAATATTTGGAAGCTACAATGAAGACAGTGGTGGAATGGTATGGTTCCAAAGAATGGGCGCTCCGAAAAACGAGGAAGATTTGCTAGATATTTTCATGAGGAATTGCCTACGGATTATTTGGGTACCAGACTGATTGATCAACTGCAACCAGTAGGTGACCCAATGTATGATCAAAACTCCATTCCGGGTACAACGAATAAGATGAACGGTGATATTTTCTAGGGGGAGAGGATGACGAATATCTTTTACTTTTTGTCAATTCTGGGTGCTTTTGTTGTTAAAAATAACTGCTTTCCAAACTGTTTAATTTTACTCCTTCAGAAATCTGGCGAGCCAGATAAGTAATCCAGCATCTGACCATAACTTCGTTTTTGAAAGGGTACAGCAAACAAGGATGTAGACTCGTGTTTTCCTATTCGGAGGGAGGTACGAATATTTTTGTATTTTACCAATTTTTGGTGTGTTTGCAATCGAAGGTAACAGTTTTATAATTTGTTTAGTTATTTTTCTTCAGTAATCTGGAAATTCGGATTGCAAGCAATGGGTAATCCAGTGTCTGATCAGAACTCTACTTCTAAGGGGTACGACGAGCAAGGATGAGCACTAACGTTTTTCTACGGTAGGGAGTGAAAAATATCGTTTAGTTTTTGCCAATCCGGGGTGTTTATTTATTTTTTTATTTATTTTTTTTTTACATAGAGGACATGATATTTAATTTGCCTCTTCAGAAATCTGGCAATCCAGATAAAAGCCAATAGAGAATTTGAATGATTTCATTCTTCTTAGGGGGATACGGATATTTTTTACATTTGGCCGATTTGGTTGTATTTAAAGTCAAAGATAACTTCTCTCCAATCTGTTTAGTTTTGTTTCTTCAGGAATCTGGCAATCCAGATTGTATCTGGTAATTTAAGCCTAGTCATAACCTGTCCACTTCGAAAGAGGTAACACATATATGTATATATATGTATATATATATATATATATGTATATATATATATATATATATATATATATATATATATATATATATATATATATATATATATGGGGGCTAGTTCAGGGGAAATTGGGGGCTACAAGTCTTTTTTGCCAGTTTGAGTTAATTCTTCTCTATTTGTGTAGCGAGAGCAACAATTTGGTTTTGTCCCGTTTTTTTTTTTTTTTGTTTTTTTTCCTATGCCGCCGATGTCGGCTCATTCCTGGAAACTGGTAAGGGTCTAACCTGTGCGGTTTTTACGAAAAGTGTGGACCGGATTGATGAATATGGCATTACATTTTGGAAAGCTCTGCAGAACTCTTGCCTGGGGCCAAAAAGAATGGTTTTTGCTTGTCCACGAGCCAGTGCCTATGGTGTGCGAAGTGGAGTGAAGTTATGTAGCCTATGTCAGAGAGGAGTATGTGAAGTTGTGAAGCCAAGCTTTCATTTCATCAAACCATGTTTCTGCTTTCTAGTGAAAAGCTCCGTTCTAGCAGGCAAGCAGGCAGGCGCCGCTTTCAAATTGAAGATGTAGTAAAATCTATAAGGGTTAAATGTATGCGGCAGTTACCCGGCCCCACAGCCACTATATTTTCTTTGAGTGATAAATAGAAAAATTTACAGAAGCAAAAAAGCGGCATTTTCCCACGGGTCCGAAAGTGCTGCCGTGATTTTGGCTGGTTTTATCATTTGTTTTTTCAGACTTGGGATTGAGGTAGAGAAATGTTATCGGATGTACCTCTTAAACTATAAAAGTTCTGTCATTGCTAAAGAAATTGGAGCTTATCCTTTGCTTTTTTCTAAATGGTGACGTTAGAAAGTTGGCCTACGGCAAAAAAAATCAACTTTTGAACTAAGACAGATCTAATTTTTTTTTTCGACGGCAATCGATAGCTCTTGATGAGCTGATCAAAGTGTATGTCATCCATTTTTTGGTACAAAATTTCTTCATGAGATATACTAGTTTGAAAGTTTCAAGGGGTTGACAACTTCAGTAGTAGGGTACACACTGAAACCAAAAACAAGCCGATGCCAATTGTGAGACATGTAGGGGACTTGTAAGGAAAGGTCGGCTGTTAGCTCATATTCATCTTCGGCAGTTAGGGATTGCAAATTTTGCTATTTGCTTTACCTATTATTTGTTTCCAGTGTATTTGATAGTAAGACATGTAAGGGACTTGTAAGTAATAATCGTCTGTTAGGCTACAACCATCTTTAGTAGAGAGGGGTTTGTAACTTTTGCTAGTTGGTGTAGCCACCAATACTCACTGTAACCTGGAATTAAGTGTTACAAACGGGTACAAACGCTAACGTAAAACAACGAGGCAGTTTCGTAATAATTAATAGAGTGTCATCTATGGTATTTTGATCTTGAAAAGTTACGGATAGCTTTATAATACCAACTAGATTATATAGGATATTGTTCCAAGTTTTCATCCGTCACGATGTCTACGATTGAAAAGGATAAAGTTCAACTGGCTGCAAAGTTAATTTAGTCCCTTCTTTCGATACAATTTTGTTGTTGTTTTTTCAACGCTGAGGACTTGCCTTTGATCATGTGATTACTGATCGATAGCGAAGAAACAAAACCAAAGTGTTGCTCGCAACACTTCACGTTGCTCAGGCAACGTAGGTCTAGTTGTAACTGAAGATACCTGATTTCCAAATTGTTTAATTTTTGTTCCTTTTGCGAATCTGGTAATCCAGGTAGCAGTCGTTACGTAATCCAGGTTTCCTACTGTGCTAGTGGTTTCTTCCTCGTCGATGTGGCTGATAACACACAGCAAGCATATTGATGGAATAATCTGTCTTATTATGGCAGTCAAACAACTCCTAACTCTTATAGAGGACAGTCAATTTTTCGATGTCTAATCATTTTGCTCGTTCTCAGTGGCTTTCCAATTCTCGAATATGAAAGAGATTTTAAAGACTATTTGGTAGTTGTCTATTATATAAAACACACTCGAGAAGTGAAATTTGGTTAATGCTAATGAAAAAAACAAAATATCATGAAAATAGAACACTTTATTAGCAAAACTTTTCTGTTGACGGTCTGCAAACAGTTTTTCTGTTGCACAGAAAACACATACACACTTCACGAAGGTAGTTATTCCAATCGACAACCGAGTGTTTAAAAATGCCTCGATTTTGTTGACACTAGGCCACAGACGACAATTCATTAGCCCATAAACAAATTAAACGAACTGCAGTAACAAATGGTATTTTCCTTTCAGAAAAACGTATAGATACGGCAATTGACGGTTTTCAAACATGGCCTAGTGTTCCACTTCCAAAAGTGTTGCTTCTCGTAAGGGTAAAAAATCGTGATGTGTCCATTGACGCAGAATTTTGACATCAATGGATATAAAAATAATTTGCTTTGCGTGCTGATTCGAAAAAATATAAGATCTATTAAGTTTAGTGTTACCCATCAAGAGGTACAAGCCCTTGAAAATTTGCCTGATTTTCGAAAGAGGAAGAAACACCTCCAAAAACTGAAAGTATCTTAACGAAAGTTGCACCATCAGATTCAGCGTATCAGGGAAACCTTCTGCGTAGGTTTCAAGCTCCTCTCAGCAAAAATATGGATTTCTTATGGTTTTTGATTTATAGGTAAAGTTTGAATGTATATTAATAGATAACAAGGTTGGGAACAACCCAATGGGTTTCCCCGATGATTGTTGAAAGATGATGTAAGCATTATTTTTGTTAATAAATTATTTATCTCTCTCTCTCTCTTTCTTCTGTCTCTCTAGTACTATTTTGCCAGAAGAAAGATCACTGATGCATGATCGTATGCTGTTTTTTTTCCAGGGTTAGTTTTATCGAACTATTGGTCCTAGAAAATAGGAAGAGGGTGCGTTCGAACAGAAATTATAAGTTCTTGTGTTTTTTTAAGTGACCAAAACAGTTTGGATTTTGTAAGGGTCATTCCACGATGTACGCCTTAGTGCACCTGGTTCAAAGTGTTAACTGTGCATTAAACTGAGGTAACGTAACTATGTCTATTTTCATTGACATTAGTAAACCGTTTGACACGATTGACTAACAAATGCTGTTTCATCGATTGAGAAGTCTTGGAATATATGGAGTTTGTCTAAGAAGGTTTGAGAGCTATGTTTGCGATAGATCCCTTAAAGTAGTACCTCATGGCTCTGTGCTGGGCCCTTTACCTTATCTAGTTTATGTGGGCATGATGGAATTTTAGTTGCAGGATGTATATATTGCTTTTCTTGTGGATGACACTGTGCTAACAGTATTTGCAAAATTAGTTGATTATTTAATAGCAAATACTAATAATTTTGTCAAAAGACTGGAGGTGTTTACGAGTTTAAGTTTGCTGTGCGTGAATAAAAAGAAGACGTATTTAATGATATTCTGTAGAGTGGGTGATTCTCTGGATGTAAGTGGTAAAGTTATATTGTGTGAAGAGCCTGTTATACAAGTTAAGTCTTTACGGTATCTTGGCTTCCAATTCTAATCTTTCATGGAAGCATAATGGCGGCATTATTTCCGCCTAAATTGCACGTGAAGTTGGCATTCTCAGAAGACTGAAGCATATTCTGCCGGAACGTACTCTTCGCACGATATATTTTGCAATAATCTACCTGTATAGATCATACAGATGTTTAGATTGGACAGCAATATTTTTATTAATTACAAGCGAGAGCAAATTCTACAAAATTAAGCAGCAAAAATAATTGAGAAGTACGTAAAAAATATGGAAAACACCAGTGCACGCTTTAAGTCTCTAAGGTTACTCAATGTCGGACAGATAAGTGACTATCAAGCGGCGAGGTTTTTGTTTAATTTTGTGCATTATCTACGCCGGGATAATTTTAATGAGTTTTACCGTTTCAGAAGTTCTGTTCATGAGCATCATACAAGAAGATGTGATAACTTGGTTGTAAATATTGAAAAGAGTGTGAGATCTGGTTTTACTTTGAAGTATCTTGACCATTTTGTATAGAATACGCTTCCTGAGTGTGTTAGAGTGGCTGAGCACCTCTCACAGTTAAAAAAAGATTAAAAGAGTATTTCTTTGGGAATTAGTTTTTTTTAGGGGGGATATGAGTTTTTTATAAGGCTGGAGAGAGGATCGGGTTGAAGGGGTGGGGGTGGATGGATTTGTATTTGTATGGTGGTTATTACCCTTGGGGTACTTGAGAGAGCGTAACTGTCCGTTTTTCTTTTTATCTATTTGTTTTATTATTATTATTATTATTTTAATTAGTCTAGGATACTTCTAAGAATATTCATATAGTTTTTTTTTTATTTAGGATGCCTTTAGGAATGTTTATGTAGTTAATCGCTACGCGTTAGAAAAATTCAAACTTTTCCCTAGCGTAGGGATTTATATTTGTAATAGTTTATATTTTGTTTTATTTTGTGTCAATAAAAGTAAAAAAAGTCAATTGTCAAAAACAATTTGCTTTAAATTTCAAAATATTTTGTTATATTTTTTTGATAATAATCCGTGGCCCTTTCATATGCTAGGCCCGATTGGGTCCAAACGTTTCAATTGCCCTTCATTCGGCCCTGAGTGGCAATGTTATTTTGACAAAAACTAATTATATCGGATATGAATGGAATTAACAAATCTTTCGCTTGATTATCATTAGGTGCGGTATGTTTACAAACCTTATGTGACGAGGTCCAGTCTCTTGGCTTCCTTTATTTAGGAAGATAAAAGGCTCCTTTACTTGATTCTACACGTGCATACGTGCACAAACGAAATATTTATGAACAAAGAAATTTTATTTGCTAGTTTCTTCTGTAAAAATAGACCTCAAGTTAATAAATTACATCCATTTCTTACACAAAAAAGGGAAATTGCTGCCAGGATGTTGCCATGGTGAGAGTTTCATAAATACCGTCTCGCAATGTTGCCATGCCATGTTGCCATTGTTGCCATGATGAGAGTTTCATAAATACCGCCTCGCAATTAAAGATAGGAAGCGAGAAAAAAATGACAGCCAAGTGGTTACTCGTTAACCTATTGACGGTTTAGAGAGCTCTAATTTTGAGGCATATTTTAATCTTGGCTAGCTCAATTTCACCCATTCAGTTTTGAAACTCATTCACAAGCCCTGTGACACTGAAACCGCGACATGACTTGCAATTACTGTGTAACCTCATTCCATAACCCTTGATCATAATCGTTTGTCTGAATGGCTACTGTCCTCTGGACCTTTGTAAGATTTTCAGAATGAAAATTCACAGTTTTATGGGAAAGGTTGCAACCCTCATCGTATTAACTGCAAGTATTCTGTGGTAACCTAAGAATGACCCGAAGAACATGAAAATATGGTACCAGTAATAACAGACATAGCCAAAGGAAAATTTCAAAGTAATTGCTCTTCCTTGTTGCAAGGCCATTGGATCAAAATTTCTTACTGTAAGTTGATATTTTTTTATTATTATTATTATTGTACTTATATTTTGTGTAGATTAAAACTATATGTTTGTCCATAATAATAGTAGAAAACAATCGGAAATTTTGCGTTTATACCTAGGACTATATCCAGATATTGGGGTAGGGGTGAAGGGGTCTAGTATTTAGCTAAACTAGACACATTTCTGAAAATCTAATTAAAAGACATTTTTTGAATCTAATGACGGAAAAAATTTACTATTATGGTATTAAAATGAATTGAAAATTTAAAAACAGATAGAACGTCAAATTTGACGGTAAAGCTTAAAATAACAATGGACACTTGCATGTAATTACTAAGAAATGTCCAAATGAATCAGCTTCGCTTCCAGAAGCCTCCATTCGCGAGAAAAAAAGTGAGAAAAAAAATTTAAGCTAGAATAAACGAATTAATACACACTATAAAATTACATATTTTTTTAAAAAAATAAACAACACATGCTATACAAAGAAAAAGAAGAACAAAAGGAACTTACATTATTATGATATTTATAGTGTTTTTTTTTTAAGGCAAAGCCAACTATAGTAATTTCACGCAGGGACAAGGCAGGGGATTACCGTGTTATATTGTGTATGTCCGTGGCTCGCCTTAAGATAACTTCTGACAAAGAAAAATATAATACTACAGTTCTTCTGTCCTATTCCTGTGCGTGATTGCATGTTTACACTGTATGTATACATAGTTATACATTTAAGCTACTAAAAATAAAGCTGCTACATCAATTATTTATGAGAAAAGTTAAAACCTAAGACAAGAAGTTGCTATGAACGATTCGAGTATAACACCTTTTTATCCTGATCCTAGGATATACTTCAGTAGAGGCACAATATAAGTTTTTGGAGGGGGGGATAAAAAGATATTTGAAAGTTTTAATAAGCAGTGCCCTGAGATTCGTGAAAATGTGAGATTTTTCTTTGGGAGGAGCGGGTTTACTCCAAATTCACACATGTAGTGCTTAACGTAGTGCTATGTTCAGGAAATTCCAAGTGAAACTCCTGTATCAGCAGTGGGGAAGGACTAAAATTTGTGTTTCTATTTTTTAATCGAAAGAATCTCTTTCGATTAATCTTTTTTTTTTATCAAGTTAAGAAGTGTTTTCCAAAAAAAAAAAATAAATAAACATAAAGAGCAATATTAAAATCTAAAACAAGCAGAAATTATGTTCTACAGTAATTCAAACTTAAAACGAGCAAAAATTATTATCAATGAATAGACAAGACCAAAAACTAACAGAAATTACTGCAATGGATGAATGAGCCTTACCCTGATGAATCAAAATGCTTTTTTTTATCCTAATCCCCCCTGCTCACTCAAACCAATTCTAAACGTGAGGTCTCTCTGGCTCCGAATATGCTCACTTACATTTAAGCTTGTTAACTTCAGCCATTCCAGAGGTGTTGTAGATGTGGTATTTTGATAACTTCGTACCACATGGTGTCTTTGGATATTATGTCACTACTTAAACATTATAAATCATAATTTCCATGGGAGATGGAAAACAACAACTTTAGCTGCTCTCTCCCCCAATGTAAAATTTGAAGTCCCTTGCTACCCCCTGCCGTGAATTCCTGAAATTGTGAACTGTGTCTTCAAGGCCGTTCTTCAGATATTGCATAAATACTATTTTGACAGGCTGGTGACTCACAGTGGCCTTAGATTACCTCTACCCCCTCCCCAAATCCCATATTTGAGGTCCATTTTACCCCGCGACACCTCTTGAAAGTTTCAACTCAGCATCCCGAGCTCACCCTGAGATACTGCACAGACATATATTGTTATCCTGGGTAAATATAGTTTCGTTCAATTTTCATTTCTACTCCACTTGGAATAGATTTTTGTCCCAAAGGGTCTTCAAGTGCGATCTCTTTTAGGCAAACTTGAGATAAAATGTTCTTCCACCAAAAGAAATAAGCCCCTGGAAGCTTCAACTTGACCTTCTGTGGTGTCCCCAGGATAGTGCATATACACTCTTTTTACAACCTGGCAACACATAGTCTCTTTCAATTTTCAATTTTGATTTTGCTAGTTAAACGTGAATAGATTCTTAGTGCTATAGCAGCTTACAGTGGGGAAAAGTTTAAAGTTGATCGGAGAAAAAAACATGTCTAGCCCCTTCAGCCAACTCAAAATTTGAATTTTCTGTGCCCCTCTCTGCTTGTTTCTTCTATACTACCTGAAGTATCAACTTCATCCCCGCAGCCATTCCCAAGATACGATCAATATACTATTTTGATAACCTAGATGCACACAGTGCACTTTAATTTAACTCTGCCCACTTGCCCAATTCAAAACTGAAGGTTGAATTACACCACTTCATCACCATTCTCTGGAAGTTTTTTATTTATATCCCAAGCTGTTCCTGAGATATTGCAGACAAGCCATTTTGATAACTTGGCATCGTGTGGTGTCTTTTGATATACCTCGGTACTTAACTGTGCGTAGATCATAACTCCCATAGTATCCTACAGTGCAAAACATATGGATGAATTAGAGAGAAAATTGATTATCCCCTTCTGCCTCCCCCCATAAAAGATCGTAAGCCCCTTGCCCCATCCTTCCCCTTCCTGTCTCCGACAGCAGGCACCACTACAGGGCTGCCTCACATTCTTTTTGCTTTATTCATGCAAGTTCATATACGTATAACGTTACTTTCTTATGCAGTATTTGTCAATTTCTTGTCTTAACTCTAAGCATCACTCTTTAATTTACTTTTGTAAGCTTCGCTTTTGCTAATGCTGTAATATCAGTGGCGGTTCTGGCCTCTCTCGTGCCCGGGGCAAGATATCGGTTAGCCCCCTCCCCTGTTTCCCAACATTTCCAAGCCAAACTTAAAAAGAAATTTCATTTATCAACAAAATTTTTCATTTGCTTAAATCTGACTTTTCTTACATTAACCTCTACATCATTATGAATTTATCTTGTCCCAATTGATTGGTTCTAAATCTTCATGCTTAACACTAAATCGTTAACACTAAATTGTTTAGTCACTCCTGACCCATAGTTGATCTGACTATGGCCCATGGTGGATCTAACCTTTCTTACTAATTGACGCAAGGGTTGACCCCACAGCTCCAAGGAGGTGACGACAGCTCTGTAAGGTTGAAAAATGGACGTGCATCTGGAGTCGAAGGAATCTCAACAGAGATTCTGAAGATATTTCTTCGAACCTGTTTAGCTGTTTAACTGTTTAACTGTTTAGACTGCCCTCCTAGTGGTCATCTGGAATAACAAGAAAGCTCCAAAAGATTGGACCAGGGGCATACTGGCCAAACTCTTCAAGAAGAACGATGCTCTAATCTGTGAGAACTGAAGGTGCATCAACTTAACGTCGGTGTCTAGTAAACTAAAACTTCTAAGAACAGCCCAAGACTTGCCTCAGGGAAGAGAAACACGAATTTCTACCAGGTAGGTCTTGCTCTGATCTTATTTGTATTCTTAGGTTAATGGTTGAAGAGTCTAGAGAATGGGAATAAAAAATATGCATGCTCTTCTTGGATTTTGATAAGGCATTTGATTCTGTTGATCGGAAGATTGTATGGAAGGTTTTGAATTATTACTGAGTACCTGATTAACTAGTCAAAATAATATTCGCACTCTATGAAGATAGTGAATGCTGTGTAAGAACAGAAAATGGGGATACATGTTTCTTCAAGATAATGTTCGGTATCAAACAGGGATGTGTTCTATACCCATTCCTGTTGGTCATTGTTATGGACTACACTCTAGAGCAGTGTTCAGACTCTGGAGTAAAAATTTGTAGCCGACAGATCTCTGACTTAGACTTTGCTGATGACGTTGTTATTCTTGGAGAAGCAGAACAGTGACAGCATGTGATGCTCGACACCCTAGATGAAAAGGGTGAAAACCTGAGGCTTACAGTGAATGTAAGTAAGACAAAGACCATGCTACATCTGACTCCACTGACACTGAAATGCAAATATAAAGCAATTGAACAGGTTAATAAATTTAAGTGCGTCGGGAGTTGGATTGATTATAATCGTGAAATTGCCAACGAAATTAGGAGGAGGATTGAACAAGCTAAATCGATTTTGATGAGATGAAACCAATCTGGCACAGCAGGAAATACTAACTCCCATGTACATTTTATTATTAGTGTCCTAAAGGGAGGTGCAGAAGAGGTTGACTCAGCCACAGCAGAAGAACGTCAGGGCTGCAGCTGAGCTTCGTGATGCCTGGCGAGGTCTCCTACACACCCTATATGCCATTTCTGGCTTTGAAGGATCAAGCTATAAGGTCAAAAACTGCTTATTCTAGGCACCAAACATTACAATTGATAATGACATTTGATAGGCAAATCTTACGTTTGCAAAGACCCTTTCATCTCCAAAGATTCGGTAATCTCCACAGATTACCGAAGATTGTCCTTTTTGGCCAACCGTCTAGGGCAACACGGAAAGTAGGTCGTCCTTGTCTGGGTTGGGAGGATGTCATAAATAAATATTTAAAGGAAATGGGAACTTCCTGGGAGGGTGTAAAGAGGGAGGCTTTAAATAGATTAGGTTGGAGGAGGAGCGTGCGTGGCTGTGTTGGCCTCAGGCGGCTTGGTGCTGCAGTGAGTTATTAGTAGTAGTAGTAGTAGTTTCATCTCCAAATTGCAATATTAATTCTAACACGTACTTAGGCTTCTTTAAGGAGATATGTCGGTGTTGAATTATTTTTTTCATATCTTAAAGTTCGGTGAACAACTGAATCTTAATCATCTTAATATTTTACTTTTATTGCTACTTATTTTTATTTTCAAGGAATGGTGATGATTATATGGGAAAAACGAAAATTTCACGAATTTTACGAACTGCACCCTCTACTTCATTTTAATAGAAATTAAATTTCAAAAATTACAAAATGATTACAGCTTCTAGATGATTTATTTAAAATTTTCTATGTCCCAAATATTTTTGTTCCCAGGGCAAGTGCCCCTCTGTCCCCCTCAAAAACCGTCTCTACATAATATTATTTTCTAGTTGAGTCAGTATTCTCAATGAAGGCGAGTCCTTATACAATGAATACTCATAAGCCTCATTCTACCACCCTCAGAATTCTCCTCTTCACTACTTTCATAGCCATAAATGAAATGACTACCACCGCCATCCTCATCATCCTTTACTTATCGCCACCACCACCATAAACATCCTTATTAATATTTACACCATTACCATTGCCGTGATCAAAGTTACAGCAATAACTGCAATTTAGTAAAGAGCAAACTACGGCCCATAGTAATCGAAAACACGTTTTAAAAAAAAACTGTCTAGTATAAATAAATGTCATTTGAAGATGATTCAAGAATGGTAACTATTATTCTAATTTTCCTTAATAGTAAAAGTAAATTGTAAAACCAAACTTATGGTAATATCAGAAAAGTGCCAGAAATCCATCCGAAAGGGTTCAATGATCGTAGAATATTGGGAGATCGCTCATTTGAAACAAAATTGCAACATATAGCGCTCTTTTGAAGTAACAACAAGGACTAAGTGGATACGTCAGTGCTATCCGTGCAAAGAAGTGATTTTCTTTGTTGTTCATTGCAGGAGTCTGTAACTTTACTGGATAGGGTTTTCAAGAATGACAATTCCAATGGGGCAGTTTTAATTTCAATCCAGCACCATTTTCGAAGTTCTCAAGCTTTTTTTGAGAATTCCCATAAATTTTTTTCGCAATAATTTTCCACGGTTAAGATTAATCTAAATCATAGATACCATTCTTGAATAAGCTTTCAAATTGCAATTTTTTCTCACTTGACAGCGTTTTTTATAAGCGTTTTAAATCTTTGGTTACTAATGACTGAACTTTGTTATTTAATAGATTGCAGCAATCAATGCAACCATGACAGAATACTCCCCCCTCTTCATCTTAAAACACAATGAAATCACTTTCTTGCATAGTCAATATGCCTCTCATTATTTATTTCTGTTTTTTTTTTTCAGATAGGGCTGGTAGGTTACCTTAAGATTTCAGATGCTTATTGGCTCAGTTAAAGCAACTGCCTTTCTCTATTGGCCTCTAGTAAACTCGCCTTAATAACACAGTTGAAACTTGAAACGAATTAAATTGTCGATTCGCAGATTGAATAAGATATATTTACGAAACTAGGAGAACTGAACTGACACGTGACGGTTTCCAATATCTGTAGAATTTTTAAAAACTATTGCTTTACTGAAAACGGAGCTTGCTTGAGTTTTCTTTTAGATAATTACGATTGTGTACTAAAAGGTATTGGTATCACGGTTAGTGAAAGTTTTTGAGAGCTTCTTATGATTTTGTGTCCTTTATTACACACGAAATTTTGTGCATGTAAGGAAGTATCCTATTGTGGGGGGAGGGGGGTCAGTTTTGTGTTTTCTGTATAGCGAAAGCTTCATAATTCTATTTATGTTGGAAAATATATCGAGTCAGTTCATTTGAGTAATTTTACACATGTAGCTTACGTAATCTACGAAGTAGTAATTTATGCTCTTTTTAAGTTTCAACTTCGTTCTTTAATTTTCGTAAGAAAAAGAATAGTTCATTTTAGAACCCGAGTCTACTAATTAGAGCGCTAATTAAATTGCTACTTTGTAGATTAAGTAATATACATGTGTAAAACTACTCAAATAAACTGACTCGGTATATTTTCCAACATAAAAAAAAGATTTTTTATGAGGAATCTGAGTCTGCTAATTAGAGCGCTGAATATTATTTTTAGATACTCATGATTTTTTTTTTCTGAAATAATCGGCTGGTACAACTGTGGTTGTATTGCCACTTGTCAAGATCAATTTTTGTCACACAAATTTATAGTAGGCTACTGTTGATCGGTACTTGCCACAGTCAGATTCTGGTCAAAAGAGGAGGACTGAAATCTCCCCAAAATCAAGTGGTGATAATCCAGCACTTAAAGATTTTTAGACACACCAAGTCTACTAATATGAGTGTTTGGTTTTCAGGCCCCATAAGATCTATTTATGAAATAACAAGTTGCTGCCATAGTGGCATCATCACTTGCCGCGGTCAAATCTTCTGACTCGAAAGTTTGTGCCACTCTAGAACTGCTTAACATTAATGATTTCCTTGAGTTCCTCCATTTATTTATTAGCAAAACAAGTATATGTCGATTTTTAAGAGCAGGTCAAGAATTAAACAAGGAAGAGTGCATCTCCATAAGTTAGGGGCTCAAAGTCAACACATAAGCGTTTATAGGCATTTATTCGGCAGTAGGTGAGCATTTGGTGTTCCAAATCTCAATTCTGAAATAATTAGATGTTGTTACGGTTGCTACAGCCCAATCTCGATAGCAAACTTTTCGTGGCAACAAACTGTAGTAAGGAGCGAGCCGGCTCAGTAATTATCGAAACTCTAAAAAACGGAATGTTGGTACCGATATGTGTATATATATATATATATATATATATATATATATATATATATATATATATATATATATATATATATATATATATATATATATATATATATATATATATACTAGCTGTTGGGGTGGCGCTTCGCGCCACCCCAACACCTAGTTGGTAGGGCGCTTCGCAACCCCCCAAGCCCCCCCGCGCGCGTAAGTCGTTACGCGCCATATTAGTAGTTGTGTCCCATTGTAGTTGTGTCCCTGTGTCCCACCTGTGTATATAGATAGATTTATATATGTGTTTCAAACTACGTAAAAATTGCGAATATACAACATTCTTGGCTTTCCCATTGTCTGTCCATATACAAAGCCGTATGTACTAATAATGACGTCATATGCAAACGCTCTTTTTACAAACAAACAAACATGCATACACACATCTCGTTTTTATATAGATAGATAGATACAATACAAATTAACTGCGTAAAACTTGCGAATATACAACATTTTTCGCTGTCCAATTGTCGCTGCATATAAATAAATTTTCAGGTATACCGACCCTCGAACATGCAACGTACAATTGTCCATGGGAAAAACAATCAGTATTGAGATCTATACCACATTTTTCTAATGATTGACCTTGAGCTTTGTTAATGGTGATTGCAAATGCTAATCGAATTGGGAATTGCAATCTTTTAAATTGAAAAGGCAGATCCGTTGGAATCATGGCAATGCGAGGAATAAGAACAGCCTCACCCTCAAAAGGCCCTGTCAAGATTGTGGCCTTTATTAGGTTTTCCATTGTTTTTTTTTACGGCAAGTCGCGTGCCATTGCAAAGCTTTGGTGGGTTGATATTTCTTAAAAGTATTATTGGTACGCCTATTTTTAGTTGTAGCACGTGTGGTCGAAACCCTGAAAGATCTATGGAATTTAAAAATTCAGATGGATAATTAACCGCTTCATTTGGTTCCAAAACTGTGTCGACTGACTTGTAAAGGACTGCCTGGTCTCGAATCTTGGTCAAATCAATATTGTTGATTTCGTGGACGTCTATGTTTTTGGGTGCGATAATCGCTCTTTCACTTAGCCATTTATTATTTTTATAATTTTTTAGAATATTCGGAAATACTTTTTCAATCAATTCATTTTTGGACGTCACTAAATTACAGAAATCAGCAGGTAGTTGTATACGTCCTGAAATTGAGTCTATCGTATCATAAATGTTTTTTTGTTCCGACGTTAACTTGGAAATATTATTTTGTACATACGACAATAGATCACTCGTACTGTAACTTTGTTCACGATCCAATTCTACACATGTCGAAACAGCAGCGATACGGTTAGGTGAAGGCATTCCCAAATCCTGAAGAGGTTTGTTTGCCATACGTACGCACAAATCTTCTATAATAACTAAAGTGTAGTTATAAATTTCTGATGTAAAATCAAAAGTCATATCTGACGTCTCTAACTGTTATCGATGGAATATATCTTCGGACATTTTTGACTTATATTTTTCCCATAACTCTGTAGGAGCTGATGGAGAGCAAGTTGTTAAAATGATGCCAAACAATGCACGAATTTGACATGGGGTTGACGTTTCGCACGCGTCATTGATGCAGTTATCCCAGTGTTGGTCATTCTCCAATAAATTCAGAGCTTGGCATGCACTACGGTAAGTGTCATGTATAGTACCGTTTACAGTTCTCAAATACTCAAAGGATGTCGGACTGGGTACATTCACCAAAAGCAGGCGTAGAAAGAAGCATTCATGTTGATAGGGGTGAACGGTGTAGAGTCTTCCTATCGTGGTATCTTTGAAGATGGTAGGTTAGCCGTCGACTGACTTACCCTGTTTTCGACGTTCAAATACTTTATATTTAGTATTCCACGTGCAATACGAAGGCACTTCAGCATTCAGCATTTTTTTTGCAAAAGAATCATTTTTGCAAAGCGAAAAAAAGCTGTTAATTTTGTATCCGGTGGATTCAGGGCTCTTTGTTGCACGTTGGTTTCCGAGAAATAAACACGTTGACCATTCTGTAAATGTACCGCTAAGTGAACAACAGCTGGACTACGTTCATGTATCGGAAATGAAAGAATTCGCCAAACAGCTTCATTACTGCTTATGAATCTTCCAGCCTGATATTGTACGATTTCGTCGAAATCTTTGATTTCGGGCTGCAAGCCAAAAACTGCCATGTCACTGCCTTTGTTGACGTATTTACATATGTATTTGATTGCCTTTACGGAGTTACAGTATTCAACGTTTATGTGTGCATTAAATGTTTTTGATAATAATGGGGAATATGGAACAACCCACTGGTTATCTACTTCGATGGTGGTACCGTTGCCATTGTAGGTTCTTCAGTCATTTTACAATTAGAAATTTCTCTTTCAACGGTCTTCTTACAATTAAAAATTTGTCTTTGAACGATATTCTTAAATACCTGTGTCCTGGTCGTCATTTATATTCCCTGTGTCCCGGTCGTCATTTGTGTCCCGGTATCCCAGTCTGTAATTTCTCTTTGAGTGTCCCGGTCGTTATTTATATTCCCTCTGTCCCGGTCGTCATTTGTGTCCCGGTCTGTAATTTCTCTGTGTGTGTTTTTTCTTTTTAGTATTTTTTAGTTTTTTACATTTTTTCTTTTTTCAGTTTTCTTTTTCTTCTTTATTTTTCAGCTTCACTATGAAATACATATCGCCGAACCTTTGTTTTTTAACTAAAATCTGGTAGGCATTGATGACCTTATCCAAGTCAAAATCCCAAACCCAATCATCATCGCTATCATTTTCAGTTTTGATATGTTTTGACTCTCGCTGTCCAGGTGGATCTTCATCTAACTGCGCGGTTTTGCGTTCTTTAGCCTCAAAAAAAACTAAAAAAAGGCAAAAACTACAAAAAAAACTAAAAACTAATAAAAAAAATAAAAAAGCTAAAAAACTAAAAAAACTAATAAAAGGCAAAAACTACAAAAAAAAACTAAAAACTAATAAAAAAGCTAAAAAACTAAAAAAAGGCAAAAACTACAAAAAAAACTAAAAACTAATAAAAAAAATAAAAAAGCTAAAAAACTAAGAAAACTAAAAAAACTAAAAAAAAGGTAAAAAACTAAAAAAACTAAAAACTAAAAAAAAAACTAAAAAAAGGAAAAAACTGAAAAATAAGCTAAAATAAAGGTAAAAACCAATAAAAAACTAAAAAAAAAACTGAAAAAACTAAAAAAAGGCAAAAACTACAAAAAAACTAAAAACTAATAAAAAAAGTAAAAAAGCTAAAAAACTAAAAAACTAAAAAAACTAAAAAAAGGTAAAAAACTAAAAAAAATAAAAAATAAAAAAAAAATAAAAAAAAGGAAAAAACTGAAAAATAAGCTAAAATAAAGGTAAAAACCAATAAAAAACTAAAAAGAAAAAAAGGAAAAAACTAAAAAAAATTTTCATCTAAAAAACTAAAAAAAACTAAAAAAGGTAAAAACTAAAAGAACTAAAAAAGAAAAAAATAAATGACGACACTCAAAGAGAAAGCGACCAGGACAAAAGGAATGTTCGATTAGCAATCAACAAAGCACCGGGACACAGGGAGTATAAATGACGACCAGGACATAAGTAAAAAAAAAACTAACAAAACTAAAAAGAAGGTAAAAACTACAAAAAAACTAAAAACTAATAAAAAAACTAAAAAATCTAAAAATCTAAATAAACTAAAAAAGAAAAAAAAAGGAAAAAAATAAAGGAGAAAAACAAAACTTAAAAAAAGGCAAAAACTACAAAAAAAAACTAAAAACTAATAAAAAAAGTAAAATAGCTAAGAAACTAAAAAAACTAAAAAAACTAAAAAAAGGTAAAAAACTAAAAAAAAATAAAAAATAAAAAAAAACTAAAAAAAAGGAAAAAACTGAAAAATAAGCTAAAATAAAGGTAAAAACCAATAAAAAACTAAAAAGAAAAAAAGGAAAAAACTAAAAAAAAATTTCATCTAAAAAACTAAAAAAAACTAAAAAAGGTAAAAACTAAAAGAACTAAAAAAGAAAAAAATAAATGACGACACTCAAAGAGAAAGCGACCAGGACAAAAGGAATGTTCGATTAGCAATCAACAAAGCACCGGGACACAGGGAGTATAAATGACGACCAGGACATAAGTAAAAAAAAAAACTAACAAAACTAAAAAGAAGGTAAAAACTACAAAAAAACTAAAAAAAAAAAAACAAACTAAAAACTAATAAAAAAAACTAAAAAATCTAAAAATCTAAATAAACTAAAAAAGAAAAAAAAAGGAAAAAAAAAAGGAGAAAAACAAAACTAAAAAACGAATGTATATACAGACCGGGACACCGGGATACAAATGACGACCGGGACACAGGGAATATAAATGACGACCGGGAGACAGGGACACAACTACAACGGGGACGCCGGGGGGCACAGGGGGATATAAATGACGACCGGGACACCGGGACAGGGAATGGTCGATTAGCAATCACCATCAACAAAGCTCAAGGGCAATCATTAGAATCATGAGGTATAGATCTGAATACAGATTGTTTTCCCATGGACCATTATATGTTGCATGTTCAAGAGTCGGTAAACCTGACAATCTATTTATATGCAAAGACAATGGGACAGCAAAGAATGTTGTATATTCGCAAGTTTTACGTAGTTAAAACCATATATATATATATGTATATATATATATATATATATATATATATATATATATATATATATATATATATATATATATATATATATATATATATATATATATATATATATATATATATATATATATATATATATCTATCTATCTATATTCACAGGTGGGACATAGGGACACAACTACAATGGCGCGTAACTATTATGGCGCGTAACGACTTACGCGCGCGGGGGGGCTGGGGGGGGGGCGCAAAGCGCCCCCACCAACTAGGTGTTGTGGTGGCGCGAAGCGCCACCCTAACAGCTAGTATATATATATATATATATATATATATATATATATATATATATATATATATATATATATATATATATATATATATATATATATATATATATATATATATATATATATATATATATATATATATATATATATATATATATATATATATATATATATATATATATATATATATATATATATATATATATATATATATATATATATATATATATATATATATATATATATATGGAAAAATTTATCATGGGTGAAGGTAATCTCCATGAAGCTAGATGCTCCAGCTTTATTTAAAAAGCAATGAGAAATTAAATAAGAAAAACAAGTTTTTCAACTGAGAGTAAGGAGTAAAATTAAATCTTAAAACAAAGAGTGATAATTATGTATATGAGGGGGTTCGTTCCCTCCTCAATATCTTGCTCTTTACGCTAACGTATTTTTAGTAATTTCAAAAAATATATTTATCAAACAGTTCGTGGTAACGAACTGTTTGATGCGATCCGGCTCAATAGTAACCGGATCGTGGTAGCGATCCTGCTCAATAGTAACCAAAACTCTAAAAAATTGAATTTTGATATCAATAGCTACATCAAAAGAATTGCATTTTAATGCTGATTTTAAATATATAAGTTTCATCAAGTTTAGTCTTACCCATCAAAAGTTACGAGCCTGAGAATATTTGCCTTATATAGGAAAATAGGGGAAAACATCCCCTAAAAGTCGTAGGATCTTAACGAAAATGACACCATCAGATTCAGCGTCTCAGAGAACTCTGCTGTAGAAGTTTCAAGCTCCTATCTACAAAAATGTGGAATTTTGTATTTTTAACCAGAAGACAAATCACGGGTGTGTGTTTATTTGTTTGTTTTTTTTTGTTTTTGTTTTTTTTTTCCCAGGGGTCATCGTATCGACCAAGTGGTCCTAGAATGTCGCAAGAGGGCTCACTCTAACGGAAATGAAAAGTTCTAGTGCCCTTTTTAAGTGACCAAAAAATTGGAGGGCATCTAGGCCCCCTCCAACGCTCATTTTTTTCCTAAAGTCAACGGATCAAAATTTTGAGATAGCCATTTTGTTCAACATAGTCGAAAACCATAAAAACTATGTCTTTGGGATGACTTACTCTCCCACAGTCCCTGGGGGAGGGGCTACAAGTTAAAAAATTTGACCAGTGCTTACATATAGTAATGGTTATTGGGAAGTGTGTAGGCGTTTTCAGTAGGATTTTTTGGTTGGGGCGAGGGGTTGAGAATAGGGGGATAGGCTGGGGGAGCTTTCCATTGAGGAATTTGTCATGGTAGAAGAAAATTTCCATGAAGGGAGCGCAGGATTTACTAGCACAATTAAAAAAAAAACAATGAAAAAAGAAATATGAAAAAGTTTTTCTCAGCTGGAAGTAAAGAGCAGCATTAAAACTTAAAACGAACAGAAATTATTACCCATATGAGGGGCTCACCTCCTCCTAATACCCCGCTCTTTACGCTAAAGTATTTTTAGTAATTTCAACTATTTATTTTACGGCTTTGGTGATTCAGGGGTCATTCTTAATGAATTGGGACAAAATCTAAGCTTTAGTGTAAAGAGCGAGGTACTGACGAGGGGGCGAACCCCCTCATATATGTAATAAAAACATGAGAATACAAAACTTCTTTACGTAAGCTAATTTATAAGTTACGTATATCTTTTACTAAAAGAAAGATTCGTAAAAAATTAAAAGTTCTAGTTGCCTTTATCTTAATTAAACAAAAAATCGGAGGGCAACTAGGCTTCCTCCCCCGCTCTTTTTTTTCAAAATCATTCAATCAAAATTATGAGAAAGTCATTTAGCAAAAAAAAAATTAATAAATATGCAAATTTCGTTTTAATTATTCCTCTGCGGAGAGCCAAAATCAAAACATGCATTGATTGAAAAACGTTCAGAAATTAAATTAAAAAAAACAAGTTTTTTTAACTGAAAGTAAGGAGCAAAATTAAAACTTAAAACGAACAGAAATTACTTTGTATATGAAAGGGGCTGCTTCCTCACCAACATCCCGCTCTTTACGCTAAAGTTTTTTACTGTTTTAAAAAGAAGAGTTGAGAGAAAGAGTCAAACTTTAGCGTCAAGAGCGGGATGTTGGTGAGGAAGCAGCCCCTTTCATATACGAAGTAATTTCTGTTCGTTTTAAGTTTTAATTTTGCTCCTTACTTTCAGTTAAAAAAACTTGTTTTTTTTTATTTAATTCTAATTAAAAGGCCTTTGTGATCGAGAGGTCATTCTTACAGAACTGGAACAAAATTCAAACTTTAGTGTAAAGAGTGAGGTATTGACGAGGGGGCTAACCCCCTCATATACGTAATATAAATATACAAATACAGAAAATTATTGCGTAAGTTAATTTGCAAGTTATGTATATTTATTACTAATAAAAACGTTCTTAAGATAAAATTAAAAGTTCTTTTGGAATTTTTAAGTATCCCAAAAAATTGGAGGGCAACTAGGCCCCCTCCACCTACCCTTTTTTCTCAAAATCGTCAATCAAAACTTTGAAAAAGCTATTTAGCCAAAAAAAGTAACATTAATATGCAATTTTTTTTAATTATTCATGTACGATGAGCCAAAATCAAAACCTGCATTAATTTAAAAGCATTCATAAATTAAATAGAAAAAACAAGGTTTTTCGACTGAAAGCAAGGAGTAACATTGAAATCTAGAACGAACAGAAATTTTTACGTATATGAGGGGTTTCATATCCTCCTCAATACCTCGCTCTTTACGCTAAAGTATTTTTAGCAATTTCATAAGAGCTATTTATTCTAATTAAACGGCCTTTGTGATTCAGGGGTCATTCTTAAAGAATTGGAACAAAATAAAACTTTAGTGTAGAGAGCGAGGTATTGACAAGGGGGCGAACCCCCTCATATACGTAATAAAAATATACGAATATAGAAGTTCGTTACGTAAGTTAATTTGTGTGCTACGTATATTTATTACTAATAAAAACGTTCGTAAATAAAATGAAAAGTTCTAGTGGCCTTTTAAGTGACCACAGAAATTGGAGGGCAACTAGGCCCACTCTCCAGCCCCTTTTATTCTCAAAACCGTCTGTAGGCTAAAGTTTTACTCTTTCTCACAACTCTACTTTTTAAAACAATAAAACATTTTAACGTAAAAGGCGGGGCATTGAGGAGGGGACAACGCCTTTCATGTATGCAATAATTTATGTTTGTTTTAAGTTTTAATGTCGCCCCTTATTTTCAGTTAAAAAAAATTTGTTTTTCTTTATTTAATTTCAAATAAATGCTTAAGTTTTCAAACAGTTCGTGGTAACGAACTGTAGTAAGAAGCGACCCGGCTCCATAGTAAACGAAACTCTAAAAAACGGAATTTTGATACTAAAAGATACATCAAAAGAATCGGATTTTCATGCTGATTTTAAATATATAAGTTTCATTAAATTTAGTCTTTGTTATCAAAAGTTACGAGCCTGATAAAATTTGCGTTATTTTGGAAAATAAGGGGAAACAACCCCTAAAAGTCATAGAATCTTAACAAATCACACCATCGCATTTAGCGTATCAGAGAACCCCATTGCAAAAATTTCAAGCTCCTATCTACAAAAATGTGGAATTTCGTATTTTTTGCTTTTTTTCCCCAGGGGTCAACGTATCGACCAAGTGGTCCTAGAATGTCGCAAGAGGGCTTATTCTAACGTAAATGAAAAGTTCTAGTGCTCTTTTTAAGTGACTAAGAAAATTGGAGGGCACCTAGGCCCCCTCCCACGCTCATTTTTACTCAAAGTCAATGGATCAAAATTTTGAGATAGCCATTTTGTTCAGTTGAGTCACAAACCATAATTACTATGTCTTTGGGGAAGACTTGCTCTCCCACAGTCCCCAGGGGAGGGGGTGCAAGTTACAAACTTTGACCATTGTTTACATACAGTAATGGTTAATGGGAAGTGCACAGACGTTTTCAGGGTGATTTTTTTGGTTTGGGGGGGGGGGGTGAAGGGAGGGGGCTATGTGGGAGGATCTTTCCTTGGAGGAATATGTCATGGGAGAAGAGAAATTCAATTAAAATGGCGCAGGTTTTCTAGCATTACTAAAAAAAAACAAAGAAAAAATAAACATAAAAAAGTTATTTCAATTGAAAGTAAGGAGTAGTATTAAAACTTAAAACGAAAAGAGATTATTACGCATATGAGGGGTTCTTCTCCTCCTAAATACTTTTTGTAATTTCAACTATTTATTGTACAGCCTTTCTGATTCAGGGGTCATTCTTAAAGAATTGGGACAAAACTTAATCTTTAGTGTAAGAGCGAGTTTAGTGTAAAGAGCGAGGTATTAACGAGGGGACAAACCCCCTCATATACATAATAAAAATATAATAATATAGAAGTTTGTTACGTAAGTTAATTCTTAAGTTATGTGTATTTTTTACTTATAAAAACGCTCGTTAAAAATTAAAAGTTCTAGTTGCCTTTTTAAGTAATCGAAAAATTCGAGGGCAACTAGGCCTCCTTCCCCACCCCTTATTTCCCAAAATCGTCTGATCAAAACTAAGAGAAAGCCATTTAGCCAAAAAAAAGAATTAATATGCAAATTTCATTTTAATAATTTGTGTGCGGAGAGCCAAGATCATACATGCATTAATCCAAAAACGTTCAGAAATTAAATAAAAAAAACAAACTATTTTTTTAAACTGAAAGTAAGGAGCGACATTAAAACTTAAAACGAACAGAAATTACTCCGTGTATGAAAGGGGCTGTTCCTTTCTCAACGCCTTGCTCTTTACGCTAAAGTTCGTTACTGTTTAATAAAGTGGAATTGAGAGAAAGAGTCAAACTTTAGCGTATAGAGCGTGACGTTGAGAAGGGAACAGCCCCTTTCATACACGAAGTAATTTCTGTTCGTTTTAAGTTTTAATGTCGCTCCTTACTTTCAGTTAAAAAAATAGTTTTTTTTTATTTAATCTTGAGTAAGATTGAAACTTTTCCATGTAATTATTCCGAATGTAGAGATTAACTTTTCACATCATACAAGGATAAAAAAAAGGCACTTCCATTAAATAAATTTAAATATACATACCCTCTGCACGTAAAAATTTTCTGGTAAATAGAAGATGTTGTAGGGGGAGGTTGAAATATCTCCAAATTTCACTGGGGCACGGGTGCGAATGCTGGCTGTCTTACAATCTAGTATTTATATTCAGCTAGAAAATCTGTTATAATTTTAGAATTTTACCAGTTTTATTTTTATTCCTTCCTTAAAACAGTGAAAATGTAATGCCTTTGGCGAAAACAAGCAATTGGACACATCTGTGTTGTCTAAAATGTAGATATGTAGAGATTCACTGGACGCACCTGCAGAGGCTTCCTAAACTCTATAAGAAAACTGGGATTTGTGCGAAAAATATTAAGCAAATCTGGGCAACACACAAACTGATATTTAGATGTTTATAGCTTCAAATCAAAAATATAAAGCAATAGTACACAGCTAAGTTATATTTTATTTTGTCTAATTTAAATTGATAAAATAACGTTTTCTTATGGAGCTTCGAAACCTCAGTCTTGCTCTCTGATAAATTATGAAAAATGTTAGATAAGGCTATTAATGTAGGGTACAACAAGGTAGCATAGTTTGGTATATTTAGAGTACAGTTATGTATTTTTTAATGTTAAATCAATAATACAAGTAACTGAAATTCAGTTGGCCAACTTAAGGCTATTAAATTCCATAAACGAAAACACAGAAGTCAATTAAGTGCCAGTCTCAATTGAAACGTATAATCTGTGATTTATCTCTTGCATGATAATGATTATGACTGTGAATACAAGAAACAAAAGTTCACATAACTTTATGGGTGTTACCAACAATCCCTACTATCATTACAGGGCGAGACATGTGGACATTTGAATAGAAGACGAGGTCACCTGTATCTTGTCACCTTAGTTACTCATACCGTGTAGCGTGGGAATTGCCAGATTGCTGTTCGAATCATGAGCTGACCTAACCATAAGTGGCATAACTTTGAAATAATAGGTTAGTATGGGTTGCTTGAATTAGCGGAACGCCAGGCGTCGCGACTATAATTGGGAACAAGTATTGAATAGTTGGTAGAAAGTTAGATTTTTCAATATTCTAGACACCCTGTAGGCTGTTTTTATTCAAACAAAAACTCTTGAGCAGATAATCTATAGGAGCCTATAAGACAGAGGGACGGGGTAGGCGGGCCACTTTTGTCTCATAATAACAACAAATAACTGAGCTTGATTGGGAATACCTCCCATCTTTTTGTGTTAAAATCATAAACTTGTGCTTATGCTTCCACAGCACTGGAAAATACAGTGCTATCTAAAAAATTCCTTATTTCTAGATAATCACTTCGAGCTCAAAGGTTTGTCTTCACTATGGCACCAACGTGAAAACATTTTTTATTCAACGTAAAAAATATCAAATGTAGGCTATCTGCAAAAATGCATAACCAACACATACGTTCAAACGTAAGTTCAAGACGATGTTTTAAAATCATATTAAACTTGAAATGTTCATTTAATAGAACATGAACGTAGCCTATTTAGGGGACCTTGCAGTCGTTCTAGACATTTTTGAAAATTACCTTCTTTTCAAATTATTAGGAAAATCCAGGCTTTTGATTACAGTTTGAAACAGGTGTTACATATGTTCCTATTTCAAGGTTTGTCGAGAGGCAAGACTAGGCTGCAGACACTGGTATTCTTTTTTATTTTATTTTTTCTACTCACAACTATCACAATTATACAATTATAACACAATTAGAACACAAATCATCCCAGAGGAGGTTTAAGGGGACAGAGCCGGCCCTTTCCACCGGTGCAGAACGAAATTTATTTATCAATTTTGGCAAACTTCCCCCCCCCCCGTGTAAAATTTCCTCTGTAAATTTCACTAATTTTAGGTTCTGTAATATAAATTAGGGGCACAAAAAAGCTTCATTGTCAACACAAAGAAAAGCTGACAAAATATTGTTTCTAAGATCTGAAATTATAAATACATGCGTGTGTTTGTGTTTTTTTTTTTGGTTTTTTTTTGCTTTAAAACTGTAATAAACAAAGCAGATAATGATATGCTGATATTGTTGATACTAATAAACGACTGTTCAAACAGTCACATATCTATTATATAGTTTCAGGAAATGTCGCTACTGCAAATTCTAGAGCCATTTCCAAATCAAAGAAAATGAATTCATTTAAATCAAAGAAAATGATTAGTGTACAATTCCATTAAGTAACATAAATAGCGAGGTATTGAGGAGATGGTAACCCCCCTTATATGCGCAATAATTTCTGCTCGTTTTAAGTTTTGATGTTGTTCCTCACTTTTAGTTGAAAAAAAATCTTTTTTTTTTAATTTAATTTCTTATTTTTCTAAAATAATGCAGGGAGATCCAGCTCCCCCCTCCATGGAAAATTTCTTCCCTCACGATATATCCCTTGATGTAAAGTTCTTCCCACATAAAATACTCCCACAAGGAGAATTCCCCCAAACCATTTCATTCTAGCTGAAAATTACCCCTGGTTAATTTTTTGTGGACGATTACGGCTGAAATTTTTTTCTTAACCCACTTTCATTTGAAAAGGACATTTATTTCTGATTGTTTTTAAAATCATGCGGAAGATTCCCTTCCGTAGAAAATTATTCCTAAGAATACCCCTCCCCCCGTCCCCTAGTAGAAAGGTGCTACCACAAAAAATTCCCTCTGGAGAATTTATCCTGTGGAAAACTCGCCTGTCTGTATACTTCCCAATAAGAAATAGTATACGTACACAATGGGCAAATTTCAGGACTTACAAACCTTTCCTCAAGGACTTTGGGCTTTTCAACTATGTTGAACAAAATGGCTATCTCAGAATCTTGATCAGATAACCTTAATAACGACTAAGACCACACTGCCTTTCCATCACAAACACCACAAACAGGAAGAACAATAGGGAATTTTTTAAGAAAGTGGGACACAAATTAGAATGAATATTTCGACCCTATGTCCAAGCGCCGTTCTCAGCAAAACAAATAAGAAAAAACAACTTACAAGAGGATAAAATCAATAAAACTAAAATGAACAGTTTTTCAAAACAGTCTCAGCATCCTTACCTCGGTGAAGTTCAAACAGGACTGATAAATAAATTGTGATGAAACGAGGCAATTCATTGAAATGAAAGAAAATGATTTAAAAACACGTTTTTAATGCCAGCCTAGTTTTTTTCGCTGCTGATCTTATAGGTCTATATGTGACAGGTTCTGTGTTAATATCTATTGGTTTTTTGTAATGTTTCGTAAGGATATTTTTAATTAAATTTGTGTATAGAGCATTCATACACAATGAATACATAAACAATACATAAGCGATGTTTTAATGACCTTGGTTAAACTTTGTAACAAGTATTCAATGTATTTCCAATTCCGTAATTCTTTCTACCAGCATATAGATGGCTTACCCATGGGTGCGCCTCTCTCCGGGTTACTGGCGAATATTTATATAGAGCATATTGAAAATTGGGCATTAAATTCATATTTTTTGAAACATATCTTTTGGGGACGTTACATGGATGACGTAATTTCACTTTGGAGCTATGGGGAAAATGAACTTAGGTTTTTTTTAGATCACCTTATCACATATGATAGGAATTTACAGTTTACCTTAGAAATTGAAATTGCAAATAAAATCATTTTGAATCAAACCACCCCCCCCACAATTTAAAAGAGGTGTCGTAATATCTCTCGTCGATCGTGCCTTAAACATTTGTTCTGATTCCTACTAGGTGTCTATCAAATACTATGCGACTGTGGTAAATTCTATGTAGGGAGAACCCACCAGAATTTCGAGAAACGCCTACAACAACATGAAGATGATATCACCAAAGCTCTGAATTCTAATATTGCTTCTGTTTCTTTTGATTCTGCTTTAAGCAGCCATGTTTTCGAAAATCCTAGTCACAGAATACTTTTTGAAGAATCCGCCATTATTAGCAATGATCTAGGCATTAAGCAAGTAGTTCGAGAAGCAATTGAAATCAGACTTAAGATTAATAGTAATATTTCCTTAAATAGGAATTTAGGAGCATATTCAATGAACGCTCTATACACAAATTTAATCAAAAATGACCTTACGAAATATTATAAAAAACCAATAGATATTAACACAGAGCCTGTCACAAATAGACCTATAAGATCAGCAGCGAAAAAAACTAGACTGGCATTAAAAACGTGTTTTTAAATCATTTTCATTCATTTCAATGAATTGCCTCGTTTCATAACAATTTATTTATCAGTCCTGGTTGAACTTCGCTGAGGTAAGGATGCTGGGACTGTTTTGAAAAACTGTTCATTTTAGTTTTATTGATTTTATCCTCTTGTAAGTTGTTTTTTCTTATTTGTTTTGCTGATGACGGCTCTTGGACATAGGGCCGAAATATTCATTCTAATTTGTTTCCCACTGTCTTAATAAATTCCCTATTGTTCTTCTTGTTTTTGGTGTTTATCAGATAACCTTAAGGAAAAAGATGGGTTGGAGGTGGCCACTTGCCCTCCAATCTTTTTGGTCTCTTAAAAAGGGCACTAGAGCTTTTAATTTCCTTTCAAACTATCTCTTTCTTGATATGCTAGGACAATTGGTTCGATGCGATCAACCCTGGGGAAAACAAATAAACACGCATCCGTGATCTTTCTTCTGGCAAAATATGCAACATTCCAAATTTTGGCAGGTGGGAGCTTGAAACTCCCACAATAGTGCCGTCGGATACGTTTAATCTGATGTTGTGGTTTTTATTATGATCTTTGACTGTTAGTGGGGTGTTCCCCCTCTTTTTCGAAATGAGCCACATTTTCTTAGGTTCGCCACTTATGACTAGTAACACTAAACACTAACACTAAACTAGTAAAACTAACACTAAACACTAAACAGAATAAGCCTAAACTTTTGATATATATATTGATATCAAAATTTGTTTCTTAGAGTTTTGGTTATTTTTGAGCCACATCGCTCCTTGCTTACAGTTTGTTACCATGAACTGATCGAAAAGAAGTTCGACAAAATTTAAGCAATTTTAAATTAAATTTTAAGTGAAAAGTAAGCAGACCAAATTACCGAATTAGAAGCAGTCAATTGGGACGAGATAATAAATAGTTTTGCTTGGCTAAAGTAAGAAAAGTCAGATTCAGAAAACGAAAATCTTCTTAGTGAGTGAAATTTTGTTAATAAATGAATATTTTGTTAAAATTTGGCCCGCGAATATTTAAGAGACATGGGGGGAAGCCTAATCAAGATTTTTCCCCAAGCACAAGAGAGGTGAGAACCACCGCTGAATTATTATACCTAACTCTCTCTTGCAATTATACTTTCAAATTGTATACAATGATATAGATTTTCTCGAACAGCAGATCAGCAGACCTCTTTTGATCTACAACTGTCTTTTTAGTAAAAGAAAAACTTCTTAATGAAGAATTTGAGAATAAAGAACGTTTCAATTTATAAATTAAAGACATCTAAACTTACAGCATAAATGTTGGCTAAAAAAGTAAAATCGTAACAAGCCCAGTAATTGTTGCAACCTAATAAAGAGCGAACCACAGGCCGTAATTACAAAAACTTGGAAAAATATGTTCTTGAAGAAATTTTATAGTGATTTTTTTTTTTAATCATGCTTGTTTTTAAACTATAGGTTTTTCCCAGGCCCAATGTAATAACAGTTTTTATCAGAAAAAGAGGTTTTGATGATTTCGAAACCTTTGAAAATAACGTCTGATCGAAAAATTAAGATTGTGCTTCTAAAGAAGTTGTCTTACGAAATTAAATTCTTATTTAGTACTAGCTGTTGGGGTGGCGCTTCGCGCCACCCCAACACCTAGTTGGTGGGGGCGCTTCGCCCCCCCCCCCAAGCCCCCCGCGCGCGTAAGTCGTTACGCGCCATAATAGTTACGCGCCATTGTAGTTGTGTCCCTATGTCCCACCTGTGAATATAGATAGATATATATATATATATATATATATATATATATATATATATATATATATATATATATATATATATATATATATATATATATATATATATATATATATATATATATATATATATATATATGGTTTTAACTACGTAAAACTTGCGAATATACAACATTCTTTGCTGTCCCATTGTCTTTGCATATAAATAGATTGTCAGGTTTACCGACTCTTGAACATGCAACATATAATGGTCCATGGGAAAACAATCTGTATTCAGATCTATACCTCATGATTCTAATGATTGCCCTTGAGCTTTGTTGATGGTGATTGCTAATCGACCATTCCCTGTCCCGGTGTCCCGGTCGTCATTTATATCCCCCTGTTTCCCCCGGTGTCCCCGTTGTAGTTGTGTCCCTGTGTCCCGGTCGTCATTTATATCCCCTGTGTCCCGGTCGTCATTTGTATCCCGGTGTCCCGGTCTGTATATACATTCGTTTTTTAGTTTTGTTTTTCTCCTTTATTTTTTTCCTTTTTTTTCTTTTTTAGTTTATTTAGATTTTTAGATTTTTTAGTTTTTTTATTAGTTTTTAGTTTTTTTTCTTTTTTTTGTAGTTTTTACCTTCTTTTTAGTTTTGTTAGTTTTTTTTTTACTTATGTCCTGGTCGTCATTTATACTCCCTGTGTCCCGGTGCTTTGTTGATTGCTAATCGAACATTCCTTTTGTCCTGGTCGCTTTCTCTTTGAGTTTCGTCATTTATTTTTTTCTTTTTTAGTTCTTTTAGTTTTTACCTTTTTTAGTTTTTTTAGTTTTTTAGATGAAAATTTTTTTAGTTTTTTCCTTTTTTTCTTTTTAGTTTTTTATTGGTTTTTACCTTTTTTTTAGCTTATTTTTCAGTTTTTTCCTTTTTTTAGTTTTTTTTTATTTTTTATTTTTTTTAGTTTTTTACCTTTTTTTAGTTTTTTTAGTTTTTTTAGTTTTTTAGCTTTTTTACTTTTTTTATTAGTTTTTAGTTTTTTTTGTAGTTTTTGCCTTTTTTTAGTTTTTTCAGTTTTTTTTTTAGTTTTTTATTGGTTTTTACCTTTATTTTAGCTTATTTTTCAGTTTTTTCCTTTTTTTTAGTTTTTTTAGTTTTTAGTTTTTTTAGTTTTTTACCTTTTTTTAGTTTTTTTAGTTTTTTTAGTTTTTTGGCTTTTTTATTTTTTTTATTAGTTTTTAGTTTTTTTTGTAGTTTTTGCCTTTTTTTAGTTTTTTTAGTTTTTTAGCTTTTTTATTAGTTTTTAGTTTTTTTTGTAGTTTTTGCCTTTTTTTAGTTTTTTTCTTTTTAGTTTTTTTGTAGTTTTTACCTTCTTTTTAGTTTTGTTAGTTTTTTTTTTACTTATATCCTGGTCGTCATTTATACTCCCTGTGTCCCGGTGCTTTGTTGATTGCTAATCGAACATTCCTTTTGTCCTGGTCGCTTTCTCTTTGAGTGTCGTCATTTATTTTTTTCTTTTTTAGTTCTTTTAGTTTTTACCTTTTTTAGTTTTTTTTAGTTTTTTAGATGAAATTTTTTTTTTTTTAGTTTTTTCCTTTTTTTCTTTTTAGTTTTTTATTGGTTTTTACCTTTATTTTAGCTTATTTTTCAGTTTTTTCCTTTTTTTAGTTTTTTTATTTTTTATTTTTTTTTAGTTTTTTACCTTTTTTTAGTTTTTTTAGTTTTTTTAGTTTTTTAGCTTTTTTACTTTTTTTATTAGTTTTTAGTTTTTTTTTTGTAGTTTTTGCCTTTTTTTAGTTTTTTCAGTTTTTTTTTTAGTTTTTTATTGGTTTTTACCTTTATTTTAGCTTATTTTTCAGTTTTTTCCTTTTTTTAGTTTTTTTTAGTTTTTAGTTTTTTTAGTTTTTTACCTTTTTTTAGTTTCTTTAGTTTTTTTAGTTTTTTAGCTTTTTTATTTTTTTTATTAGTTTTTAGTTTTTTTTGTAGTTTTTGCCTTTTTTTAGTTTTTTTAGTTTTTTAGCTTTTTTATTAGTTTTTTTTGTAGTTTTTGCCTTTTTTTAGTTTTTTTAGTTTTTTAGCTTTTTTATTTTTTTTATTAGTTTTTAGTTTTTTTTGTAGTTTTTGCCTTTTTTTAGTTTTTTCAGTTTTCAGTTTTGTCACCTGATCCAGTTTTTTCAGGTGACGTCACCTGATCCACAGATCCACAGATCCACACACAGACAACTTATTTTTATATATATAGATTTCTTCGAAAACGACAAGTCTTCCAACTTCATCATCTCTTAGAACCAGAAAAAATTCTTTGAGGATTTTAAAAAGTAGCTTGAAAGCCTTAAAATTGGTGACAAAATCCTTAAACTTGTAGCATAAAATCTTTTTCGAATAAAAAGAATCTTACAACAACTTTAGTGATAGCTACAACCTAATAAATAGCAAACAACGTCCTGTAATAACAAATAATCAAAATAGAAATATATTTTAAGAAAATTGTCGAGCGAGAATTTTTTTTAATCTATGCTTGTTTGTGAATCATAATCTGACCAATTCCATATCAATAAGCAGCAGAGATTGCCATTTCCAACGTCATAATATTTTGAGTAAAAAAAATTGATGATTCCGAAGAAACCTGAAACCGACAAGAACGGTGTCACATTAAAAAGAAAAAGAAAAAAAAAGACCTGTCTAATGAGAAACATTTCTCAAATAATACTTATTTGGAAATGATAACTTTTAAGTGAGTTTAATTCGATAATATTTTATAAGCAGAGATATAATTTTTTTTTAATTTTGGAAATGACCTTCCAACCCTTAAAAATTATGCTGGATTCGGAAAAGACTCCACATCTGAATAGCTGTTATCGGAAACTTTCAACTGGGAATAGAAAATTATCAGTCTAAAAATTAAAGATGTTTGTATTTTAGCATGGTCGTACTTATTATTTCACTTTCCCCCTCTTTTTGTCCTCACCAGCCCTAGTCTACCTCTACTAAATCACTAATACAGCCTGTGTTTGGGCCTGTGCCCCAGTAAAATCCGGGATTTGTTTTTGTTTCCCCTGTAAATCTCTTATATTGTTCCATATTTGCCTTTTTTTTATTTTTTTTTTATAATTTTCACGCTCCCCTCCCTTCCCCCTCCGCTTGATATGAATTTTTGACTGCGTACCTGAACATAATGAAGTGCTTTGTTGCTATTGATGTTTTTTGTCAATGGATGTTTTAAAGTATCGAGTCATTAAACCTTTTTCGACTATCTTCTTGGAGTCAAATAGATAGGTTTTTTGTATGTTATGTTTTTTTTCTTCAGAAAATAAGAAGAATAAGCTGTCCTACTAACCTTGCTTTTTCACCTACTTACCTGAAAATGTTAAAATTGATTTATATACAGCAATGCCCTATCCTCAGAAAAGCACACACATCCCTACTTATCAGATGGATCTTAAATTCGTTGTACTTTTTGTCTTTCCATTTTGTTTCCTGCTGGGGCGTCGTTTGGAAGGGGGCATAAATAGGAAGTTGCCCCCAATAATGTGGAGAAAACAATCTTTTTTTATATTAAATTATTATTTTATAAAACAAGCATTACTAGGACAACAAAGCAACCAATCCAAACACCGTCATGCCAACCTTAAGCAAAATCTATTTTTAATAAAACACACAATGAAAGGGGATACATTTTTATAACACCTATAACTTCAAACCTTTTTTTTTAACTCAAAGACTACATTCTTTCTTGGTTTTATAAGGGATCAAAATAAGAAATGATAAAAAAATCTGACTTTAGATCCAGTAGGATCCCATAATTTGTCCTAAAATTTGGACTTTCTGGATAATACCTAATAAAAAAATATGTATTTTTAAAAGCGAAGTCTGGGAGACCAAAACCAAGATTTAAAAAGAGACTCGTATAACCCCTTCCGGTGTGACTGCACTTCATGTTGTGATGTTCTTCTACCGTACCTAAATGATGCAGTACTCTATTGTGACTTTGTTTGTTCAGTAGTACATAAAAACACCCAAATAAATCTATTGCTTTTTGTTTGGAGAGAGCACTTGATGTCTTTTTATGACCTAAGTTCACCTGGCTTGAGACCGTGGGATTTCAGCTGCTTCCTTTGGTCATCAGAGCTACGCAATATTGTCAACAGGAAAGTAGTGAGAATGCTATTTGACACTCTTTACGTGGTCATGGGGGGATCAGTGAGTCGGAAGGGGTTGTTGACAAAATCGTTTTAACGGATTTAAAATCAATTTTTCATCAGCGCTACTTCTGAAACAAGGGTTGTCAGATCTGAGCCATAATAAATATGGAACTTCCGACCCAACCTGATACCTTCATCTACTTTTTACTCAGTACCAACGAATCGACCATTCCTCATAAACGGGGGAGGGGGGAAAGTTTGAGTTAGATGCATCATAAATTTGTGTCGGTCCAGTAGCGTGGTTTGTGACTTCAACAAAATTGCTACGATTTTCCCCATTTCTGTGTATCCTTCTTTGAAATACAATTAGAACAGGGTATATTAGACCTAGGGTACAAAAAACAAAAATTAGATGATGTATAAGAGGATTGTCATCATCCTTAGCTATTTACAATAAATGTAGTTTAGTCTAAACCTAGATAAGAAAATATTTTAATTTAGAAGCACAATATTGAAATTCAAATATAAAAAAGTTAAAACAGTGAACTTAATAGAGGGGTTTTTAATGCAGCAGTTTTAACTGCAGGAGATAAATATCAATAATATTACAATTGGTTGTCTTCGGTTTTGTAATTGACACTTGTAAAGAACATTTTATTATATTGATTTTGTCCATAACTATTTAACCTTTTTTTTGTTTGTAGAAATCTTTGATTAATATATTGATATTTACACGATAAAATTCACACTAATTGTAACCTACATTATTTGATTAGTCCAGCCTGCAGATTATCTTGGGAATTTAACATAATGATAATGTAAACGTTATCTCCTATCAAAATATTTTTTTAATTCTTGTCTTATCTTCTTCTATTTCTTCTGGTGTGTGATTTTACGGTGCTCGGTTATTTTATTCTATTTTTTTTTGCCTTTTTCTATTTAGTGCGTAACCCGTTGGGTCGTCTCGTCTGACGTGTATATACACTATATTTTACGTTCCCAAAGTTAAATAAAGTGGCTTAAATTTGGAAAATAATAAATTTTGTTAAAATTCATTTATCAAAAATTCTGCTGTACAAACTGTAAGTAAGGAGCGACTTATCTCAATAGTAACTGAAACTTCAAAAATGGATTTTGGATATCAATAGATACATCAAGAGAATCGGCTTACTATGCTAATTCCAAATATATAAGAGTCATCATGTGCAGTGTTACCCATCAAAAGCTACGAGCTGGAGAAGGTTTGCCTGATATTTGAAAAAGGTGGGGAGCACCCCTCAAAAGTCAAGGAATCTTAATGAAAATCCTACCATCGGATTCAGTGTATAAGAGAGCCCTACTGTAGAAGTTTCAAGCTCCTATGAACAAAGTATGGAATTTCGTCTTTTTGCCAGAAGAAAGACCACATATATGTGTTTATTTGTTTTTTTCCCCAGGGGTGATCGTATCGAGTTAGTAGACCTAGATGATCGGAAGAGGGTACACTCGAACTGTAATTACAGTTCTGGTGTACTTTTTAAGTGACCTAAAAGAATAGATAGCAACTATCTCCCCCCTCCCACGCCCCTTTTTCCTCCAAACTCATCGATCAGATTTTGAGATAGCCATCTTGTTCAGTATAGTTGAAAGATCCAATAGCTATAGCTTTAGGGTAACATGACCAACATAGCCCATGGGGAAAGGACTGTAAGTTATTAAACTTGGCCGTTGTTTGCACATAGTATTTTTTATTGGGAAATATAGAGATTTTGTCGGGTTTGGGGTGCGCTATCCTGGGGAGAATTTTTCCATGGGGAGGGAAACTTTCTGAGGGTGAAATTTCCAGAAGAAATTTTACACAGCGATGATGTCACAGAATTCCTATAGGAAATTCTTTTTATATGTCTTGTTGTTCGGGAAGAGATTTCCGGTGGGTTTGGAGTTCTGGGAAGAAATTTCCACGGAGGGGTTATTTCCGGAGTGATCGAAAAAACAATTAGAATTTAAAGTTTTTTTTTCAAATGAAAGTATGCTAAGGAGAATTTTTCTGGCTGAATCGTACGCAAGATGTTTTACGGAGGAGGGAGGGAACTTTCTGCAATGATGGAATTAGCCGAAGAGAATTTTATAGGGGAATGTATTTTACGTAGAAGGTACTTTCCATAGAGGAGTTTCCTTGATGGGATGGAATTTTTCATGGAGGGTAATTTACCTGGCATTAATTGACAAACTATACGAAATTTGATAAAAATGCATGTTTTGTCAGCTGAAAGTAATGAGCAACATTAAAACTCAAAACGAACAGAGATTATTTTGTATGTAAGTGAGTTTTGTATATTAGTTGGAGTAGGAATCTTTCATAAAAGTGCTGAAACTTCAGCGCGAAGAACAAGGTATCTAGGTGGGGTGTAACCCCTTCATACACAGAATGATTTCTGTTTCGTCTGGAGTTTCAAAGTTGCTCCTTACTTTCTGTTGAAGAAACTTATTTTTTTTTATTTAGTGCTGATAAAGATCTAAATGTGTATAATAGCAAATATTTCGTTGTATGTTACAGTCTAACTGACTGATTAACTGACTGGCCAGTAAGTTAAAAATTCGCCCTTTATTTGCGTATAGTATTTGTTATTCGAAAGTATAGAGACATTTTTTAGAGAGGTTTTGCTTCGGGTGGATTTCACTAGAGAGAATCTTTCTTGGGGAAGGAAATTTCTGGGGGTGAATATTCCAGGGGAAATGTTACACTGAAGGGATTTGACAGAATTACTACAAAAGTTTCTTTTCAATTGTCTTACATTCTCTTTGCCAAATGTTTCATGTGGAGATGATGTGGGGTAATTATCCAGGGGCGTTTTTTCACGTGTTCTGGTTTCCAGTAAATAATTTCCACGGGAAGGGGGCATTTCTGGAGTGATGGAGAAACTGATTAGAGATTAAAGTCTTATTCAAATGAAAGAATAATAGGGTGAATTTTTCAGGCTGTATCGTCCGTAAGGAATTTTGTAGGGGGGGGATTATCTGTGAGGATGGAATTTCTAGAGGGAATTTGACGGGAGGAGGTACACTTTAAGTTCGATGTAACGTTCATGGAGGGAATATCCGGGGGGAGGGACAGGGTCATGCACAGAAATTTTTTCGGGCGGGCTTACGCAAAAGAAAACTAAAAAAATTCACACGAAATTCATTTTTGTTACGTTTTTACTAGTAATTCAAACATTTCATAGGGGTGTGGGGGTTCAAACCCCATACCCCCCACCCTGGATACGGCCTTGGGGAGGGGTATGTTTTTATAGATGGTGAGCCGGATTTAGCCTACCAGCATTTTTTGAAAAATGAACAAAAATCATTCCATACATGAAGGGCTGTTTCCTCCTCAGTATCTAGCTCTTCACGCTAAAGTTTGACTATTCGTCACAACTTTTAAGAGCGTCAACTGAAACAAGGGGTCCGTTTAATTAGAATATGAAGCTTTTTTAAAAGTGCTAACAGCTTTAGCGTAAAGAGCGTAGCATTGAAGAGGGGGAAATCCTTCACATACGGAATAAATTTGCCAAAATTAATATTCAAATTTTGTTTTAATTCTTCATGTGCTGGGGGGCCAAATTCGCGCCTGAATTAGTCTAAAAACGTTCAGGTATTAAATTAAACAAACAAGTTTCTTTTATCTGAAAGTAAGGGGCAACATGAAAACTTAAAACAACCAAAAATTATTCCGTATATGAAAGGGGCTGTCCCCTCCTCAACACCTCGCTCTTTACGCTAAAGTTTGACTCTTTGTCACAACTCTACTTTTTAAAACAATAAATACTTTCAGTTTTTCTTCAATTAAAAAAACTTGTTTTTTTTATTTAATCGTACTGATCAGAACTCAGCCTTTTTTGTAGGCATAATAAAGTTAAGAATTCTTTCGGCTTTGACTTAATAGCAACTGGCGAAATTCCATTAAGTATACACGATAGCATATCTATATACATTTCACATAGCAAGATCACCGACATTCTTCTGTTGCATTTAACGAAAGGGGTAAAACCATATGCCTGGTCATTGAGAGAGCATAATGTTACGCCGATCTGACCCTCTCACGCCCTTAACTCCAGACTCTGGAATTCCTTGGAGGCAGACGTAACGGTGCTAGCGTATCGTACGGAAAACATGATGATCTGTCTTCCAAAGTTGAAATCTAAATGGGGAAAAACCTTGTGAATTCATGCCTTGTGAGCTAATTCGCCATGGAGCTTAGGTAGATATGACTGCTTTTGATTGTTACATATGTCTCAAAATATAAATAACAATAAATTTAAAAAGAAATAATATTGAAATGGAGAGAATGGGGGAAATTTGTACCTACAGTCCAAAGTTCGGAATATTGTCAGGAATTTATATTATAGGCTGTTTCAGCTGAAAAACAAAAGTAATGACGAAGGTATTTTAGCCAATTAATGTTTCAGAAGGGTTCATTGATATTTAATGAGCTTGATATGCTAAGTAACTTACAAAAAAGAACGTAGAATTACCTGAAGGTGGGTTTCCTTTCAGATTTTTGTCTGATTCTAGACCTTCCCCGGGCTTGGGAAGGTCTGTTTCTAATGTTTCTCCAGTTATAAATATTGTTTCTTGTTGTAAATCCAAAACGTACATATAATCTATCTATCTCTCTATCTTTTTAGCGCATTTAGTTTTTCAATAATGATTTTGTAAATTAATTTGTTTTCTAAATATCCTAAAATAAAACTATCGGCATATTTTTTCTAGTAATCATAATTTTAGTTAATGAGTTCTTAAAGTTATTGCTTGGGCAAACCAAACCATAGGTCTTTTCGGTTATACCTATTCATTACCACTATTTACTCGTTAATCAAGTTGCTTCAATTTACGGAGTACAAAGTTGAAACAAAAGAGAAACCTACGGCAAAATGCATTGGGAAATATATATGTTTTGGGCTATGCATTTGCACATTAGGGGAGGGGAAGGGTACAGCAAACTGAACCACTTTTAGGAATCATATAAGTATCCTAAAAATCTTAACATACTTACATCCTTCAGAAAAGCGCTTCACTTTAATTTACCCCCCCCCCCCTCACCCTAATGTACAAATATATAGCAAATTATATATTTCCCATGCCTTTTGCCATGCGTTACTCTTTTGTTTTAACTTAATACATGTAGACGACAAAAAAGTACATTTTATATAGTGGTATAGGTATGATGGAAAGATCATAGCTTTGTATGTTACATAAATAAAAATTCATAAAACTTGTATATTACATATTATTAGTCAAGCTCCTATCTAAAAAATGTGGAATTATGTATTACTTACCAGAAGAAAAATTACAAATGCGTTCTTATTTGTTCTTTTCTTTTTTCCCAGTGGTAATTACTACGGACCAATAATCCTAGGGGGTCCTAAAGTCTTAGAGGATTCTAATAGTCCTAGACTAATCACCTAGAGGGGCAACTAGCCCCCCTTTCACGCCCCTTTTTCTCCAAAATCGTCCGATTAGAATTTTGAGATAGTTATTTTGTTAAGCATAGTTGAGAGGTCCAAAAATTCAGGTCTTTAAATTATAAAATTTGCCTATTATACACGTTTAATATTTGTTATTTTGGAAATTGGCAGACATTTTTGAAGGGGCGAGGGGTTTTCTGCTGGGGAACTTTCCGCAGGGAAAATTTTCCATGGGTAGGGAATTTGACGGGGATGACCTTTTCAGGGAAAATTTTACACTGGGACAATTTGTAAGAATTAATTACCAAGTTACTGATATATAAATAAAAAATTAATGGAAGTTGAGCAATGTTTAATTTTTGAGTGTAATAAATTAAAAAAAAGACTGTTCAAAACATATTTTGTTTTCAAAGCGTTTAAATGATGCTGTATAAATTCGAAATATGTTAACTAAAAAAAAGCAGGAAAGGTTTCTAAAAAATTGAAAAATTTTCTATAGGGATCTGAAGCTATAAAAATAATGCTATTTAAGCATATAATACCGTTTTATGGATTTGAATGATTTTGTCTCACAAGGACGAATTAATGAGGAGGAACACGGCCTGCTTCCAAAGCCTTACAATAAAGACAGCTTTTCCATAACTTCCGAAAACTTTTGGATAAATTGCGAGCTGTTTGGGTTTTACTAAATCTCCTTTTAAATATGTCCTTCCCACCCTCCCCGAAAAAAAAGGATCTGAACTTCTTGATACTTTTTTGTTCTTGAATAGATATTTGAACAATAAATTTTTATACCCATTCGGTCATTCATTACAATTCATGAGAATACGCATCTATACAATTTAGGTTTTATTTTGGCACTCGAATAGGTTCCATGTTGAAGTTGTTTTCAAACAATTCGAGCCTTTGCAGACAAGGGACATAAGTCAGTCAGAGTCACCCATTGGGGTGAGTTTTGAGGTTTGGCAGATATTCATATATTTTCTAATCCTAAGAGAGCGCATACTTTTTTGTCCAGCCACATGTGTCACGGTTTGACGATAGATAACACTCGAATAGCAGATATTGCGGTGATTTTGCAAAGGTGAGATATGCTTTGCCTTCTGTAGTTTTCTAACATAGATGAATTTTCCCATATGATAAATGACTGATGAAATTGGTAGCATAAAGATGAGGAAGGAACCTGAAAGTTGGACACAATTTTGAACCCATTTTTTGGATCAATCCAAGATTATTTTCTTGTGGCTAATTGTTCTAAAAAAAAAAAAAAGATTGCTGTCGTTTCGCATTGTCTAAAGAAGACACGACAATATAGTTATAAAATCTAAATTCGTTTTCATAGGCTAGAGCTTCAGAAACTAGATTATCTGTATCGTGAACAAATCCTCAAATGAATAAATACTCATTTGATGTCCAAGTCAAATTCGAACGTTTCTTAACTGCTTAACTACAGGAACTAACCATATCTTTTGTTGTATTGTTTTAGAAAACAGTGGACGCCGACATCAACTTTCGGTATGTTGACTTAAGAAATAGACAAATGATATATTATAAAATATAACATTACATACAAAAAGAGAGCAAATACGCGTGATCGTGCAAAAGATTGTTTTCGCATATAATGACTGCCCTAGTATTAAGTATCATATTAGATCATCTTAGGCTTAGGTAAGTTTTACCGCGCAAGAGGGCCCTGTCTGCTCTCCCTCGTTCCCCCAGTGGCGTAATAATATAAGCTTGCCTTTCTTTCCATGTTTAGCCTCTTACCCTCCAAAATTCTCTATGTATCAACATTATACATTTTGTAAAACATAATAGGTGAAGAATACGAAACAGAATGTGGGTTTCAAGTATGTTTGAAAAACATTTCAGTTTTTCTTTGGGAGAAGGAAAGTAAAATTTCTGCCAAGAGAGTAAATACTGAAGAAAGTCATGCTTTCCCCCTTTTTCAAAATCTTTTTGCCTTTGTATATGCATCTTCATATTTATACTTCTAATTGAAGGGCAAAAGCACTCCTGTTCTCTCCCCAATGAGGTTGGTACGAATTCCCTTCCGAATTAAAGCTAACATATATATATATATATATATATATATATATATATATATATATATATATATATATATATATATATATATATATATATATATATATATATATATATATATATATATATATAAACATTTTATTTGACAAACAGATTGTTTTTCTTTGTCTAACATGGACACATTCGTCTTGGTTAAGAAGATCTAGCGCATCTTATGCATTTGGCAAAATAGCAAACCGCTGCTCCGGTGTATAATTTCTTCCCCGTTAGAAAAAGGGGTTGGTTGAAAGCCTTCGTTTTTATGATGAATGATGGCCGGAAATACGAAGTCATGTGTGATTTTTTCGTGAGAGCAGGCCATGTTCTCATAACCAAAAAATCAATTTCATAAAGACATTTAGGCAATAGAATAAGTGGCGCGGTGATGGAAATGTCTCTTAATTTCCAAGCCTGAGACTGGTGAAAATGTGTATTCAAGTTTGTAAGAATTATGCGTAGATTTGACATCTATTTTGCTAGATTTTTTTAGAGTCCTTTTCTTCTCTCTCTTATCTAGATTAAATTTAAAAAAGGTCTTTTCAACTGAAAGTAAGGACCAAGATTAAACTTAAAACGTAAAGGAATTATTGCGTGTATGAGGGTGGCTAACCCGTCCTCAATACCTTACTCTTCACTTTAACTTGTCCCCTACCGCATGATATGTGGCATAGAGAGCGTAGTAACATTGTTCCTCCAGATGGACCGATCTGCCGCTATGAGGGGGACCTCGTCAGCAGCCATGTCGGCCATACTGAGAAACTTCTGAAGACTGTTCTTCCACCTGGTCCGAGGTCTACCCCTCAGATACGACCAACTATGGGATTTGGGGTCACAGTCGTGTATGTAATTTTTAAAAGGGGCTGGCAATGACATCCGAAGACTACGCTGGACAACTTGAGTTGAGAATGGCACCTGGTGAGAAAGGGCAAGGAGACTTACGTTACTCACAAATTAATCCTATTGGAGCCCCTCTCTTCGACGGAGTTGTTTCGTCTGGCGGGCGTCTATTGTGCTGAAGACGGTGGATTTGAGGGGCTAAGTCTCAGCCACGTAGAGCAGGAAAGAGCTTATGAATAAATTGTATGCACATCTGGGGTGATCTCCAAACGACATTGAGTCTTCCAACGGCAGAGGAAGCTTTCGTGCTTCGTCTACCCAGTTCCGTGTCCGAGAAGTCGACATTGAAAATAACGAAGCCAAGATAGGTGAAGTTTGTGACAACTTTATCATGGGCTCCACAAGCTGAAATTAATCATTGCTGCCTAAAAGTCGAGACCGGTCAAGACTCGATCACCAAATTGGGGGCCAATGGGCAATCGACCAGTTGCTCGAGTGATGATGTAATTTGTGACACAATTAAACAATTCTGGGTTGGAAGAACAAACTTTTTGGACACCAGTTTCAATTTTAGAAGTCAAGCAGAGTAAAGGCCAAGAGCTTTCCAGGTATTTAGAGAATAGTAATCCCACTGTAGTTTGAGTATATACTTGTGCTTACCTTCCTTACCATAAGCTTGTGCTTATGCTTATGCTTGTGATAGGATGATGATCGAACATCAGTCCCTTGGAAACCAGTTTGTGTGCCCCATTAGAGAGAAGAGTATTTGGAGCCAGAGCAGCATCACCGAGTCCGCGTTCATCAGAAGCTCTGCTGATATTTCATGTAATCCTGTAGCTTTATTGTTCTTCAAACGCTCTGCTGCTGACTTGACTCGTGCTAGCTTGAAGGGAGTTTCGCTTTCATCTGTTGGCGGTTCTTGGGAACTAGGGTACTAGTCAAATGATTTTGAATGTGTCTACCTTGATACACGGCTTGTTTATATGCTTATTTCGTTCAACAATTGAAGCTGCTGAATCAATGAAATTACGTTTGAACGAGTGCTATACCTCCCCTGTTTCCACAAATGGTAAAAGTGTGTCAAGACTATTCGAGATATCAATATTGTATTTAGAGCATACTTCAGATTTACAGAGCTGCGGGATATCACTAGGCTCTGAGGACTGAGCTACTAGGCTAGCTACTGAACATTTACGACTACTAGACGATAATCTATGTTGCCAATCTCAAGTGCCCTCTACGTCCTGCAATTGCTAATGTATGAACACCGTCTCCGTAAAATGATGATACAGTCGATCATTTTCTTGTTAAGGCTATCATTACTGTACCACGCATACCTGTGGGGGTCTTTCCTGACGAAAAGGGTGTTCGAGATGACAAGGTTGTGAATTCTGCAAAGTTGTAGGAGTCTTAGCCCGTTTTCATTTTGAAGATCAAGAATAACTGGTCCGATTACTTTCCGCTGCAATTTTTTATTATCGCACCAAATGGCATTGAAGTCACCCAGAGTGATAACAATATCATGGTGTGAAACCTTAGAAATTTCATTGGTCAGGGCCAAATGGAAATTAACTTTTTCAATAGCTTCTTATTCTAGTTAAATAGCCCTTTTGCTGCAGAAGTTGTTCAGAAAGAACTGGGACAAAAAGTTACACTTTAACTTAAAGAGTGAGTTTTTGAAGAGAGGGAACCACCCTCATAATTGGAGTAGTTTCTATTTGTTTTAAGTTTTAATGCTGGCTGAAAGTAGTTTAACAGTTTAACAACTTTCAGTTTAACAACTGAAAGTAGGGAGCTACTTTCAGTTGTAAAAACTTGTTTTTTGTATAGTTAATTTCTCATCATTTTCCTAATAATACAGGGAAATCCACCTCCCCCCTTATAAAATCCCGTCTTAAAAGCTACCCTCCATTAAAATTTCTTCACACGTAAATCATTCAACCCTCCAGAGAAATTCCCCCCAGACGATTCCATTCCATCTGAAAATTCCCCCAAGAAAAGCCCTTGTGGACGATTCCGCCTGAAAAATTTTCCTTATCATAATTTTATTTGAAAAAAGACTTTTTTTTAATAATTACGGAAATCATCCCCTTCGTAGAAAATTTCTCCTCTGAGCCTCTCTCCCAATGGAAAGTTTTCCCCGTGGAAAATTCCCCCATAGGAAATTTCTCCAGCGGAAAATTCCCCCCCTGCTACAGAAGCTGCTCCAAACAATTCCGACCCGGCTGAAAATTTCCTCCGGACAATTCCCCCCGAATTATCTCCAGACGTAAAATTGAGTCACCAAAGAGAAAGTAAGACGAGTCAAAAGAAACTCTTATAGAAATTCTGGCCAGTTTCCCCGTGTAAAAATTTCCCTGGAAACTTCACTCTCAGAAACTTCTTTCCCACAGAAAATCATCTCCCCGGACCCCACTCCCCCCCCGAAAAAAAAGAAATCTTCCAAGGAAAAATATCTGTATAGTTCTCAATGAAAAATGATGCATGCAAACAATGGGTAAATTTCATAGCGTACAGCCCTTTCCCTGGGAGTTAAGGGGAACATTTCACTTCCTGAGACTTAGTTATTAAATCTTTCAACTATACTGAACAATACAGCTGCTTATGTTCTTGATCTTATGACTTTGGAGGGAAAAGGAGCGTGGGACGGGGGCTAGCTCTCCTTCAGTCTTTTTGGCCACTTAAAAAGGACACTAAAAGTTTCAATTTCTTTCCGAAAAGCCTTCTTCTGATGTTCTCAGATCATTGGTTTGATACAACCGTCTCTGGGATAAAAAAAAAAAACATCCGTGATATTTCTTCTAGTAAAAAATAATAATACAAAATTCAATGTTTTCGCAAATGGGAGCTTGGAACATCTACAGTAGAGGCCTCTGATACCTGAATCTGAAGATGCGGTTTTCATCGAGATTCCTTGTCTTTTTAAGAATGTTTTCTCCCTTTTCCGAATACCGGACTAATTCTGTCAGGCTCGTAATTCTCGGTGGATAAGACTAAACTTAACGGATTTTACATATTTGGAATCAGTATAAAAAGCAAACTCTTTTGATGTATCTATTGTTATCAAATTACATTTTTTAGAGTTTTTCTTACTATTGGGTCGAGTCAGTCCTTACTTAAGGTCCGTTACCACAAACTGTTCGATGATTTTTTTTTTTTTTCACTTACTACAGAAAGAAAATTGTATGCTTCCTGTTTTGTTGCGATGTTACTGAATGTTGCAAAAATTTAAAATAGATATATAAGAAATTAAAAACATAAATAAGTATTCGGACAGTTTCGAAAACGAACCTTAAAATAGTAGTCCATAATAGAACATTTGTCATATCTTGAGCAAAAAATGTTTTTTTAAACGGTAAAAGCAGGCTTAAAACAAAGATTCGGAGAATTACAAACTCGCTTGTATCTCTGCGACTCAACAATAGCAACCGTGGCATTAGTATTGTATATCTTTCTTTAAATGTTTGGTCAGTGCTGTATCCAGGATTTTTTTTCGTGGGGAGGATTTACGAAAAGATCTTCTTCATGGAGGAGGGGTACAAAAAACGCATCAAAAATTTGTTTTTATTTATTTTGTTACTTTTTTACGAGTCAGACAAACATTTCAGGAGGGGAATTGGTCCAAACCCTTCTAAATCCCCTGGATACGGCCATGTCTTTGGTACATATTTCTTAAACGACAATCCCAACCTTGCGGTATTCTTCGAGTGTGAGATATGCAGAATTTTTGCCCAAACTACATATACTCACCGAAGTAAATTTACATGTTAAAATATCCGCCATTTTTAGAATAGTGCTTATATTGTAGGGTATAACTTCCTTCCTATATTTTCCTGCTTACAAATTTGCAACTCTTACCCATCTGTTCAGTCAAATAAAATACGAATATGCTTAATACCAAAAAAGATTAAAGAAAAAAAATTACTCAAAAGTAAAGCATTGAATTGAGAAATTCTGCAGCTTGTTAATAAGACGATAGTGGATATTGTCCTGGAAGAGATTCTATTCTGTTTATTTCGTCCATATATTCTGCTCCCCTTATATAACTTACCATTTCATATTTTAAATTTTGAGCTTTTGCGTTTCAAATCTATTCTTTTCAATCCAAATTGCGGTCTTGTTTTATCCTCCACTATTTTGTTTCCCTCCCGTAAGACCAGTTAATAGAAAAATGGGTATCCAAGGGTTATTTCAATATAGCATATCTTAAAATGGATCGGATCCTCGGATCTGATCCAAATTGAAAATGGAGCATCCGAGACATGATATTTTTCCATAAAGCAAGTTTCATTAAGATCCGATCAACCATTCGTTAGATAAACATCCCTCCAGTCCCCCGCCCATATAGTCAATCGGGGAAATGACTGTTATTAATTCAATATATGAGGTCCTTGACACGCCTAGCAATTTTTATCGTCCTAGCGCGTCCAGAAGCACCGAACTCGCCAAAGCACTGGAAATCCCCCAAACTCCCCTAAAGTGAGCGGATCCTGTCCGGTTATGTCAATCACCTATCTATGACTTGCGCTTATTCTTCCTACTAAGTTTCGTCCTGATATCCCTACTCTAAATGTTTCCCAATATTTCCGGTTTCCCCCTTCACCTCTCCCCAATGTCACCGGATCCAGTCAGGATACATAAGAACATAAGAGCTCTGAGACATAAGGTACTTCTTAATATCAAACTTCATTAAGATCCAATCACCTGTTCGTAAGTTAACAAGAGCTAAGAGCTTCTATGGCACTTGTGACGAGGCGAGAAGAGCTAAGAGCCAAGAGATCATATGGTATGAGCTCTAACAAAATTCTATGAATCAATAGATTGATTTAAAAAGGAAAATAAGAGGCTTAATGCCGGTCAAGATTTAAAATAAGAGCTCTGAGTCACAAAGTCCTTCTAAATATCAAAATTCATTAAGATCCGATCACCCACTCGTAAGTTATAAATACCTAATTTTTTCTAATTTTTCCTCTCCCTTTTGCCCCCCAGATAGTCGAATCTGGGAAAACGACTTTATCAAGTCAAATTGTGCAGCTCCCTGACACGCCTACCAATTTTCATCGCCCTAGCACGTCCAGAAGCACCGAACTCGTCAAATCACTGAACCCCTCCCCCTAACTCCCCCAAAGAGATCGAGTCCAGTACGATTCTGTCAATCACGTATCAAGGACATTTGTTTATTCTATCCACCAAGCTTCATCTCGATTCCTCCACTCCAAGTGTTTTTCCAAGATTTCCCCCTCCAACTCCCCCCAATGTCAAAAGATCTTGTCGGGATTTGAAATAAGAGCTCTGAGACATGAATTCCTTCTAAAAATCAAATTTCATTACGATCCGATCATCTATTCGTAAATATAAATACCCCAATTTTCATGTTTTCCAAGAATTCCGGTTTCCCCCTCCAACTCCCCTGAATGTCACAGGATCTGGTCGGAATTTGAAATTAGAACTTTAAAGCACAAGATCCTTCTAAATATCAAATTTCATTAAGATCTGGTCACCCTTTCGTAAGTTACAAATACCTCAATTTTCAAAATTACCCCCCCCCCAATTCCACCAAAGAGAGCAGACCCGGTCCAGTTATGTCAGTCACGTATCTTAGACAGGTTTCTATTCTTCCCTTCCAGTTTCATCCTGATCTCACCGCTTTAAGTATTTTCTAAGATTTCCGGTCCCCCCAACTGCCCCCCCCAATTACGCTTGATCCTGTTGAGATTTAAAATAAGATATCTGGGTTACGAGGTCCTTCTAAATATGAAGTTTCATGAAGATCCGATAACTCCTTCGTAAGTTAAAAATACGTCATTTTTTTCTTATTTTTCAGAATTACCCCCCCCCCCCCCGCAATTGAGCGGATCCGTTCCAATTATGTAAATCACGTATGCAAGACTTCTGCTTATTTTTCCAACCAAGTTTCATCCCAATCCCTCCAATCTAAGCGTTTTCCATCATTTTAGGTTTCCCCACCCCAAACTTCCGCCAATGTCACCAGATCCGGTCAGGATTTAAAATAAGAGCTTTGAGACACGATATCCTTCTAAATATTAAATTTCATGAAGATCCAATCACCTGTTCGTAAGTTAAAAATACCTCATTTTTTCTAATTTTTCAGAATTAACCCCCCCCCCCCCAACTACCCCAAAGAGAGCGGATCCGTTCTGGTTATGTCAATCATGTATCTAGGACTCGTGTTTTTTTCCCACCAAGTTTCATCCCGATCCCTCCACTCTAAGTGTTTTCCAAGTTTTAGGTTTCCCCCTCCCAACTCCCCCCCCCCAATGTCACCAGATCCGGTCGGGTTTAAAATAAGAGCTCTGAGCCACGATATCCTTCTAAATATCAAATTTCATTGAGATTCGATCACCCGTTCGTAAGTTAAAACTACCTCATTTTCTTTTTATTTTTCAGAAATACCCCCCCCCCCCCAACTATCCCAAAGAGAGCGGATCCGTTCCGTTTATGCCAATCATCTATCTAGGACTTTTGTTTATTTTTCCCACCATGTTTCATCCCGATCCCTCCACTCTAAGTGTTTTCCAAGTTTTAGGTTTCCCCCTCCCAACTCTCCGCCCCCGTCACCAGATCTGGTCGGGATTTAAAATAAGAGCTTTAAGACTCGATATCCTTCTAAACATCAAATTTCATTGAGATCCGATCACCCGTTCGTAAGTTGAAAATACCTCATTTTTTCTAATTTTTAAGAATTACTCCCCCCCCCCCCCAACTACCCCAAAGAGAGCGAATCAGTTCCGATTATGTCAATCATGTGTCTGGGACTTGCGCTTATTTTTCCCATCAAGTTTCATCCCGATCCCTCCACTCTAAGTGTTTTCCAAGACTTTAGGTTTCCCCCTCCAACTCCCCCCAATGTCATCAGATCCGGTCGGAATTTAAAATAAGAGCTCTGAGACACAATATCATTCCAAACATCAAATTTCATTAAGATCCAATCACCCGCTCATAAGTTAAAAATACTTCATTTTTTCTATATTTTCCGAATTAACCGGCCACCACCCCCCCCCCCCAGATGGTCAAATCGGGAAAACGACTATTTCTAATTTAATCTGGTCTGGTCCTGATACGCTTGCCAAATTTCATCGTCCTAGCTTACCTGGAAGTGCCTAAAGTAGCAAAACCGGGACCGACAGACAGACCGACAGACCGACAGACAGACAGACCGACAGAATTAGCGATTGCTATATGTCACTTGGTTAATACCAAGTGCCATAAAAATACCTCATCTTTTCTAATTTTTCCGAATTAACCGACCTTCCACTCCCTTCCCCAAGATGGTCGAATCGGCGAAGTGACTATTTTTAATCTAATCTGCTCCGGTCAATGATACGCCTGCCAACTTTCAGCGATCGCCATATTGATCACGTATCTAGTTTCGGATCTTCTTTATGTAAAAATTGGGCAGGTCCAGGATCCGAGCCTGAGACCACTCGCACTATAAGCGAGGATCATACCACTAGACCAGGAAGCCACACTTAAGAACAACAATCATTTGATTTGTTGGCAAATAAAATTCTTCTCAACCATCTCGTTCGCTCGCTCCCCCCCCCCTAGATGGTAAAATCAGGGAAGCGACTATTTCTAATTCAATTTGGTCTGGTCCCTGATACGCCTGCCAACTTTCATCGTCCTAACTTATCTGGAAGTGCCCAAACTAGCAAAACCGGGAACGATAGACATGCAGACCGACAAACCGACGGACAGAAATTGTGATCGCTATATGTCACTTGGTAAATACCAAGTGCCATAAAAATCATACATACGTGGTGGTTCCTGTTAGCGTACCATGGCTATGAACAATTTGAAAAGAGGGATTCTTAGGATTCTTGCATGTTATTCTCAATTGATTCTAAAACAATAAGCTATTCAGCTTAACAAGCTAAACACTGTTGTTGATTCAAAATTACTGTTTTTTCTCTTCAACAGTATCTAAGTCTGGTTGTACTTTTTAGCTCTTTTAAGTTAAAGAATAGAGGCATAAGTCTTTATTTCAATGAGGCTGCTTATCTTATATGCGATCCTTCGTATTTTGGACAAAAGTCTTCATTACGGAAGCTCTCTGAAGAACAACGAGATTTCAGCTTCACTCACTGGACCGCAAAACAGGAAGGGTAGTTTAAGAAGTTAGGAAGGTGTTCATCTTCCTCTCTATTATTAAAATCCATATACCAGAAACTCGTTTTGAAGTAATTAAGTGAGAAGCACGTGTCAAAACTAGAAGAAGAAAAAAGAGATCCGGTCCTTTTCGTAGTTGACAGACCAAAGAAACAGTTCTAAGTGGCCAGTATATCCTTAAAATTCTCCACCTTTTTCTTAAATCTTTAATTTCCGCTCTTTCCTTCTCTTATGATGGATTATTAAAGTCAATTATTTCAAGTACATAAGAAAGAAAGTGGGATTTCTTTGAAACAAATTTCAAGTGACATATTGCGGTAATTATGCATAAACATCTGCACTTGGCAAGTTTCGTAGATCTGTTTTCCCTCATAACGTATCCGCAGTCTTTGAAAATATTTAGCCACACGTTTTGAGATAATATTCTAAAGATTTCACTGACTATCATTTTTTCCATTGTCAAGCTCATAATTTTGTCAGTTTCTTTCTTTTAGTTTCCTTATACAAGACTGACTATTGGAACAAAATAAAGAAAACCTAAAGCAACTTCTAAAACATTACTGTGATACATGATAAACACAAGAAACTCAAAGAATATATGGTACTTCTGTATTATTCAGAACACACTCAATAAGAGAAGCTAGGTTCTTTTGTGAAACAAACTACGATGTAGATACATTTTAATTAGGCAAACCTAACCTAAAATTTCCTTCTCTTAAGAGCATAAAGTGATGTTGTGTCCATTGACGCACTGTTTTGCTGTGGGCAGCAGCCCCTTATCCTGGAAAAATATAATTGCCTCTTTTTCAGTCTTTGGCAAATCCCGAATCTTCATTTCAAAATACATGTTCAGACACTATCTTCTATTACTATGCGTAGCAAACTAAATTGAGTTTTGTCTTTGTGGCTATGAAACCGAATTTTCGCATAAAATGTACATGCATCGTAGTTTGTTTCACGAAAGTACCTAACTTCACTTATTAAGTGTGTTCTGAATAATACACAAGTACCGAATATATTCTACTATATCTCGTGGAAAGTTGTGTACTGTTAAGACTGTCTTAAGAAAAATAAATTCTTTAAATAAAAATCTTTTAAATCTTTAAAATAAACTTATGCCAAGCAATGCTGCCTCTATTCTAACTTAGAAAATAAAAATCACTACCTAGCCCACTCTCCTGTGATGCCCATGATGCTTTACCATGAGTGTACCTTTTATAGTATGAAGTTTTGCAGTAAATTTATTTAGTAATTATCCAAATGCAAGATTATCCAATGTGTCGAAAAAATTGCAGTGATATGAACACTTGACACTCAACTGGCCATTCCACGGCTACTCATTCACAGCTTTCCACCCTAGTATTTCTCACTTACAGTGTTCTCACGTGCAGTTAATCCATCTGACAGCCCCCAGGGCTTACCACTTGTACCACCAACGCAACTCCACATCTATAAAAATCTCCACCCCAACAATACTTCGTCCATGCAACTCCTCACCCCAAAACTTCTCGTATGTTAAGACTCAAATAATTTTGAACTTACATTAAAGTTAAAATTTTCGTTTTGTGAGGTATATGGGGCCAAAACTGGAATAGGAGCAACCAAGAACAATATCGAGTCTCTCTTATATACAAATACTTCCAGTCTTTATCATAATTTGTGCTCAAGGGTAACTACAAGGCTAAATATCACGAATTAGGATCAAATAGTTCGTTAGCACGAACTTTAAGTAAGGAGCGACTCGGCCCAATAGTGACCGAAACTCTAAAAACATAATTTTGATAACAACACATGCATCGAAAGTATTGACATTTCATGCTGACACGAAAAACATAGAATTTTTATGTTTGATGCTACCAATTAAAAGCTACGAGCCTGAAAAAATTTGCCTGAGTTTCAAAAACCAGAAAACACCCCCTAAAAGTCAAGCGATATGAATGGAAATCACACCATCTGATTCTGGATATCAGAGAATCCTATTGTAGAGGTTGCAAGCTCCCATTAATAAATTTAGAATTTATGTTTTTTTGCCGGAAGATAAATCACAGATGTGTGTTTATTTGTTTTTTTCTCCCAGGGGTGATCGGGCTCGAACCAATAGTCCTATAAGATCAAGAGACGGCTCAATCGAACGGAAGTCAAAATTATTAGTGCCTTTTTGCGCGACTAAAAAGATTGGAGGGCAATTAGTCCCTCTCCCACGCCCATTTTTCCCCAAAGACGTCTGATCAAAATTTTTATGAAACATTTTATTCCAGAATAGTTGAAAGGTCCAATAACTATGCCTTTGGGGATAACCCCATAGTCCAAAAGGAAACGCTTTCAGTGACTATTTCATAAACAATCTTTCATTTTGACCAAAGTGGTTTTTGGTATCTCCAATCAAACAGTTCGTGGTAGCAAACTGTAAGTATGGAGCCGAAACTGTAAAAAAACGAATTTTGATACCAATAGATACAACAAAAGAATTGGATTTTATGCTGATTTCAAATATATAAGTTTCTTCAATTTTAGTCTTACCGATCAAAAATTAAGAGCCTGAAATAATCTGCCTTATTTTCAAAAAAAGGGGAAAATATACCCTAAAAGTGATAGAATCTTAATGAAAATCACACCATCTGTTTCGGCGTATCAGAAAACCCTACAGTAGAGGTTTCAAGCTCCTATCTGAAAAAATGTGGAATTGTGTATTTCATGTCAGAAGAAAGATCACGGATGCGTGTTTATTTGTTTTTTTCTGCTTTTTTTTTTCTTTTTCCCAGAAGTGATCATTTCGACCCAGTGGTCCTAGAATGTTGTAAGAGGGTTTATTTAAGCGGAAATTAAAGGTTCTAGTTCTCTTTTTAAGTGACCAAAAAATTGGATGGCAACTACGTCCCTTTCCGCGCTCATTTTTTCCCAAAGCCATCCGATCAAAATTTTGAGATAGTCATATTGTTCAGCATAGCCGAAAATATAATAACTATGTCTTTGAGGATGAATTAATTCCCCAGAGTCCCTGTGGGGAGGGCTGCAAGTTATGGACTTCGCCCGTTGTTTAAATGTAGTATTGATTATTGGAAAGTATATAGACGTTTTCAGGAGGGATTTCTTCTAATGGTGAGTCGGGGGTAGGGGATTACGCGGGAGGATATTTTCATGAGGGAAGGGACAATTCAATGAAGGGGACACCGGATTTCCCTAGATAATTTAAAAAATTATCAGAAATTAAATTTTAAAAAACAAGTTTTTTCAACTGAAAGTAAGGAGCAACGTTAAAACTTAAAACGAACGGAAATCATTAGGTATATAAGGGGGCTCCCTCCCTAGTTAATACCTCGCTCTTTAAGCTAAAGTTTTTTTGTCTTTTTTAGTACTTCTAAAAGAGCCATCTATTCTAATTAAACGGCCTTTGTGATTCATGGGTCATTCTTTAAGAATTGGAATAAAATTTAAACTTTAGCGCTAAGAGCGAAGTATTGACTAGGGGGCGAACCCCCTCATATATGTACGAGTTTGTGCTCGTTTTCAGTTTTAATGTTGCTCCTTACTTTCAGTTGAAATTTTTTTTTAATTTAATCACAAATATAGGACCAAAAATTTAATACGAGTTAGATTAATGCAAAGAAAAAGACGCTTTGCCCAGGCTGACTGTCTGCCTATACTGACCACCCAGCAATCCATCTGCCAAAAATTTCGGAATACGCAACTGTTCAAAATTTTTAACTTTCGAATTGCTTCAGGACAAATTTTTAAGAGATCTTCTAATGTACGTTGTCTCCCTAAATAATGAAGGTGTTGTTGCAGTCGAGTTACTTGAGAATTTTGAGGCAGAAAATGTATTGATAGGAGGGGTTGTAGAGTGAAGTGTTGTTTGAATTGAGAGTTTCGGGCGTAGGTAGCTGTGTAGTGAGAATTTGTGTTTGGGGAGTTATATGGATATGTAGTTGTTTGATGGGGAACAATAATCACCATTCAGAAACATTTTAATACCATCTAAAAGAGAAATTTCAATTTATTAAGATTATACTTGAGAGTTTATGCGCACATCATTGTAAAATTTGCTTTATCAAGCAGGCTGATGTAAAATGAAATTCTTAGAACTAGTTTATTTGGGAGGAGATTTGAATTTTACTTGATTTTCATTTTGTATTAGCCTTAAATTACAATTAAACGATATCATAGATTGTATACAGTGGGTCTTTGGGGAGGGGAATGTGAAGGTAACTAGTGTTCTCTGAAATGTCAAGATTTTCTAACTTTTCTTGAAATTTCCATATAATTTCGTTATTTTCGCTTTTTTGTGCCTTGTACTCCAGCAAAACAAAACCCAAAAAGCGAAAAATTAATCTTTTCGTTTACATAACAGAAACATAAAGGTCTCTTCAATTGTTAATTCATCCTAAATGAGTTGAATTTTCATCGAGATCAATTTATGATATTTCTTTTAAGTTATTTTATTTTAATTTATTTAAAAATTTTCTAATCTAATATTTATACATTTTCTAATCATTTTCTAATGGTAGAAATTTCTCTATTTCAAGACAACTATTCCATCTTACGGGAAAGAAAAGTAACTCTAGTAGAAAGCAAGAGATATCAGGCTAGTGGAAAAGGGAAAAATTGTATATAAAAAACCACATGTATCTATTCTTTATGAGTATCTATTTTTATATACGTAAAATTGCATATGTTCTTAATAGTATTGTTCGAAGTACTCTTTGTCAAATCAAACAGTTCGTGGTAACGAACTGCAAGTAAGGAGCGATGTGGATCAATTGTAACTGAAACTATAAAAAACAGAATTTTGATTTAAATAGATATTTGATGTCAATATATCAATAGAACTTAAACGAACAGAAAGTATATCGTATATGAGGGGGTTAGCCCCCTTCTTAATACCTCGCTCTTTAAGCTAAAGTTTTTTTTCTGTCCCATCTTTAAAAACGACTCCTAAACACAAGGGTCGCTTAATTAGGTCAATAGAAAGTTTTTTTTTTAAGTATTAAAAAAGATTTACCATGAAGAGTGTTGTATTAAGAAGGGGGCAAAACCCTCGTATGTTTAATAATTTCTGCTAGTTTTAACTAGCAGACTGCCTGTCCATGGATTATTCTTTATGGTTGATTGTGTTTGGCTATGCTGTTTGACCTATGTGATTGTATGGATGAGTAGGGTTAAGGCCTCATTCAAGTGCTGGTCTATATTAATCACTAATTTAGGAAAACAGTCTTCCTTTTCTCCTTCTGTCTTTTTTTTTTTTTTTTTTTTTTTTTTTTTTTTTTTTTTTTTTTTTTTTTTTTTTTTTTTTTTTTTATGTGTTTGTGCTGTTGCATTGGTGATTTCTCTTTTTATGATATAATTTAAATAAACTGAGTTGAACTTTTGTACAACTAGTACCTCTGAGCTAATATTTTGCCTTATGAGGTTGGGATTCGAAGTTTCTTGTATTCTTAAAACTTGAATAAAAAACACTCTACTTGAAAATCGGATTATATTCATTATTAGCTTTATACTTATTAGACTGTAATCATCTGCTTTAAATTAATTTTGCTTATGTACTGATTTTCTGCATTCAATTCTTTTGATGTATCAACTGTGATCAAAATTCATATTTTCATTTCGAGTTTAGGTTACCGTTGAACCGAGTCGCTCCTTACTTACAGTTCCTTACCACGAACTATTTGATTATAATATATTTTATGATATATTATATAATATATTATATTATATATATCATAAATTAACATACATTTTCTTATTATTTCTCATGGACGGTGAGCCAAATTCGAACCTACATTAGTTGAAAAAGGTTCAGAAATTAAATAACTCGCTAATTTTGTATTGTTTTAAAAAGTAGAGTTACGACAAAGATTTAAAATTTAGCGGAAAGAGTGAGGCGTTGAGGAGAGGACAGCCTTTGTCATATGCGGAATAATTCTTATTCGTTTAAGTTTTAATGTCGCTTCTTACTTTCAGTTAAAAAACACTAGTTTCTTTGTCTAATAGTGTAGAAAGAAATTGATTGACCCATCTGCTTAACCGCAAATAGATTGTAAGTCTTTTAGAGACTTATAAAAAGGAAACACACTTATATGTTAAAGAAAAGACAGAAGTGGGCTCCACCCTTTTCTGCTATCTCCCATCAAGTTAAAACAGAAGGTACACTCGGCCCCCCTATCACTCTCTCAACGTGTGAACTCAATACTCATTGTTATTCAAGAAATTTTGCAGATAAGCTATGTTGATAACTACGGATCAGATATTGTCTTTTGTCTTGATATTTGTCTTTCTACAAATACGTAAATGAATTGAATTCCCAAATAAACTTATAGTGCAAAAAGCTCTGATAATTCAGAGACATACCATTTTTTACCACTTCAATTCCCAACACAAAATTAAATTTCTCTGACTCTCCCCCTTTTCTTATATTACACTACCTGAAAGTTTCAGCTCCTTCCCCGGATCGGCTCCCGAAACATGGTAGATATGCTAGTGAATTTAATAATTTAGATACACATAATGTCTAGTGATTTAAGCCTACCATTTCCCCAAGTCATGGCTCAAATTACACCAGCCTCTCCCTTCTGGGGACTATCCACTTGACACCCCAAGCCGTTCCCAAATCATTTTGATAACCTGGAAAAGCATAATGTCTTCTGATTAGCCTCGCTACTCGCTAGCAGATTGTGTTACAAAACTGTTTAGGTACATCAGATAAAAACATCGTTTAATCTCTTCCCCTGACCGCAAAAATTTGAAGCCTCCTGGCCTACCCTCTTCAGCCTTTTATAAACAGTGCAAGCAATGCAAATTTTAATTTCATACACCAAGCCGTTCAAGAGTTATTGTAGATCTACTATCCTGATTACCTGGACACACATAGTGTCTTTTGATTTACCCCTACCTCCTCCCCTAAGTCAACATTCAAAATCCACTGGGTTGCCTCCCCATAGACTCCCTGAAAGTTTCATCTCGATCCCCAAAGTCATTCCCGAGCTAAATCTATCATTGAAATATTAGCAGCTTGCACAATTTACGACTCTTACCCCTGTGGATGTGGGGGTCATATCATTCCCAAAGGCATATCTATGGAACCGGTTTACTATTTTGAACAATAATGTCTTTTGATTCAGCTCTGACCAATCCTCCAAGTCACAAATCAACGTCCACTTGTCCTTCCCCCTCCTAAACATTCTTTGTAAGCTTCAATTTAACATTTTAAGTTGTTCTCGAGTTATTGCAGATACGCCATTTTAACAACATGGTATGAATTATAAGTAACGTAGGACCTTGCAGTCCGAAAATTGTACTTTTGTCTGGATTGAAGACTAGTACTGTCTAAACCCTTGCCATCACCTGACCCTAATATTCTTCAAAGTTTCAACATAATACCCTTGGCCTTTCCTGAGATATTGCAGATACGACTTTCTGACAACATGGCAGTATATAACGTCTTTTTATCTATCTCATTACCTAATCGTGCATAAATTACAAGTTCCATAGGAGCTGCAAGTGCAATACTATTGATTCGATTGGAGTCAAATATTATTTAGTCCCTTCTTCCTCCCCCGATATTAAATTTACATTTTCCTTGTCCTTCATGGCTCCTCACTTTCTCCGACGAAAGCTAAAAGTTTCCGCTCGATGCCCCAAGCCTTTCTCAATTATTGTAAACAGGCTACTTCGATGACTTAGATGCATATAGTGTCTTTCAATTCCCCCAAGTCAAAATTAAAATCAAACTCAGCCTCCCTTCGATACTCCCTCATGATTTTAACTCAATCTCTTAAGCCATTCCCAAGATTTTGTAAATAATTTGAAAATTCAGGCACACAAAGCGTCTTTTGCTTAACTTGTGTACACTTGTTGTTTCCAGAGTATACTTTTGAGAAAATCTGAGGCTCTTGTCCTAGTGAACGATACGTAAGAACTCGCTCGAAATACAAAAATTAAGCAACACTAAGTATTTGGTCTATTACGCCCACTACGCCCACAGGGCCCCTAATACGCCCACTCCCAACGAAACGAATGATCTTTATTACCCCCGAATATAAACCGCTTAAAGTGTCAAGCTAATCGGACACCCAGGATCGAACTTGCCCGTTGGCACTATAGAATATATGTAAAGCAATTAGCAGCTTGTATAATTTATAGCCCCAATGGCTATGGGGTTGGGGAGGGTAATGTCATCCCCGGAAGCATTTTTGTGGTTGTTTTACCATTCGACTATTTTGAACAAAATGGCAATCTCAAAGTTTTCATCACATTTTTTGACAGGTGTGGCTGGGTTTGGGGGAACAAATAACAAAAAGAGCACGGGGGAGGAGCTGGTTGGCCTCCAATCATTTTCAACTCTTAAAAGGGGCACTAGAGCCTTACATTTTTAGTGAAACTAGCCTTCTTAAAAGTTTGAACGACTATCCCTTTTATGCGATGTGGCTTAGAAAAAAAAAAAAATTAAATAAATAGTGGAAGTCTTGGCGCTATTGATCTGCCTATGCAGTTATTCCATTACCGTCTTAGTCAAAGTCGATTAAATTATGTCAATTTCATTTCAGTTGGGAACGCCTATTTTGGTAAAAGTAAACCCAAATTTCAATTATTTTTTTTATTTAATTAGACAAAGGGAAATAAGATCTAAAATTCAGCTGTACTTCTTTATTTATTCAAGTTATATATTTCACTTTAATTAGGTGCCAAAGAAATAACCAAATATTGTTTATCTTTTATAACTGTAACGGAAAACTTAAAACGGAGAAAACTTAAAAAGTATGTATTCCATTTTCTGACCTCATCTTAGTTTTGCGGTTTATAATTGGAGGAATCTTTTGCTGTTTCCTTGAGCTATTCATGTTTTTAGATTTGGACCAATTTTTTACGTCTCTCTCTACTTTTTTGCAGTTCAGGGCTTTCTCAATTAAATGAAGCCAAAAAATAGACAGGCAAAATTTAAATAGACAAACAACAAACAAAAATTAGCCCCTATAAAATTTAAATGCCGTTCAAATATGTGTTAAGAGTATGTCAGAAAGATGTCCAGATAATGGAGAAAGCGAGCACACAAGAGTTTATTTGAGGACATGTCGTTTTGGTATTGGAAGAGGGGTCAAACTTGAAGAACGCCAAAACGTTGATGAATTCTCCCAAAAATACAGGGAACTAAGCTAAATTTCTTCATAATTTTTTTGGGAGAGGAGTGGTGGTCACTGGCAAATAAATTCTTCTGTGTATGTACTTAAACTAGGGTACAATTGAATTCTCTTACGTTTAATCTCCCTTTAGACATAGTTTTGACTCTTGGGATCCAAAACATTTGAAATGGTATCCCTGTTTCACCATCATTCTGGCAAAACAAGATTTTTTTTTAATGACGATTTTAATTTCCACTTCTGCGTCATAGGTATGCCAGCTACAAAGTAGGATTACACCCAGGGGGGATTCACAAAATATAGTGGAGAGCATATCTTCTATTTTAAGTTGTTTTAAAGGAAGATCCGAAAAAATGCGTTTAAAGAATTTGGAAGGGGGTAATTTAGTCATTTTTTCGATTTTTTAAATGGAGATACCTAAATAAGGTATTTTTACGTCTTATAACAAAAAGTGGCAAAAAACCTAGGGGAAGCATCGGTTATTGGTGCCCCATCTCTATTGGTGTTTCTGATTCCATCTTGTATGGGGACTCAAAAACAGTGCAGTCTTTCATACATAGCCATTATATATTATATATAAACAGTCTTCTAGGATTTTTGCGTATTACGTCTGTGTTCTCTAGAATTTCCCTGTGTTAAGGTTTCAAGCAATTATAGCTGCATTGCTTTTCAAAGCTTTTATTCGTTTGCAATAGAAGTTTTAAAGGACTATTCAACAAATTTCAATTCAATGTTGATCCACTTAGTTTTGGGTCTGTTCTAACTTTGCAACCGAGTCAGAGCAAATAAACCTTCAAAGCGTAATTATAATATATAATTATATATATTCTGTAAATATATATTTTGATTTAATATATAATTAACGGTTTCAAGCGGGCCGTATTCAAGATTTTTTTTCGGAGTGGGTATTTTTTGGAGGGGGGGGTAAACAAAAAAAAACATCAATAATTTGCTTAAAGTATTTTGTTACGCTTTAACAAGTCGGACAAACATTTCGGGGGGGGAGGTTTACACCTCCTACCCCCGCCCCTGGATACGGCCTGGAATTCAAGGATATGTTTAAAGGTCGGTTTGGTAGCTTCGTCTCATTTCACATAATGGTTCTTTCATCTATTATCTCCATCCAATATAGTCTGTTAAATACATCATTAGACGTTTGATTGACAGGAGGGACTTAAACCAATTTTTCAGGGTTTCAGGTTACTCAAAGATCCTCACCAAACTAAAGACTTTACAGCACGCTTCCAAGCGATACCGCTCTATATAAATCTACATGTGGTTCCAGCCCCCGCTGTGAGGTTGTCTATCAGCCGTCAAGATAGCCAATGGTCATTCAATTGAACGAATATAGATCAAGTTGCCAAAATGGTCAATTTACCAGTTAGTATATCACTAAGATAACAGAGATATCAGTTACAATTGACAGGTTGCGAGGGTTTTAATCCTATTGACAAATTGACCATAAAACTACCGTCCTTAGCGGTAAACTTGGGTAAATTGGGGTTGGAAAATGATAATTGGACCTTTATACTTTGATTTCAGATAAAGAATGCCCCGCCAGATTTTAAGGTTGAATACCATTTCTTATATCAAAAAGCGATTATGTCTTACGCGGCAAAAAAATTGTTTAAAGAATGTGAGTATTTTATTAAAGATTATTGACATATAATACCCTTTTTTAAAATTCTTATTTCTGACATATTTCTAGAATAATAATGGAGTTGCCGTGTTGGATTTTAAAGATAGCTCAGCTAAGCTACTAAATTTGGCTTGAGCTATTTTCGAGGATTAAAAATTAAGACATTTACTTATTTTTGGCTCTTTTTAGGTCTTTTGTGCTGATTTTCCTCAATGTTTCGAACTTCACGTCAAACCGAACACCTTTATAGAAAAATCAATATATTTATCACATATGATTACTAGGTGGAGTATCAATCATGTATCAAAAATAACACTAACTCCACTTAACCTCACAAACCAAAAAATTATTACTCGGGATCAAATATGTTTTACCTTGGGCATAATAAAATATATGATGTTTATAGCTTAGGAAGTAACGTTTACATAAAAATGTTGTGATTCCGTTAAGAAAATGGATGCATTTTTGCCTTGTGATTGAATAAGAATTACATATATTATATACAATCTTTTACCAAAAAAAATGGATTCTCCATAAACACTTTTCCACAAAATAGGCTACTACTTCGACCAGCTTTTGTTTTGTAAGTCTTTTCTTCAATATTTCCTTGATTAATGTTTTCCCAAGTTCATCCATTTAGTAGCAATAATTTTCTTTTTTTGATGTTCCTATATCATGGCTTTTTCTTCCAACCTGTTTTAAGATAAACGCATCTACGAATTGGATGGCTTTCCCTCTGGGAGATGACGCGTAGCCTGGACTTCTCTCTTGAGTACATCTCATAAAAGTCCTCACAACGACGGCGCGCGGCGGACCGGACTGCAGTCCGTCTAAAGAAGGAAAGACATCGTGTAGTGTCCCATTGAAGACCATTCTGTGCCACGGTACAGAGCGGCACGGAAGGACAACTGATGACAGGTGGAGATTTCCAACTATTTATATTGAAAGATGAGGATTAAAATGCCTGCAATGAGAATAGCACAAGGTAAATTATCCTAGTTCTAATCCTTAAAGGGTAGCTTTGAAACATGTAAATTTTGGAAAAAAGTGATTAGTATATGGTAAGTTAAAAGATAATATCTATGCACATGGATTTGTATTTTTTTAGAATCATTATATTATTTATATTAGGTGAATTTTGTGAATAATGCCATTTAACTGTTAAAGAAAGTGACAAATTTATCGCTTCTGAAGTTTCGTATTGACTGTTAATCATGGATAAACTAATGATAGTCAATTGTTTCTTAATTTATTTAACTGTTGTCTTAATTAATTAGAAGTAACCTAATCAGAACACATTCCCTTGAAAAAACAGCGATTACAATTTTTCGAATTTCAAGTTTTTCCAATTTCAACGAAAATAGTTGTGAACCTTGTTTAAAACTGGTTCATCTTCAGATTAAACAGATACGATCAATCGGCACAATAGGGCCAATAACATCATGTGATGCTATTAACTCAAGACATGTATTACGGGGAATTTATTTCGGTTTGAACAGACAGAAAATTAGTCGATTCCTTAGGAGTAGGAAGGGAGTTGAACATACTTATAGAGTGTGCCCCCTTGGTTTCAAAAAAGCTAAATTTTTAACCTCAAGTATCTTGCTTGGCTTTTGTATATCTTAGCTTGATTATTTGTTTAACCCTTTTTAGTATTTAGGAGTGATTATTTAACGAGAACCTATTTTTATTTTTTGTACTGTACCTACACAAAATTATATCACAGTGATTGCCAAAGACTTTATTTTTCCTGTATCTTAAAAGTGCTAGATGATTAATTAAAATTCAAGAATTATATCAACTCGCCTTATGCTTTTTTGATTACGCATCACTTTTAATTACTGACAATTAGTATATGCAACCCAGAGGGTTCTTTTAAGGCTAGTTAACTACAGAAGTAACGTATTTGGATAGACTAGTAATACTAACTCATTTCTTGAAAAACATCGCTCAGGAGTAATAAACTTACTCCATTGTATTTTTATCCAAAAACCGGAAGCGATGAACGCTACTATGAGAGTAACTTTTTAAACTAGTAACGCTTATCTTTTAAGTTTACAGTTTCAAATTCTCTTCTTGTTCCTTTATTAATTCTTTTTGTTGTGTTTTATCAAGAGAATCCATTCAAACATAGCTATTAATGTTTCTGTCTTTTCTAAAAGTGCAGATGATATTTAATACTGTACAGATTTTCTTCTTTCTTCTTCCATTAAACAAAACAGCACTATCTAAATGTGCCTATATTTTGACAACAAAATTTGAATAGAACGCCGTTTATGAAATAATTATTTAAAACGCTTTGAATTTCTTTTTGGGTTTGTGAAACGGTTCTTCAAATATGATTCCTTCATTTTTAGGACAAAGCTGAAATTTTGTCGAAACATTATTTCTATAGGGGAAGGTGGTGGGGGGTAAAACACATATATGTGTAAAAACACATATTACGAAATATGTGTAAAATTTCGGGAGCAGCTATGTATATAGATATGCATATGCACAATAATTGTCACTATATTAATGCTACTGGTATATGTGACCAGTTTCATAGGGGTGTAGAAGGTCAAGGCTACCAAGTAAGTTTCAAATTTTTTGGTAAAGGCTATACTCAGTATATGGGATCTCATCATGTTTAAAATTATGTATTTCAGCTATTTTAAAGAGAACATGAAAGTTTACGTATATGGTCACTAGACAATGTAAGGAAGTAAACTTATGTTCGTCCCAGAGCTACATAAATATTTAAAAAAAGGTAGAAACCCTTTGAGACCTAGTCTACATTTATCGTAAAAGCGACGCCCTTGATTTTAATGATGACATTCTTTCCATTTAATTATAGTTTGCAGCTGTTTATTCGTTCTTTATCGGACCCTTTTCCGAAACTTAAGTCTCGGTTTGCGACATGTCCGAATGTGGTTTCCTCCCTATCCCCGACTCTATTTTTGACTTGACGAAGTTTTTTCAACTCGCCCCCAAGCGTAATTAATTGCTCACACATGATGAAGAAGAAGTTTTAAATTTAGATAGGTAGAGGGTGAAAGAAGGGTTATCTGACGGCTGGCAAGATTTAGTGTTTTCAAAAGAGACTTGGAATGCAACACTGGCGATTCTTTCTTTGATTTAAATGTTTTACGAGGTACATATTTTTCTTCAGTTCGTCAAGAAATATACTTAACGTGAAACGTAAGAAATTGGAATAAAATCTAATTGTTTAATAAGTAATTCGGTATATAAGGCTTTCTATTACGGTTAAACCCTCTCCAGATGGATTTACATTAAAAGTCAAATACTTTGGCGTTCTAATTTCAGAAATCATAAAAAAATCGACTTTATTGTTTAATTAGTAAACCTTAAACCAGCAGCAAATAATCTGGCAATACAGTTAACCGAAAAAAAAAATTAATTCTGAAATTAGATCAAATGGATACAGAGGAAAAGATATCAATAACCTTTTACTACAGCGTAGGTACCAAATCAAAAGGCATTTAAAAATAAATTGTTCTTTAATAATATTAAATTAATGTCGAATCAGAATTATAAAAAAATCCAATATTTTTTTTCGGGGTAGGGGGAAATTTCTTGTGGACAATTTTACAAAAAAAAAACTTTAAAAATGCATCAAAATTTGCTGTATGCATTTTTTTACGTTTTTACGTGTCGGACATTTTTTTAGGGGGGGGATTCAAACTCGGAATTACAAGCAGCAGTAGCATAAATTAAACTAAGGTGCAACTAAAGAAAATATCGCCATTAATGGGAGTAGTAAAAACAGAGAAGCATTATTTTTACCATTCAAAAGCACAGTGAAGCCATGAATTTTTCTGTTAAAATAATAAAAAAATTTCCTTAATTAAAAAACTGTCTCTTACACACCATTATGCATAGGCTAAAGTACGATTTGTTAATAGGGAAGGGGTTCCTTTAGTCTGTCCCTCGTCCGAAATTTCGAGATTTTTGCGAATGCCTCCAGTGTTTCTCATATTTAAAATTAGTAGAGGTTTCCCAGTCGCGCCAACCCCTTCACGCTGAGCTATCTGGCCAAAAAAAGTATCCGGCCGCTGCACCCCACTTTGTTCGTCATTTTTTTACCATTGGTACATAAGAGTGGTTCAGTTGTTCTTGATTTGCAAAATAATCCCCTTTCTACTAAACCTGCCGACACAAATGGGGAAAATCTGGGAAATTCATCGTTATTGACCGTCAAGGTGGATTTAGACTCATTTTTTGAAGCTTTCCTTATGAATTTCAGTGAACCTCCTGACGCTTCGCTGGCGAATTTTTATTATTTTTGTTACTAAACTTACTATTTACTAAACTGACCTCCACTCAATTAGGATGTAGGATAGCTTGTCCACCTACAACTGGCTTATATGGCAACATTTAAATTAATTTTTGAATGCCAAATCTATGTTCTTTTTCTTCTCTATGTCACTCGGAAAAAATTATTGAACCCCCCCCCCATCCCTTGACTTGTCTATCACCTTACTCTTATAAAACATATCATTTTTTGTTCCTCTGTTAAATTGTTATCACGGTCTTCCTAAACCCTTATCGTGTATCTCAACGGAATAGTGGAAAGTCTTGGTGATTACACAGACCTTTTTACGCGACCAGGTGCAAGCTATTTTTTAGCCTGTCATTCTTCCCTGATGGTTACCGCTTTTCCTGTAAGCAGATGTAAAAATGGTCAATTGTATCTCTATGACCGGGAGTCTGCTGACATAAAAGTGGAATAAACAGCCCTTCGGTTATGAATTTATAATGTAAACTAGCCAAAGACTTTGTCGGATGACACACATAAAAAAGACAAAAAAAAACGTAGCGTGTAGTTTTTAGTGAGGATAGGAGAAAAGTATTTTGGTCCCTTTCCCCAACCACTAAATCAGTCTTCTTATCGCCTTCCGAAATAAATTTTTCGTAAGTATCAATTCAGCCCCAAGCCACGAGACAAAAGAGGATATATACCAACAAACGGAAACGCACTACTTTTTGTTGTAAAAGTATTCTAGAGAATGTTTGGCTTCAGCTACCCGTTGTATAGCCTTCCCTGGCCGGGTTGGTGTTACGGATGCTCACCAATTGTATAAACTAAGATAAAGATATGTATTGTAATAACGCCTAATTTAGCCCGCATTCCCAAATTGGGTCATTCAAAATAAAAACGTCTTTACAGTTTTAAATTAAACAAACTCAGCCCTACTGCGGCCAGTCAAGTGATTATGTCTGGAAAATTTCTTGATTTCTCTCTTTTTGACTTATCTTGACTACCCATAAGCACTCTACCATCACTTTTTATTCAAGCTAGTAGCAAGTTAAAACTGCGTTTCACTAAGCTGCCTGTATAATTATGCCCTTCGAAAAGTCATCGGATAAGCAGCTTATCCGATAGGCCTGTAGCTGCTGTCCAAAGGTCAAGAACGTATCCAAGATTTTTTTTTTCGGGAGGGGAGGGGTACAAAAAATAAAAAAGAATCAAAAATTTGTTTATTTTTATTTTTGTTGTGTTTTTATGAGATGGACAAAATGTTTGTGATGGATTCATACCACATTCCCCCCGCCCTTGATAGAGCTTTGCTAGAAATACTATTTTCACTTTAGGGCCTTACCACAGCTTAGCTGGTCTCATTGGACAGTCTTTATTTTTGTTGTTTTGTTTGTCTTTTTGTTGTTTGTTTCTTTGCCTTACTTTTTTGCTACTGAGCCTTTTTTTTTTACAATTTTCTGTAGTCGGTAAATAACCATATTTTCTTCAGATTCATTTAGTTGCGTCATGAGTTTTACTTTCTATTCTTAAAGGAAATTTTATATCTACATATACATCTACATAACAACACGAAAAACTATATCTTAGGGGGAGCGCATCATTTTAATAATATGACCTTCGATTTATAGTTGGTGAATCTTGTTAATTCAGCTAGTTGATGGATCAGGAACCATTCATTACTGTTTTGTTTCAATCCAAAATCGTAATATCTTAAATTTAAAATTCACTTATATTTCACATTATGAAGCTTTTTTTTACAGAATATATCTAAACATAATTATTGCCAACACACCCTCAGTTTCTTCTCTAAATGAGGCATTAATAGCAATGAAAGACTGGACATTTCTCTAACGTCTAAACTCTAGTATATTTTATGAAACATATTTTCATACTAGAGATACTTTTCTCAATGACTTTTCAAGGGGCAAAACTCATTATGCATACTTCACGGCAATTCAGGCAAGTGCCAGTTTTGTCATATCGTAGAAAATAGCATCGATTCTATAACGCTTTCATAGTCTTACAGGAGCTGTGACATCCGAAACTTTCAGTGTACAATTAAAATTATCTTAAAAACTTAGGCATAAAAATAATACGTTTATATTCATTAAACAGCATACAAAATAATTACAGATATACCCTGTTGGATGTGTACAGTGTCTTTCTATTTAGTTTAAAATCCCCTCAGCATTCCCTGAAGGTTCAAAAAAATGTTCAAGACGCCCTGAAAGTTTTTGTTTAGCATCTGTATAGTAACAGAATCAGAAGTAGATTGACAAAAATTTTTGTGTGCAGATATCTTTAATATAAGTTATAAAGTCGCTTTCATTTTTGATACTAGGAACAGTTTTAATTCCCTTTCTTTGTATCTTTGCCTGCGTGAATAGGACTGTTGACCTATGAAGGCAGGCCTTTACGTATTTAAATTAACACTATAACAGTCAAAAATTGAATAGAATCAAATGACCCCAACATATAGGCCCGTGAAAATGGTTTGAGGTTGGGGAAGGGAAGAACTGAAGACAAATAATTATGCCAGCGAAATGCCATAATTACTCCATAATAAAACACTTTGTAGTTCAAGCAGGTCCTTCTGAAACATATTAGAAAATGGAAACAAGTAATGGCTGAATATTAATTTTAATGGTTTGGGAGTAAAGACGAGATATTGATCTAATTTGATAACAACTGCACTTCTTAACAAAAAGTGAAACACACTGGTCTTATTGTGGATATTGCATGGTCGCCCCCCCTTATTCTGTACTATGGACCAAGTGCGTTAATAAGTAACAACAGGAAGCTCTGGTCAGTAAAGACCAGGAATTGGAAAAACAGAGTTTCCCGTTGCTTAGAACAACATGTCCATTCGTCGTTTCGGCTCATCAAATCCAATGAAAAGAACGATCTATTAAGAGAGAGAGAGAGAGTCCAATCTAAGGGTTTGTTTAAATGCTACAGGAGGTGAAGTGATTAAGCTAATTTGGAAGTTTCTTTTTAAGAGTAGCTACTTTTATCAAGGATCGACAACATAATTGTGAAATAACTCCATATTACTTTTCTCACATTATCATATTGCTTCCGTGAAATACCCCATGAACACTTCTCAGAAACCATTTCTACCAAGTCTATATTTTTCTATCAACTCTTTTGCGTCAAAGCATTTAACTTTTTGAAACATCCCTCTTGACGCAAAGTCACTGAGGACCAGGGCCTGATAAGTCACTTGTCAACACCTTTCTTATCAAGGTTTATTTTCCCCAAAAGTTCTGTCTGTTGAATTTCCTCTTGAAAAAGAATCACAGACAGGTTTTCAGGGATGATGTCTTTTTGTGAGACCGTTTCACGTGGAACTGCAGGGCCGAACGAACCCGTTCTTAAGGTAATCAGGATGAGGAATCAGGGAGAATTCTTACAAGTAGTCTGATGGTCTTGCCATGACACCTTAGCAAGCGGAAGAATTGGTCAACATAGCTAATCAGAAAGAGGTAATGGATGTACTGGTAAAAATCAATCATTGATTCTACGCCAAACGTCTTATTACTTGGATGTTGTAATAATATTTGATCGGTGCTAGAACTCACAGTTTAGTTTCCACTGCATCGATGGTGAATAAAATAAAACTAGCAATAAAGCTTCGTCTTTGAATTTCGTCATTGTCCCTTATTATTATTATTATCCATTATCAAGCACACACAATGTTGTAAATGGAGTAGAAAAAAAAGAGAAAAGGACAACGCGAACAAAGCAATTTAATCAATATTACGACAAATCCTTCAACCCATGTGTTTTACATCCAAGTTTAACATGCGCATAATAGTGCGTCGAGAGCGATAAATTAATAGTGAAAAATTTACCTCCAACTATTGATTAGGAGGAAGGGGCTCTCGAATATCAAAGATTATTTATAGGTCTAGTATTTCCACGGCTTTCAGGGTGAGTTTTTTCCCAGAAAATTTTTACAGGGATGTTCCCCTTGGAAACTCGCCTCCAACTACTAACAGCTTTAGAGTAGAGAGTAAGGTATTGAACAGGGGGCAACCCTTCATATCCGGAAGGAATCTGCCAAAATTAATATTCAAATTTTTATAATTTTTCATGTACGGTAAGCCATATTCGAGCCTGCATTAGTTGAAAAACATTGAGAAATTAAATAAAAAAACAAGTTTTTTTTATCTGAAAGTAAGGAGCGACATTAAAACTTAAATCGAACAGAAATTGTTCTGTATATGAAAGGAGATGTCCCCTCTCCAACGCTTCGCTCTTTACGCTACAGTTTGACTCTTTCTCACAACTTTACTTTTTTTTAAATAAAAAAAAACACCACCCCTGGAAAAAAAGAAACAAATGAACGAGCGCTCTTGATCCCTTTCTGAAAAAATGTAAAATTCGACCTTACTGTAGATAGAGACTTGCAGCCTCCACAATAGGGTTCTCTGATATGCTGAATTTTATGGTGTAATCTTCATCAAGATTGATCACCTTTTTGCGGGTATCTCCGCCCTTTTTAAAGGTCAAGCAAACATTGTCAGGCTCATGACTTTTGGAGAATAGCTTGAAACATAATGGACTTGGAACTATATTTGACATATATTTGAAAACACTATAAAACAGATTCTTTTAATGTATATTTTATCGAACCCAAATATTAATAATTCAGTTTTCTTTAATAGAGTTTTACTAGGGGAGTCAAATCCATATTTGACGCTTGTGGTTTTAGAGATCAGATTTTCGTTTTCTTTAATATAATTTTATTTTCACAATTGATCTTGCCACAATAGTTTGGATCGACTTGTTTATCATAATAAGTAAATCTGGATTCATATGCGTGACTGCATTCCTGCGAAAGGAAACAAATTAATTATTTTAAGTTAGAGCTGGGGTACCAGTTGGTTCGAAGGGGGCAATTCCTCACTCTAGATTTTGAACTTCTTTCATGTCTACATAAAAGAGTCAAAAATGTCAGCCCTCCTTGATTTCGAAGACATTTTTTTGATGGGCAAAAAGTCGAAAACATAAAGATGCCCCATGGATTTTGAAAAGGATTTTGTATCTTCAGAATAAACTGAAAATACATCCCTTCTCCATACTTTGAAAAACACATTTTTTTTTATCTTCCTAAAAACTACCAAAACAAACCTTGGTCTCGCCTCTACATTTTCGTGAATTTGTGCCCCAGAGTCAGAAAAATTATTGCAATCTAATATAATGTGTATTTAAAAACACCAACTACTTGATATTAAAAATGTGTAGTTGATATTTAAATGTATGTTTGTGTCCGTAAGAATTAATTTTTAGGTACCAGCTTTCATAATTTGAAATGAAAGGTTAAATTTTTTCACATATTTGGTGTTTTTCTTTTATTTGAAATTGACTTGGAATAGTCAGTGAAACAGTTGAACTGACAAAGGTTAAAAATCACTTTTTTTCTTCTTTTTCTATTAGATCTATCAAGATAATGACTTAAATTCTGTCAACTTTGCTACAATTATCATAATAACTTTTAAATTAGAACTGTAACCCAAACAGGATTTAATACTATGGTCAAACTAATTCCAGCACATTTTGACTATCAAAAGGTTAAACCGTAATAGCCCTTTTGGGCTATGCACTCAGATCATGGGGCAGTAATAACTTTTAACCCGGAATAGGATCATAATTGAAAACTGGAGCTACACTTGAGGCTGTTAATTCATTCAAATGATGAAAATTGTTGAACAAGGTTTGTGCATGTTTAGCAGTTTGCTATTTGGATGCTTGTTTGGGCTGATAAACCAAGTAATAACTTTAAAAAAAAATCCTGAAAATCACCTCTCTAGGACAATATTGTTAATAAGAAATGACGAACAGAAGGAGATTAAGGTGGTAAATTCTTCGTTCTTATATCATAACATTTATGTGAAATGTCGCAGGCTAGTTCAGTCGATTCGTTTGTCCAGCGGTAAAAAAAAAAAAAAAAAAAAAAAAAAAAAAAAAAAAAAAAAAAAAAAAAAAAAAAAAAAAAAAAAAAAATGCAATTCCCTAATCTGATTGGTTAATGGATAAGACATAGCTATATATAAAAGAAAAACAAACGGTGTTTTCCTCTATTATCCGCCTTACGACTAGTTCTGAAGCTTAATTGATTAAAGAAAACAACAAAGACAATTTAAATATGAGATACATGTTTATTCTCTTGCAACAATCTTATGCTGGAAACACTTGTCATGGCTGTTTCCTTGGGTATTTGACCGGGGATATTAGTCTCAAGTACGTTTAAGGCAAATCTTCTTAGGACAGATCAGTTTTTAGGGGTGCCCCCCCCCCCTTTTCGAAAATTAGGCAAAAATTTTTCAGGCTCCTAGATTTGATGGGTAATATTAAACTTAATGAGTTTTATTTATTTATTTGTATTCATCATGAAAAGTAAATTCTTTGGTTTGTGATTGTTATTTTTTTAGAATTTCGGTTACTATTGGGCAGAGTCACCCCTTAATTACAGCTCATTGCACTGTTTGACTAGCACCTTTAATTGTTGCATGGGGGAATCGCAATTAGTCCGTTCATTTATTTGAAAACTAAACTGAATATAGGAAATGGGCCCCTACGCAGGATTTTTTTAAGGGATACAGTCTATGTTGGGGCCACAAATACGAAAAAAGAGGAAATATTATGCGCAAAGCATAAGATACTACAGAAAACAATTCAGGTTGTGAGCGAAACTGAGTTTTCTTCCTCATTGTTTGGAAGGGACTGGTGAACCAGTATTGGGTTTTAAGAGTTAACATTCATAAGTTCTGTCCAATTGTTATCAAGCGGTCTTTGGGGTTAAAGAGAAGATATTGCCAATTCCGCCTGCATCTGTATAGTCTCTCTTGTTTTCTAGTCTTTCTGAAATGTCTTCATATAGTTTTCAGGATGACATATTCAACCAATGCAATGTACTTTGTAGCGTAATACAATACTTCCTCTCCCCCAACGATTTTTCAAGTGGTTTTTGCTGTTTGTTTTTATAGCGGTCTTTGGGATTAGAGAGAATATATTGCCAATTCAGCCTTCATATTGTCTCTCTTGCTTTCTATTCTTCCTGAAGTGTCTTCATCTAGTTTTTAGGATGACATATTCAACGAATGCAAAGTATTTTGCTTCGTAATACAAGACTTCACCACAAACATACGTTGACAAGTTTGGAATCCCTCTTAAATAACACCACCCTGTTTTACTCAAATGTGTTGGATGAAAATGATAACTCCATCATCAACAAACTCAGACATAGGAAACAATTATCAATTCAAACACAGCATTTGTTTTCAACAGTGACCACCTGCCTAACACAACGGTGGTAAGTCATTAGCTCCAGTCATCATCAGGATCCAAGTTTGAGAATTATTATTGATTGCTCATAATTGCTCAATGCAGTTATCGCGTTTTTAGCAAAGCCTACTAAACTTTCTTAGTCGCCACATGCTGTGCCTATAAGGTTATCATTGGTTATTATCGGTCATAAAAGGTCAAATAAATAAAACTATTAAATAGGGCTTTACAAGTGTGGGGACCAGTATGATTAAGTATCTATTTTTGGGTTTCTTGGACTACTATTAAACTGTAAAAGCGCAGGTTGTAAGGCTTTTAAAAGTAATTTGCTAGGATAATGAATAATTCAAAAAGTATTTTCCACTACGGTATTTCAAAAGCCGTTACATGACATTTTAATACAATAAACACTAAAACAATACTATTAAATTCAGCACACTTGTCAAGTGGTTCAACTTGTTTATCCTCATCTTATTTGTCCATGACATACATTTTTTTTTTCTAATACTTTACCTATATATCTCCTTTAACAAACACAAAAATAGTTGGAATTCGCAGGTTTTGAAATAGAAGTTGATTTTACCCTTTGAGTTGTGTTGAAGCTGCTGCGTCTCTGGAGTTGGAATTGTGGAAACGTGAGACAAACCAACCACTTAGTAAGAAATTTTCATCATTAACAACAACAACAAAATATTGGATTTTCAGTAGTTCTGCTCTCTTAAAGACTTTAAAATGTCAAGTTACACGACCAACACACGACTAGTCACAGTCACGACCAATCACGAAAGTCACACGACCTTTCGAATTCCTAGAACCGGTTTGCAGGCAAACGAATAACGGACGGCTTTCTTTTCTTCTTCTTTTTCTTCTTTTTCCATCTTCCTTCTCCCCATCTTCCTTTCTTTACTTCAGATTATAGATGACCTTACTTCAGGCGACCTTTTTTTTTCTTTTTCCCTTTCCTTCTTTTTGAATCTTCCTTCTTCACTACCTTCTTTGCTCTTCCTTCTTTCCACCTTTCTTTCTTTACTTCAGATTTACTTCAATCGAGGAAAATTTTGTTAGCATAAAAAGAACCAAAATGGGGCTCTGATTTTCAACAGCAACCACAATCACTACGAATAAAAAAAAATGTCAAAAAAATATATAACATTACCCCAAGTCTCATCCTAGGTGTTCTGACTTGATCCCTGAAATATTATGCATAGAGAAATTGAACCTAATCCCTTTTCACATTGCCTTTTCAACTAGAACTTTTTATTTTTTACGAACCTTTTTATTAGTAATAAATATACGTAACTTACAAATGAACTTACGTACCAAACTTCTATATTCTTATTTTTTTATTATTTTTAGTTCGCCCCCTCGTCAATACCTTGCTCTTTACACTAAAGCTTGAATTTTGTACCAATTCTTTAATAATTACCCCTGAATCACAAACGCCGTAGAATAAACGGTTGAAATTACTGGGAATACTTTAGCGTAAAGAGCAAGGTATTGTGGAGGAGACGAACCCCCTCATATACGTAATAAGTTATGTTCTTTTTAGGTTTTAATGCTGCTCCTTATTTCCAGCTGAAATTTTTTTTTATTTATTTTCTCATTGCTTTTTTCAAATAATGCTAGAAAATCCTGCGGCCCCTTCATGGAAATTCTCTTCCCTCATGATAAATTCCTCCATGGAAAGATCCTTCAACGTAACCCCCTCCCCCGACCCACCTCTCCCTCAACACGAAAAAGTCCCCCTGGAAACGTCTGTAGGGTACACTTCCCTATAACCCTTACTATATGTAAATAATGGTTAAAGTTTGTAACTTGCAACCCCTCCCCCGGAGACTGTAAGGGATTAAGTCGCCCCGAGAGATATAATTATTAGGTTTTTCGACTATATTGAACAAAATGGCTATCTCAGAATTTTCATGCGGTGACTTTGGGAAAAAATGAGTGGGGAGGGACCTAGGTGCTCTACAATTTTTTCGGTCACTTAAAAAGGGCACTAGAACTTTTAATGTTTGTTAAAATGAGCCCTCTCGAGACATTGTATGACCACTGGGTCGATACAATTACCCTTGGGAAAAAAACAAAACAAAAAAAAAATAAGCACACATCCGTGATCTGTCTTCTGGCAAAAAAAATACAAAATTCCACATTTTTGTGGATAGGAGCTTGAAACTTCTATAGTATGGTTCTCTGATACGCTGAATCTGATTATGCGATTTTCGTTAAGATTCAATTCTTTTAGGGGGTGTTTCCCTCTATTTTCTAAAATAAGACAAATTTTCTCATGTTCGTAACTTTCGATGGGTAAGACTAAAGCCCGTAAAACTTGTAAATTTAAAATCAGCATAAAAATCCGATTCTTTGATGTACCTATTGGTATCAAAATTCCGTTCTTTTGAGTTTTGGTTATTATTGAGCCGTGTAGTTCCTTATTACAGTTCGTTACCACGAACTGTTTGATTAATTTTAATAAGAAAGGGGATAATTCTGCATGTCGGATGTTTCTACTATTTCATTTAAGGATCTAATCGTCTCACAGATTATTAGCACTTTAATAATACCCGGGTTGTTTCTGCTAATCAAGGTATTCTCTATTTTGACTTTTGTAATTGCAGACCAAGTGCCCAAAGCGCGTAATTCCAGTAGCCATCCGTCTGACCAGTACATCATTAAGTGCAATTCAGACCATCAAAAACTTTATAATCGCATTTGAGTAGCCCCGAAGGGTAGCAAATCACGGCTTTAATCTCTACATGAGTCAGGTGGGTTGCGTGTGCTATCGTGTCCTAGGCCCTTTCCCACGCTCGTGACAAAAGGCGACGGGTAGGGAGCTCTCAGTTAGACATGAAAGCCTGGTCAACGGATCCGATTTGAGATCATAGGGGGTCTATTGTGCTGTTTGATTTTTATACGATCTAAATCTTATGATATATAAATTGGCTAAATTTATTTCTTGATATTTTGTTCAGTGACCAGATTAAAGCTATGCAATTAATTGTATTCTTGGAGCATTAGCAGATATACCCAAAAGCACCCTATATAGTGAAACGCTTCAAATACCAGGAACATAATACCTGAAATATTACAATTCAGTTAGGTTATGAACGGGAGGGCTAGTATAAGTTGAATATTTTTTCTATGTTTTCATTTGAAAGTAAATGAATGTAATAGTGTAGAATAATGTATTTGATCAAATAAAGCTGGAGAAGAACGTAAAATTTAAGTTTAAGAGTTGGATTCTGTTGCAGTTTGTAAAGTATCTTTAGAAAAGGGACAAAATTGTGAGACAAAATGGGGATCTTTCCGGATCTTTGGTGTATGAGGGTTCCAGCTGCCTCCCTCAAAGTAAGACCTTAGCTGTGTATATGTAATGGAAAGCGTAGTTATATGCTATAAGGTCATTACATCCGGGCGGAAAACGTAAATACATTTTTGAAATCCTTTGTTCGTATTTCCTTGTCTTGAAATTTGTCTATTGGTCCTCGTAAGGTCAAAAGAAAAAGATTGTGCATGGTTCAATCAGCACATCCAGGCACGTACGCAAGAATTTACTTCAGGGGGGGATTTAAGAAATGTAGAATAAGCCCATTAAAGAAGAAAGATATGAATTTATAGGATAAACTAGAAAAGTATCAATATATGGAAGGGGGCATGGGCTGACACCTTCCCTTCGTCTCTGTGCACATGGTTCCGTGCATATCAGTTTCACTCAAAACAGTACTTTAGGACCCTTAGAATCCCCTTTATACGTGTAGATTACTACTTGTGTGATGTCGTAAGGAATGACTGTTCAAGTCACCACAAGTATTTTTGTTCCCTGACTCTCTCTTTAAATTCCATAATATGACTTATTTCTTGATAATTTGAGCACATAATTCAGACAAAAGTCCAAAATTATTTATTTTTTTTTATCATCGAGTTTGTGTCTGACTGTAGAACCCAAGAAAGGCTTATTTTTATTTGATAGCACGGATGTAGGCAGACACGTACGTGGGACTCGTTCAAGGGAGAGAGAAATTAAAAAAAAGTGTATTTGATAGACTGAACAAGAAGTGCCTGAAAATCCGGAAAATCTGGATTTCAGGAGATGCCGGATCCCCAGTCCTATCCCCAGCGTAGATCCCTGGTTGTAGGGTTACGATTAGTCGGGGAAAAACGTTGCTTGACAAAAAGGCCAGAATTTAATAGGGGAAAAATGTCTTCTTGTCCTCTCTGTCAAGACTGCAAGTGATTATTTATTAGCTTTTTGATTGGTTTACGATACGAAAGTTTGGTTGTTTTTGCCTTTGAAAAAAACTAAAATGTAATCCTCTCGACGTTTGGACTGAAAAAAAAATTAAAAGACAATGGAAGCAACAACAAAAAGTGTGGAAATTTTCTAGAAGTTGTAACATGAAAAAATGTTATTGATACTTATCAGGTATTTGTTTGTTCATATTCTCGTGTGCTAATTGATAATCCGTAGAAAAATAAGGTTGCTTTCACATCAGATCAAATGGTTATAATTTTAAAGTAGCACCATTTTCTGTTGTTGAAAATGAACTTATAAATAGCCAAATTCGTAAAATGTATTATCAAAGTGTTTTCACTTTGGCAAACTATTCGGCCTAATTACTTTTGTATTCTTTTATTCAAAAAATTTTGATACAGATTGGAATTATTCACCTGTTGAAAGTACTTGTCAGCCTCTTTGCACCTGATACGGAGATACGATGACCGCTGTCCGAAGTGGACATTCTAATCGATTGAATTCGGCACCTGTAGCAACGGTAATATGCCAAACCACAGCCCGCATGTTTGCGGTAAAGCATAGGGTTATCTGAGCCCGGAAGTTAAGGGGTTGATACGGTGAGATTAAACTATGCTGGGATTTTGTTAAGTCATGCGCAAATTAATTGTTGATGTGATACATCTTAGTGTTGGAATTGAGCCTCCACTTTTTCACTGCTAATCATAGTCAGGGTTGCCACCTGTAGTGATTCACTATCTATAGTGATTTTGTTTTATCTTTTCAAAAACAAAATAAGCACAAAAATCACTAGATTATTGAAGAAAATTACTAAACCAACCGCAAAATCTCTTAAATCGGGTGATTTTTCAACATGGCGGCCACTCTGACCTAATTCCTATAATAGAATCAGCCATAGTAATGAGGTCATAGTCCCTGCAAAAACTAGTTCGCGAGTCATATACACCGTACGCGGTAAAGTTTTTGCTATCGATTGGTGATTTATCGAAAATCATGAGGTATTTTTTCTATTTATCTTCATTCAAACGTAAATTTGGTGCTGTTTTCAACGTAAACTCACAGCTTCAAACTCTGAAGGCAATGGGCTTTAGTGGCTTGAGTGTAGGCTCAATTTTGTCAGACTGCCCATAATAATAGGCCAATAAAAACTTCAAAATTTAGTTACCCAAAATTTGTTGTTTCTTGTAGGTAATGTGGTTTGACTTTATGAGACTGAAGTAAAAATAATCTTTGCTTTAGCTAGTTACAAAATTAAGGGCTTAAGACCAGTGGCTCTCCCAATTATTTTCATCTCGTCTATGGCTTTTCTTCATTAACGTTTAAATCAAACAGTTCGTGGTAACGAACTGTAGTAAGGAGCGACCCGGCTCAATAGTAAACGAAACTCTAAAAAACGGAATTCTGATGCTAAAAGATACATCAAAAGAATCGAATTTTCATGTTGATTTTAAATATATGAGTTTCATCAAATTTCGTCTTTGTCATCAAAAGTTGCGAGCCTGAGAAAATTGCCTCATTCCGGAAAATAGGGGGAAACACCCCCTAAAAGTCATAGAATCTTAACGAAAATCACATCATCGCATTCAGCGTATCACAGAACCCTATAGCAAAAATTCGCAAGAGGGCTCATTCTAACGGAAATGAAAAGTTCTAGTGCCCTTTTTAAGTGACCAAAAAAATTGGAGGGCACCTAGGCCCCCTCCCACGCTCTTTTTCCCAAAGTCAACGGATCAAAATTTTGAGATAGCCATTTTGTTCCACATAGTCGAAAACCATAATAATTATGTCTTTGGGGATGACTTACTCCCCCACAGTTCCTGGGGGAGGGGCTACAAGTTACAAACTTTGACCAGTGTTTACATACAGTAATGGCTATTGGGAAGCGTACAGACGTTTTCAGTGGGATTTTCTTTGGTTTGGGGGCGTGGTTGAGGGGAGGGGGCTATGTGGGAGGATCTTTCCTTGGAGGAATATGTCATGGGGGAAGATAAATTCAATCAAAAGGGCGCGGGATTTTCTAGCATTACTATAAAAAAAAACAATGAAAAAATAAACATGAAAACGTTTTTTCAATTGAAAGTAAGGAGTAGCATTAAAACTTAAAACAAACAGAAATTATTACGCATATGAGGGGCTCTAAAAATACTTTAGCATAAAGAGCGAGGTGTTTAGGAGAAGATAAATACCTCGCTCTTTATGCTATAGTATTTTTAGTAATTTAAACTATTTATTCTACGGCCTTTCTGATTCAGGGGTTTTTCTTAAAGAATTGGGACAAAACTTAAGATTTAGTGTAAAGAGCGAGGTATTAACGAGGGGACAAACCCCCTCATATACATAATAAAAATATAAGAATATAAAAGTTTGTTATGTAAGTTAATTCTTAAGTTGCGTATATTTTTTACTAATAAAAACGTTCGTTAAAAATTAAAAGTTTTAGTTGCCTTTTTAAGCAACCAAAAAATTGGAGGGCAACAGGGCTCCTTCCCCACCCCTTATTTCTCAAAATCGTCTGATCAAAACTAAGAGTAAGCCATTTAGCCAAAAAAAGAATTAATATGCAAATTTCAATTAATAATTTATGCGCGGAGAGCCAAAATCAAACATGTATTAATTCATAAACTTTCAGAAATTAAATAAAAAAACTAGTTTTTTTTAACTGAAAGTAAGGAGCGACATTAAAACTTAAAACGAACAGAAATTACTCTGTATATGAAATGGGTTGTCCCCTCCGCAATCCCTCGCTCTTTACGCTAAAGTTTGACTTTTTGCCACAGTTCTACTTTTTAAAACAATTAAAAACTTTAGCGTAAAAAGCGAGGGTTCATCAATATTTTAAATATAATTACTTTGTGTAAAAATAACATTATTTGCTTAAATCCCAGAAGTTATAAAGGACGCTTTGAATGACGGAATATTCGATTTTAGTCAAATTTTATCTTTAAATTGATTTCAAATCCCAGAACGTAAAATATCAACTGAAAAATTAGACCTAAATAACGGCATATAATAGTATAGAACTCCATCCTAGATTAATCCATCAAAGCGCATACCCAGGGCAGGAAATTACTCATGGGGCCCTTACAGACCCCCCTCACGCCCACAAAGTGCTAAGTTTTCTTGATATCCGAGATCTTCGTAATCAAATTGAAAATTATTTTTCGCTTTAGAATTGAACCTTGAAAAAGTTTCTGTGTACACACCGGAGCCAGGGTACCCCAGGGCCCGATCCCTCCTGGATATTCAATATTATTTAATGTCCTGACGAATTCTGAAACCCCCTAAAACTGCAACTACCTTAACCTCAGAAAAGAATTTTTTTTGCCTTTCTTTGCCTTACCTCCAAGTTCTATTTAAAAAAAAGTAAATCGACTACAAGCTGATCGAACCTGAATTCCTTTTTAACGAATAAAAAAAAGATTAAATAGGATAAAACCGAAGTAATAATTTCTCTATCTCACGATGCCATTTTCAGAAGGTTTCTCTCACCAATATTATTTTTCTCTCGTTTACATACAGGAAGGTTTTAATCTTAAGACACAAAAAAGATAATTGAATTTTGAGCGTTGGCTAGAGAACAATAGAAAATGACCGCTAAGAAAAACAGTCACTTCCGCCAATGGTCACATCGAATCTTCTTAGCTAGCGTCCGGTCCACACACAAGATTATCTATGATGCTTTCAATTGTTTCCTGTGTCTGATGATGTCACCCTTTCCCTATGAGGTGGTCAGAAGATAATATACCATATAAAGAGCTTTACAAAAAAAAGAAAATTAATAGCTAGTTACGTATTCAGAAATCCAACTGTGACAAGAATTCATTTTCTTTTGATTTCTCTATAGATAGGGCAGGGCCATCGGTACTTGTGTATTATCCAGAACACACTAGAGAAGTTTGTTCTGTTTATCTCATAGAAATCGGTTTGACTGTCTGCAATGGGTTATAATTAGCTTTGTCTTAATGAGAAAACTACGATGCTAGTATAGGCTATTTTAATTAGTTATTTAATATATAGAGGAGGTTAGGATATGTTAGGTATTTAGCATAATGCCTTCTGGGCGGCCTGCTTTCTATAATTCTTTGCTGTTCCATAATTTTGTTTCTAAAGTATCATATTTTCATTATATTTTCGTATGTTTTATTATGATTAACCTAACTTCACTTTTTGAGTGTGTTCTGGATAATACACAACTACCAGGCCATCAATTGGGGGAGGGTAGGGGGCTTTTACTTCTCCCTAAATTAAAAAAAAATCCTTTGGTGATTATGTATTGTAGTGACTCCACTCGAGAAGTGAAGTTTGGTTAATTCTAATGAAATATACCTAAATATGATGAAAATATAATACTTCAGTAAAAAAAAAAAATATTGGTCTCATGCTTCAATTCTGAATTCTTGATTCAACCTTTTTTACCTCTCATTCCAGGCAATCAATTTGAAATTCTTGGGTCAACCAGCCTGAGACTCTTTACGAGCATTTAAATCCATTTTTCAGTATAAGTTCAACTTTCCAATCAGGCACGTACGCAGGATTTTTTTTTTTTTTTGGGGGGGGGGCAAAACCTTCGAAACGGCAGATATAAAGTAGCACTTTTTTATTTATTAATGCAAAAAACACGCATATCGGAAAATACAGATTAACTTTAATCTGTAGTATTGTAGCGGATGGGGGAAGAAGACTGAAGCCTCAAAAGTACGTTTTAGGCTCAGGTTATGTTCATATCGATTTAGAACCAGTGATTAATCTATTATATCCCACTGAAAGGGAAATTTTAGGGTTAACAGTGCAATATGGGGGCTGCGGGGGGATATTTCTTTTATTGCAAAAACGTAGATTTTAATAAAAAATTATAGTTTCCAAAATTGATCCATTAAAAGCTGTACTTTATCCTGAAAAGGGGGGGATAAACGCCCTAATATCAAGGATAATTCTATATTGCTATGGAAAGCAAACTCTCTCTACAACAAAAAAACTATCAGTACAATTGCTAATTAATTAAAAGAAGGTAAAAAGTTAAAAATCCCCAAAAAAAGGCTTCACACATGTATCTAGATTCTTAATAAATGTCCTATTTTTGCCAGAAATCCCAAGAAACCATGGGGAAATTAAACATTTCACAAAATTTCGGGGGGGGGGGGGCTGAAGGCCTCCCCCCCTGCGTACGTGCCAGTTTCCAATATATTTTGCCATTCTCCCGACGTACTATTCAATATATTTCCCAACTATTAAATACATTGGACAACCTTCCATTATAATTTCCACTAGCAATTATAATGCAAAATTTTCCATTACAATTGCAAATACGAGCGTGATTAACAGTGAAGCTTCTGAAAGAACCGAATATAGTTGACTCTAGTTTGGCATTGTGGAGTGACATAAGAGATGTAGCATAAGTGGGAGATGGTAACGTCGGCAATGAGGGGGGGGATTAATGACATGTTTTTCTTCTCACTCAATCGGACTATCTGTCTTGTCTTTTTCTACAATTAGCCATGACTTGATGCCACAACTTTTCCATTATAATTCAAATCTAGCAATATTGCTTGATAGGAGGTATCATTCTGTTGTTCTTTTGTTGCGCTTTATTATGATCGATCACAAGCTAGTGAGAATTGAACTAAATTATAACCTTGTAAAATCTGCAATAAGAGGGCAACACGATAAAGGATCCTCTTGAGCCATTGCTTGCACATAGGGCGTCGATTCGACGTTTGTTTTTTATAGGGACAAGTAGCAAGCTTGTCGCCCAACCTTGCTGCAGCAGGGGATCGAACCCTGGTGCTCCGTATTGCCAAGCAGAGCATCAATTCACTGTGCTACAACAGGTTATAAGAGGGCAATAACTCCGAATATTTTTATGATTACAGTTACAAAATGTTGAACCAGTCCGCTTCCGAAGTCGGTTATTATTACTTTTTTGACGGAATGACCGCCGGAGAATTACACAAAAAAATGGAATGTCATAAGTATTCAAATAAAAACCATAATTGCAGAAGACGTCCATATTACATAGCAGACAGGTTTTTATTCCGAAGATGGATTGATCAATGGTCATTTTTGTAGATGCTTAATGTCCTTCAGTTGAATCATTTTTTGTTTTATTTTCAAAGATTTGAAACGCTCTGTCACTCTGGAATCCATTCTTTAGATTCAGTTGCTTATGTGTTTTTTGTTCCTTACATACAGTTTGGTTTTTGGTAGCCTGAATCTCAAATGTACATAACCTAAATCTGGGATAAAATGTACTAAATCGAACAGTTCGTGGTAACGAGATGTGGTAAGGAGCGACCCGGCTCAAGATAACCGAAACTCTAAAAAACGGAATTTTATTAGTTACTACAAAAGAATTGGATTTTTATGCTGATTTTAAATATATAAGTTTCATCAAGTTTAGTCTTACCCGTCGAAAGTTACGAGCCTGAAAAAATTTGCCTTTTTTTAGAAAATAGGGGGGAAACATCCCCTAAAAGACATTGAATCTTAACCATCAAATTCAGCGTATTACAGAACCCTACTCTAGAAGTGTCAAGCTCCTATCTACAAAAATGTGGAATTTTGTAATTTTTGCCAGAGGACAGATCACGGATGCGTGTTAATTTGTTTTTTTTCCCAGGGGTGATCGTATCGACCCGGTGGTCCCAAAAGTCGCGAGAGGGCTCATTCTAACGGCTCATTCTTATTGGGAAGTGTACAGACGTTTTCAAAATCTTCTGATCAAAACTATGAAAACGCCATTTAGCCAAAAAAAAATTAACATGCGAATTTCGTTTTAATTATTTATGCGCGGTGAGCCAAAATCAAAACATACATTAATTCAAAAACGTTCAGAAATTAAATAAAAGACAAGTTTTTTTAACTGCAAGTAGGGAGCGACGCTAAAACTTAAAACGAACAGAAATTATTCCGTATATGAAAGGGGTTGTCCCCTCTGCAACGCCTCGCTCTTTACGCTAAAGTTTTTTATTGTTTTAAAAAGTAGAGTTGTTAGAAAGAGTCAAACTTTAGCGTAAAGAGCGAGGCGTTGCGGAGGGGACAACCCCTTTCATATACGGAATAATTTCTGTTCGTTTTAAGTTGTAGTGTCGCTCCTTACTTGTAGTTAAAAAAAACTTTTTTTTTCTTTATTATTTAATACTAAACTAATTCTGGAACGTAAATTTTTTCCTTGTTGTTTCTCAAACAGTTTTTAAATTGTTGTATGTTTTGCAAATTATCATTAATTTAGAAAGACTGTTTTTACTTTGATCAATGAAGTTAAATGACGCCTTTCAAGCTTTGCAGCAATAACAACAATACGATATTTTAGTAATAAAGCCTACTAACAAGCTGCCAAAGACGACCTAGCTCTAAATTGTTTGACTACAGTCCTTAAACAAATTTGATTCTATAAATCTCTAGCCTCTCAACTAATTAGCAGGACTCCTGAATAGCAGGAGCTAATCAACTGAACTATTTTCCCAGCCTTGTCGTGCAGCCTGAAATTTCTTCTTTGGGTGACGTTACTCTAATTTTAATAGAAAAAGAATGTCACTAGGAGGAAGAAGAAGAAATTGGTCGGGTCGCCTTACCTCTGAACTGTCTGCTGGATTGCTAGACGTTTGGGTACCAGTGTACATTTTTTGACACCTAAAAAGCTCTTTATCCTAAAATATATGTCTCTTTAATATTTTTAGTGATGCTACTTCGTCAAACTAAGAGAGTTTCTTTTTGTTAAGTAGGATGTTTAGCTCCTTAGATTTAGATTGATAAAAGTATTCACTGAAAATTGGACTCGAGACCTAATAAAGGGAAAAACAGCAGTTACACTTAAGCAACTTGTTTGATTGCCTTACCCCAGAACTGTCTGCTAGATTGCCTGACAATAGGAGAAATTAACTAAACAATCAACGAAACTAACTAAACAGTTGGCAAAGTATTGAAATTCAAAATTAAATGCTAAAATTTACGCCATGAAACTACTTTTCATCTTATTCTCATCTGACAATTTACCGACTTTGCTGTAGGTAAGAGCAGGAAGAGCCCAGATATGAGCGATCTTGGTACGAATAGCCATGTGGCTGGAGTAGTATTATAAGCTTTAATTATCGTGACAGGATTACCAGTATCAGTTACAGAGGCAGTTGAGGTAGAAGTACTACAACGACTAATAGTAGTTGTGGCAGATGGGGAAAGCGTGACATGAGTAGCAGGAGTAAATAAGGTAGAGTATTATCACTCATGGGAATAGCTATGGTAGGAGTAGTTGTCATGGAAGGAGTACTACCATGATTTGGTCAATTGTAGTAGCTATAGCTTTCATGGTTATAGTGGCAGTAGCAGTCCGGCAGAAGAACTGCAAAGAGTAGGCATGACCAGACTGGTATGTTAATAGCAGCAATCGTCATTGTAGAGTACTATCACGACTAGAAGTAGCTGTGGTAAGAGCAGTTATCGAGATAGGAGTACTCCTAAGCCTTGGAACAACTGTGGCACGAGCATTTTTGATAGGACTAATCATGGTAAGAGCAGTTGTGGGATAGGGATTGCTCTGGTAAAAACAGCATCAGTAGTAGTCTGGTTGGGGTTAGTTTTGGTAAAAGTCGTGAAGATAGCAGCAGGAGTTGTGGTGGGATTTCTACCACGACCAGGAGTAGCTGTGGTAACAGCGATAATAATGGGACTATAGACGTGTAAGAGGTGTTTCATTTGCAGTAGTAGTAGCGGCAGTAGTCGAGGTGCGAGTAGTCTGTGTACGATTAATGTTGGTAATTCCAGTATTTGTGTGGTAGTGTTAGTAGCATTAGTGGCTGTAGCAGTCATGATAGAAGTACAACTTGAAGCAGCAGTGACAGGAGTAGTTGTCGCGTTTTTAACGGTTGTCATGGTAGGAGTCCTGCCATGGCTAGGAGTAACTGCGGTTAGAATTTTTGTAATAGCGCTAGTCATGGTTTGAGCATGACTAGTCATTTGTTTGGATTTGCGCTGCTACTAGAACTATTACTAGTAGTTGGGATAGGAGTCATAGTGTTAGCAGAAGTAGTGATTTGGCTGTTTGGGCGTAGTTTAGGGTTTTTTCTTTGATGGAGCGGCCAGCCAGCGAGAGGAAAGGCAAAATCTTCGTTTTCTCTCAGTATATACTAATGAATTCACTTTTGGGAATCTTCTAGGGAGTATTACCAATACTTACCCCTCTTCCCCTTTCTTTATCGCCTTTGCATATGGGGCTGAATACTTTCCGCAAAGCTAACGTTTGTATCCTTATTTTAGTTAAATGCCTTCTTTTAAATGAGACTTCATCCAATTGTAAATCGTAATTCAATTTACTAATGCCAGTAATTGATAAGCACAATTAATTTCATTTGGCAATCTAGAAATTCGACTCGACAAAACGTTAGGGCAAGGGGTGGCAGGAGACCCAGAGGTATTATAACGTGGGTTTCCTTTAATTCACTTAGTTGGTTATGAAGGCCAACAGAACTAAAATATTTCTATAAAATAGATCCTGTCGCCCCACTTTTATACTGATGTATCTAAGCATAAGCATTATGTTAAATTTTGAGGCACTTCGCGCTTTATTTAGTCAACGTGTGTTCGTTGACTTTATGACTACGAAAGTTCACTTTTCCGTTCTGACAAAAAAAGATAAAAAACATGGTTCCACTGTCTCAATTCCTTGTAAATTAAATAGAAAAAAAAAACATTTTATTTTCATTGATAAGATCACTCCGTGTATTCCTCAAATCCTTAGCGGTTTCTTTGTACTGTTTTTGGTGGCGATAACGGTTAAGCGACAGACAATTTTACCCTTTCAAGGATATCAATCCAGATTAATATCACTTCTGCGCTTGGCCGTTTCTTTTGTAACTTTGCCGAATTTCACAATTGATATGGTGTATTTGGAATAAAATACCATTTGTATTTGTTTAATTAAACAGAAATTAGTTTTGTGGGAATTCTCAAATTAATAATGCACAAGAGGATGTCCTCGACATATTCTCTAGTGGTTCCATAATTTTGAACTTTCATATAATTTATCTGTTTTTTTCTTTGGAAATAAATTCTTGCATGTGTGGCTAAAGTAATGGCAACTAGTTCTGTATTATGGCTCAAAACGCATAAAGTAGCTAAACGGCAAAAATATACATTAAATAAAACATATGATTTTTAAATAAATATAAAAAAGTGAGGGGTCATCGCAACAAAACTCCCAACCTGGATAATCTTATGAATGACTAATGAAATATTGGTTTTTCTAGCTGAAAACGACTCAACGAAACAAGACGTTTTGACTTGTGGAAGTTGTCAGAAAGATTTTCCATTAGGTGACATTCTAAGTTTTATTCAACACAAAGTTCAGAACTGCAACCAAAGATACCACGATGGTCGTCAACTTCATAATGATAGCAGTGGCTCACCTCCCCCATTAAGTACAACAACGAGTTCTCCCCATAAGGGAACGACACCGTCTTCAACACCACCTTTGGGACCTTTTTCACCTAGTGAAAGCGATCGTGTAGATGAAAATGACAATAAAAAAGAGTTGAAAAGTCCAGTTAGTCGAACAACTGTAAAGGATGTCGAAGTCAACACAGCTCATTCAGGTGAGAGAGAAAAAAAAGAGTAATATAAAGAGGGAGAGAGAGAGAGAGAGAGAGAGAGAGAGAGAGAGAGAGAGAGAGAAATATATGTAATCTAAGTAGCTAATACTAAAAAGTGGAAAAACCCAATTATTGTGACTTTTTCTTAACGAATATTAAATGGTTTCAGGGATTAGGGGGGCTATACAAATCGTACTTTACTAGGTTGTAGCTACCGCTGCAACCACGATGAACGTGACAGCCGTAATTTAAGGTGGTTCTTGAATGACTATTTGAAAAAATAGTCTATCAAATTTTACATTTTTGAAATATTTAGCAGAATCAAGACAAAGTTGGCTCTCTGAATATGCCGTGAATAAAAGAATCGATATGGCAATAGTCATAATACCTATTCCTTGTGAGCATTGATAACCGGACATTGTTATCATTGCCCGGGTTGTCATTCGACCTTTTCCACATTGTCTTGCTTTTTTCTCGGGAAGAATCCAGCCCCTATAATGACCGTGATATTTGAAGGTGCTCTTCAGGCCCAAACCTATAAGCGAAATGTTCCTTGGGGTTTCATTCCATCCCTTAGAAATTAGAAAGACTTCAAAGGATCAAAAAGGAAGCAGGGGTTGCATACTTGAATATATTCGAAGGTGCTCTTCAGGGCCAAACCTATAAACGAAATGTTCCTTGGAGTTTCATTCCATCCCTTAGAAATTAGAAAGACTTTAAAGGATCAAAAAGGAAGCAGGGGTTGCATACTTGGATATATTCGAAGGTGCTCTTCAGGGCCAAACCTATAAACGAAATGTTCCTTGGAGTTTCATTCCATCCCTTAGAAATTAGAAAGACATTATAGGACCAAAAAGGAAGCAGTGGTTGCATACTTGAACTTGGTCAAACGTAGTGTGACGAGCACACCCTCCTCCACGACTATATATCTTTAATATTAGTACACAACATTTTCGAACAATAGCCCTACAGATTTTGAGACCATTTTGGGAACCCTTTCGTCTTGGAAATAGACTGAACGGATTGATTGCCATCACCGGGCAACTAAAAAGGGACTTATTTCAGGGGAGGTGTGTATTTTTCAAAACGGTAAAAATTCAAGAACTTAGGGTGGTTGTGCCAACTCAAATCCCCTCGTCAGTGTCTAATATCCTTATAAATACAGAGCTTAATTATTAGTACAACTGGTACTAGAATAAGAACTGCTTTTTACCGTATCGAAATAAAAACACATTTCATACAATGTGTCTTAGGTGTAGATAATCTTTTTCGATTTTGAACAGCCAATCTTTATAATCCTCCTTGTTGGTTTATTTCTTCCACTGCATTCTGTTGCTATATGTCATTCCATATCTGTCTCATAAATTTAACCCGTTAGTCCATGTGCTTTCTGGCAAAGTTTTTGGTTTACAAAGGGGGGAAATGTCTTCTTACATGGTCTTCTCGTCTAGGGAACAAAAAACCATTATAAAAGGATGGTCTCCAGACACAACGGCAAGGGTCATCTTAGAGTAGTGTTGGACAAAAGATAACAGACATTCAGACGGCTATTCAGGGTTTCCGTTAGGACTTAATTTTTGTTAGAATGACATTTTTGATTTTGCCTTTATGCACTTTTAATTTTAGATGTGAAAAATTTTAATTTCAGGCAGTTTTGAGGAGAATTCGGCCATTATGAATGTCAAAATGACATAGATATGTAATATAAACACAGGAAAAATGAGAATTCTTTTTAAGATGATGTGTTAACTTTCTGACAAAGAGCAGATAATCTTTTAACCAACAATAATCACTCTTATATTGTAAAAAATATTTGCGACAGCGCTGACAAAAATATTTTTTTAACTTAATAAATTTGACTGTTTAGCTATTTTAGATTTTTTTCTTTTTATGCTTGTTAAGAGATGAATTTATTTTGGCAACAGTTACTCTTTTAGCTAGTTTTAGTAATTTTTTAAAAGGAAATTTTACGACAATCCTAACAATTTAATTTCATAAATTAAAAATTTGATTATATGGCCCTCCAATTGTTATACACATGAGGAAGATAGACTTATACCAGGAACTGAGATGGATGAACGGGAGGGGGTTTCAATAACTAAAAATTTCTTCCTCAGCTATTATAAAGTGCTCGTAAACTGTTGTAATTTTCACAAGTTGTTTTTATTCTTTTTTTCGACTTTTCTTTTTTTTTGACTTTTCTTTTTTTTCGACTTTTCTGCGGAGGAGAATTTTTCTGAGGAAAACCTTTTACATGATATTGAAACTTCACAGTTAGTAGATACCTGTGTCTATAGTGTATGTATTTGTAAGTTTAGGCTTAAACTGCTTGGTAAACATGTCTTGGATAAATGGATACATGGATTTTATAAAGCATGTATCCTGAAGACTGATTACTTTTGTGTCATATTTTTGAATCTCTTCGGTATCACATGTCTTTTTTTATGAAATTTTGTTGAATATTCCGACTTCACGGCGGAATTTCAAATTGGGATGTCCATCTTAGGGGATATTAGTGTTTCCCCTTTCAATGTAACAGCTTGCTCTCGAAATATTTGACTTCAATGCACGATTTTAATATTGAGCTTTTGAAGGTTAGACAGATATCATACAGACGTGCTACATAGGACATAATTCAATTATCATGACAGAACAGAATTTTAAGATACAGAGATTTTTTAAAGCTAACAGTAGAAAAAACAACCACCTAGAAATTCGTAGAAGCGAATAATATTGGTAATATTCAAGGACAGTGAAAATGAAACAAATAAAAATATAGGTATATATAATAAAAGTATATAATATAAAATATAAGTATATATATATATATATATATATATATATATATATGTATTATGTTATTATATATATATATATATATATATATATATATATATATATATATATATATATATATATATATAATAAATATACATATATAATAAAAAAATGGAAAAATAAAATAAAAAGTACCAACGACAGTGAAAATAAAGTGTGACTGCTTGAATTGATTAACCGAAAACTTACGCAACAGATTATGAAAACCAGGAAGAGTTTTGACGGGGTTAAATAAAAAAACAAGTTTTTTCAATTGAAGTTAAGGAGCAACATTAAAACTTAAAACGAACAGAAATTATTACGTATATGAGGGCATTACCTCTCGTCAATATCTCGCTTTTTACGCTAAAGTTCTAATTTGGTCACAATTTTTTAACAATGACTTCTGAATCTCTAAGGCCGTTTAATTAGAATCAATTGTTCTTGTGAAAGTACTAAAAAAAATGTTAGCGTAAAAAGCCTGTTATTAACGTGGGGCGAACCCCCTCATATACGTAATAATTTCTGTTCGTTTTAAGTTTAAATGTTACTCCTTACTTTCAGTTGAAAAACCTATTTACTATTTAATTTCTGATCGTTTTTTCATAATGGTGAGAAATTTGGCTCCTCCTCCCTGGATTAGATCCTCCCACGTATCCCCCCCCCACCAAAAACATCCCCCTGAAAACGCCTGTATAATTCCCAATAACCAATACTATATTTAAACAATGGTAAAATTTCATAGATTGCAGCCCTTCCCCTGGGGACTATGAGGGGGGGAGGATAAGTCACACTGAAAGACATAGCTTATATATTTTTTGACTATGCTAAACAGAATGGCTATCTTAAAATTTTGATCGGGTGACTTAGGAAAAAAATAGAGTGGGAGCTGCCCTCTAGTATTTTGTATAACTTAGAAAGGGCAGTAGAATTTTTGGTTTCCAATTAAATGAACCCTCTCCGGATCTTATACGATCACTGGTTCGATATCATCACCCTTGTAGAAAAAGAACAAAGAAAACTAAACTTGAAACCTCTACAGTAGGGATCCCTGGTATGCTTAATCTGACGGAATCATTTTCATTTAGGTCACCTGATGTTTTGGGGGTGTTTTTTCTCTTTTTCAAATATTGGGCAAATTTTCTCAGGCTAATTACTTTCGATGAGTACCATTAAATTTGATGAATTTTATATATTTGAACAAACATCAAAATTCTATTCTTTTGATGTATATATATTTATTTTTTATCAAAACTGTTTCTTAGAGTTTTGGTTACTATTGAGCCGCATCGCTCCTTGCTTACAGTTCTGTACCATGAACTGTCTGAAAGACCTTCGTAAATGGTTTTTGTTAATAGAGGGTGCCAAATAAAAAAATAAAAAAAATAGAAACGTGGACGAACAATCCGCAAAAATATAAGCTAAAAGATATGGAACCAAACGACTTAAAAAGGTTTAGCCATTTTTTTCGGTTGTCTTTGGGAATAAGCTAATTTTTAATGCTTGAATTTTGACGAAAAGCGCTGACAAATCTAACTAATTATTTTTGTTTTCACAGTTGAATATGGCAATAATGACAACAATGTGAGGTTATTTTAAAAAAAATATTATTTGGGCTATTGGGAAGCATGCATACATTTTAGAGTGGAAGACGAATTTTCTACTTTTTTTTTTTTTTTTTTTTTTCACGGAGGAACATTCAATGGGAAGGGAACAAGCGTAGAACCGATAAGATTACATGAACATTTGCCAAGCCCTAATCAGGTTTCAGTCGGAGTTGACTCGCTACTTCTGCCAAACAGCAAATACTACAGTAATAGGGCAGGTGCAACAATACTAAATTAAGATTGTTTTTTAATTCAAACCCCTATTGCAAGTTAGATTCAGTGTTAACATTACAAAATCAAAATTCTAACGTCCATAAGTTGAGTTCCTCAATAGGGCTATTTTATTTCCACCCCCCAACTTATATCACCAAGGTAATTCCAGCCTCCATATTTCGAACTGTTCTAAATGAAGCTTGGTGTCTCCTTGGGATTCGATTTACTGAATCGAAGGCCCGAACCATTCGGAAGCATAAACAACCAATGAATACTCCCTCAAGGGGGATATCTAGACAATTTCGGCATTGAACTATACTCTTTTAGGTATTTGGCATCCCCCTCACCTACACAATAACCCACAATCCCCCTTCACAATAGACAATTACACATCTTTCTCTGTTCTTTTTATTTCTCTTTGTTTCCTTTTTGCTGCTCAGTTTTACGTTTGGAAGAATTTTCCATTTTGGAGGGAGGAATTACAAGGAGAAATCCCTCTCCTTTTAGGAGGCAGGAATAAGTCGGACCCCGATCTCCTCCATGAATAGACTTTATCCTAAAGAATTTGAACGTGTTCATTAAAAAAGCTTTTGCTCGAAGACTTATTTTGAGCAGCGCCAGATTCGGTTAATCTATGCTTCTGTAGGGTCGGGTGTTTTGTCAAAAACAGAATTAGCCAAAAATTAATCATATTCTTTCAATATAGAAATCCATGCAAGTGCAGTCTAAGAATTTCGAAAGAGTCTTGAAATGAAATTGATCATCATATTGATACTAAATCCGTATCAGAATGACATTCATTTACTGTTGTTTATTACCGTGTTCATCCAAACTGCTTTAGTTGCTTTTTAGTCAATGAACTCTTTAATAGATTCGGAGCTTCTTTAAAAAAAATATAAAAGACATAAGCTGTTTCAACAGAATTCGGAGCGTTTTCATTTTCTAATGATGTACTGTCCTTTGTTAAATCGTTAAGTCCAGTTCTTGAATATTGATTTTTTAGCCTTTAATATTCGACATTTTGCTTCTGAAGCCCTATCAAGAATAGTGCCTATCCAAAGATGAGATGGCCCTTTGTTCTCCCTCTTAGATAGAAGACATCTTTTCGCGCCTTTTGTCCAGTTCGTGTTAAAGAGTTGCAAGTCTGAGCTCCCAAAAGTAAAAGCTTCTTTCCAACAAAGACAGCTTAGGGAACAGAATTCTGATAAAGATTAAAACCTTTCAATGAAAATATCAAAGATGAGTGATAGATTTAGCTGTGTAAAACAAATTGCCCTTAATGTAAATTTATTGATAGTTCACTAAATAACAGTTTGAAATGTCAAATCGTTTAACAGAATGCATATTAAAGAAAAAAACGCTTTAAATGAGTTGTCCATCCTTATTTTGAGGGTTTTTTGTTTGTCTTCATTTTTTTGTATCACATTTTTTGGCAATTTTTTTTATTATATTAGCAACATTTTGGTTTTGTCGTGTATTTTTTTTTCTTTATGGCATCAATTTTGGTTTGTTACTAGAAAGCAGTCTCTGGTTTTTCCAGAAAATATGGATCTCAGGCCGGATTGACAAAATATGGATCTCAGGCCAGATTGACAAAATATGGCCTTGCATTTTTGAAGTCTGTATAAAGGATTTTCGCTGGTCATTAAATTAATCCTACAGTGTGTGAGTCGACGTGAAGTCTTATGATCTATGTTAGAGAGGATTACCTAAATTTGTTCCGCTCAGTTGGTGTGCTAAGCTTTCATTTTTTCGAACCCTGTTTGCATTTTCGAGTAGAAAGCTCTCTTCTAGCAGACAAGTAAGCATGGACAACCCTAACATAGAAGCTACAGTAAGATTTGGAAGTGTTTCGCTATCGCCAAGACCTCTTCTTAGAATCACAACTAGAAGCATTTTAGTATAAAAGATAGGAGCATTTCCCCCGTATCCACAAGTACTCTCTTCAAACGTTTTAAGCAATTTCTGTTTCCTTTTTTTGTTGAATTCGTCGTTTAATTTTCTGTTTCTCAGACTGAGGCAATGGAATGGTATTACGTTCGCCTCCAAAGTGTCTGTTTTTGGTCTGTGATATGGCCTGCTTTTTATGTATTTTAATACTTTTGAGGGTGGGTTTCTTCGCGTGAGGGCCTACGCAACGACTGCCAATAAAAACAAAGAACAGAGCTTGCTGAATGCCATTTTTCATTTTAAAAACTGGATAGAATCTTAAAATGTCATCGAAATGCAATGTTTCATTATCGCTAGCATTCAATTATTGAATAATAAAATTGCTTCAAAAAGTAGGAACAATGCTTACGATTTACCTACAGTTCCCTGATTTATGTTCAATTCTATCTATTTACCTGGGAAGGCATCACTTAATGCCTTTTTTATACTCTTCTCAAATTCAAAATTGGCATAGGTCGAGATTAGGGCTATTTAGAGAGTGACACGTTAAGAAACAACTCTTACTTCATCATAGCCTATGCAGAAATATGGTGGCTAGCATATTTTGCATGCAGCTCTGCTATATTTTACTCCCTCTCCCCACCTCAATGTGCAAATATACAGCCAAAATTAGATATCTACCCATTGCATCATTCTCCTGTTGCATCATTGTATTCTCCCATTGCGTCACTCTTGTTTCAACCCACGTGAAAGTATGACGTGCTATGCCCAACGCCATGCTTTCATGAATGAAATATATTGTAAGGTCTTTAGTTTACTTGACGTTTAGACAAAGCACACAAATTTGATATGATAATTACAGGGGATTATATCTTTGCATATGTAATGGCTATTTTCCCCACCCTTATTAACCGTCGGCCATTATTGGTAACACTGTCATTGGCCATCTTACCCTTTCCCTTTCTCCAGCTACCGAAGGGGGCAAAAACGCACCAATCCCTTCATACAGTGGATACTGTTACTAGGACACACTAATTAAAAGTCAGATGCACTTTCTCCTATCAAAGGGATTTAATGAGCTCCAAACGTCTGTAGCTTTTACTTTTTTAATTACTGACCTGATTCAATGATTATTTAGTCGAATTAGTCTCGACGCATTGGCATCGTATTTCCTTTTCATTTTAATACTTTGAGTGTTGTTAACACAAGTTCCTTTGCAGGAAAAACTTGTAACATTCAATGTTGAAAAATAGTACAGTGAAATTTGCTCCTGTATTTTCTCATAATTTCAAATTCCAATAAGTTTCGAAAATTCTTAAACTTTTCCTGGAAATTCTCAATTCAAACAAAAAAAAATTGTCTAATGAATTTTAAATTTGAATTTACATGATCTTTTATTATAAACGAGGAGTTTTCAAAGCAATATACAGTACTGGTAGCCTGTTATCTACGCTATAGGCAGGTACGCATGAACTTTGGGGCATTATGCAAATTTCGAAAACGAGAAGTAGGCAACTTATATTTAAAAATGGTCCTGTGGTGGCGCAGTGGGTTTGACCTTACCTTGGTAATACAGGACCCAGAGATCGAATCATGCTGCAGTAATGCACTCAAGGGCCGACGCACGGACCTGAGTAGTCAGAAGTGTGGTTAATCTGATATACAGTATGTAAAAATGCAAATTTTTTTGGGGAAACATAAAAAAATTTTGTTCGAAGAGCGATGGGCCCAAAGGTCACCCTGTGAACGCAAAATATCCAGCCGGTGCACAGAAAAATATACCCCCCTGAAAACATTCCTGGTTATAAAGCCAACTAAGACAAAGAATCCTTAGAATCCTTGATTTTCCAGGGCAGTACTATAGAGCCCTTCATTGCAAGAACAAAACGAAGTAGTACAAAAGACATAAACTAGAAAATTGTCAAAATGCATAGACTAACTGTAGCATTGTAGTACAAAGTAATTCTAAATTAGGAGAATTACAAGAATTTAAGGTACTTAAACTAGCCTAGCATTTTGAAAACATCAAAAGATCGAGATGTAAAATTTCTAATAGCAAGGCGAGATTTAATGAAAGTCAATATAAGAGAAAATCTATTCATTTTCATTTTTGTCTACAATATTTAAAGATTTGCCAAAAAGGGGGACATTTTTCTATAAAAACTGAAAAATAATTTTCAAGTTTTTCACAGCTTCCCATGTTTTTCATGTAATATGCCTGTTCCTAGCGTTTTTATTTGCTTAACCCTCCCTCCCGCCAAAACAAAATCTCATGCATACATGCCTGTCCATCGCTAATGAAAGTAAATAGTGTATTTTAGGTTATTTACTCGCAAAAATATGGATAGGCTTTGTCATTTCACACATGATGTATAAGATGCATCTGCGTATCAAATAAAATGTTGTCATCGCAATCAATTTTGCAGCTGTAAGTCAGAGGAAAAACTTACTTGTTTGTCTCATCTGAAGTTATTTTTCTATACCCCTTTCGTATGCTCAGTCCATTGTCCAATATTGGATTTTCTCACGTGTGTTTTGAAGCTGTTGGTTATGTGAGCGGAAGTGAAGGTGCAATAGAGTAATTGGGGTCAAAATAGGGGACTTCATATCTCCATCATCTCTGCTAAATCCTGTTGTAACTTGACACTTCCTTGCTTTTCCTGTTTTGCTCTTTCCCTGATTTTTTTGTCACTTTTAGGTTGTATTTATATTGAATTACTTATTTACTTGATTTATCCTCGTGTAAGCACCGGCATTCTAATGCTGTGTTGAAAATTAATTTTTCTCGTGTTTTCATTGGTTTATTCGCTTTCCGTAATGTCCGTAAATTAACAAACGGAAGCAGGGCTTAAGTATTTCCGGTACTTATGTATTATACCGCCAACGCTCATTTAAGTAGTGTTGTACTGAAGTACATGAAGTACTTCATTTAAGTAGAACCTGATTCTTTGACTAATCTTAAGGAAATATCACAAGATATGATGAAAATATAATCCTTTAGAAATTTGTTTTTGCTATATACTTGCACATTAGGGGTGGGGTGGGAGGTAACGTATAGCGGGTCTGCATGCAAAATGTGTTAGGTACAAGTATTCTGCATATTATGAAGTAAGGATTATTTTCTAACTTCACACTGTCCAAATACTCTACCTCCCCCTCCCTAATGTGCAAATATATAGCCCAAATTATTTATCTCCTTTCATTTGTATTCTGCATATTATAAAGTAAGGATCGTTTTCTATCTTCACACTGTCCAAATACTCTACCTCCCCCTCCCTAATGTGCAAATATATAGCCCAAATTATTTATCTCCCATCAATTCTGTCACTTGTCTTTGTTTGTCTCACGCTAAGCTGAAAGAAACTAACGAAGAAACCGGTTCCACTTTGGTACTCCTTAGATGAAGAACTTGAGTGTTGATGGTATATAAGCACTCAACTTCAGCCTAAACTACGGCGAATATGCACTGACCTTCAGCCTGAACTACGAGTAATAATTTCAGAGAGCAGTTACTTTTAAGTTTTCGATGGTGGAATTCATACGACCATAACAAAGTTTAACAAATCTTCTTTATAACTTAGAGAATAATCATGGACTTTTTGCTTTGGTTCTAATCTGATAAGACAGTGTAGCGAATGCCATCTCGACGCAAGTCATAAAATTGGTAATGACGAAGCATACTTCACCATTGCCCTCTACCACCCAATCATCCACTGAGACAATACTTTCTTGTTGAACCACTCATAATAGATTGAAAGAGCTAGTCTGTAAATACCTTTTTTTCTATATTAAGATGTAATTCATTTCAACATTTCTGGACCATGCCTTTCCCCGAAAAGCAACTCGGTCATTTTTGTATTTCTTTCAGCGTTACCCCCCCCCCCCCACAATTTGAACAAAACCGTGCTTACGTGCCTGGAACATAGCATCATACTTTCGTCTTCTTTTTCAAATGGCTCAACAATCTTTTGCTGGCAATTTTTGTCTAAAACGTTAATTATACCCTATGGTCTGTTTGTTAATTTTTACTGAAACTGTTTTATTTCAAAAGAAAAACAGTTTCTTCTCAGAGTCAAACCATGCTGGTTAAACACTTTTCGAAGTGAACCTTCTTCTGAACTCTCATTTTAAGTGAACATTGTAAGTAGCATATAAACAAGATTTTAGCATCTTCACCTTACCAAGGCCAAAAAAAAAAACACAACGTGGCTGTTTAAAAATTTTTATTAAAAAATAAAAAATAAATAATGGAAGCTTTGGCTTGTTTCTGATGCGCTTTGTTTGCTAACATGCTGTTATCTTCTTCTCTTTTATCGTTATTGACTCCTAATCAGCTTTTTATTTTATTTAATTTTTTTTCCTAATCCAGTTTCTCCCCCCCCTGTACTTGGCGCAATATTATTTTTTTTCAATTGTTTCCATATTTACGCTTAAATCTAGTCTGCCCTCGGTTATTCTTCTACATGACTAATTTGGCTTTATCAGTTTCTGCTTAGTTTATCACACTTGTTTAAGGACAGAGAATTCATTGAGAGATGGAGGGGGAGGCATTCCTCCCATTTCTTGGGTCAAATGATTCAGAAATCTGTTTCTTCTAGGATTCATCCCTTGACCCGAACTTTTTTTCTGTATAAATATATTTGTTTTAACTGTAACGCTGTAACTATTCTGCTGAACACGACCACGAGTATATGTGGTCGAAATATCCAGATTATTTGTATCTGTTTTCACTGTTTAATAAAAGGACTTATTCCCTTTCGAACTTTTTTTTGTTCTTCATAGAAAGGTAGTGTGGTTTTAGAAAAAAAATACATAATTTAAGATATTACGTTGGAAAAAATTCCCTTGATAATTTTCTAAATCTTGTCCCCCATCCCATAAGAGAAATACAAATGGCATCTCTGCTAAGGCTTCAACCTTTTTGAAGTGCTATATATCACTTTTTTGCAAAGAAAAAAAGTTAACAACTTAAAACAAGTTTTCAATCTTTTCTTTATTCCTTATTTTACTATAATCTGTACTTACTTTATTACAATATTTACTACTTTTCTATAAATTCTGCTGCTGATTTTTTACTTCATGTTTCATATACTAACCATGGATTTAGTTTCAGTAGCTCTTAGATTATACTTTTGGAGATGATTTTTTTTTATTTTTTTTTATGGGACCATACAATAACATGTTAACTCTATCTAAATAAACACACAAAGATATAAATGAAATAGTTGGTCCAAACTTGAGTCCCAACTCAAAAACATAGCAAACAATAACATAAGCCAGAAAAACATAAAGTCAGAAATGATGGAAAAAATGAAAGTAAAATTGAGAGAAACTTGGCCAAAAGAGGGATATATTCCATACATTTTGAAATGTTTTCATATATTAGAAATATAGAAAACAGGTGCTATGTAATCTGATATCTTGGTGCTGAACAAGAATTTGAATTGATACTTTGGTTTAATTTTAAATGTTTATGAATAATTATCCTTCTTATCCTTATAATCAATTGGCAAATAACGTTGTGGAGTTTGTTGACAGTGGAAAAGTATACCCTCTAAGTGAAAGAAAAAGACTCTTTAGTTCCTTATAAGTAACTATATGTAGTAATTATAAGTAATTATGTAGTAATATGTAGTAATTATAAGTAATTATATTAAATTCCTTATAAGTTACTTATGTAGTTCCTCTGGAAAAAAGAAAAAAAGTCAACATTATTTTCCGGTTTATTTTGTACAAAAAAAAAATATCGCAGCCTTTGTAGCGTCGATATCTTAAGAGACGTACTCCTTCGTCCTTCCTTCCTCCAGGCTCCACTTACTCCTTCCTCCAGGCTCTGCTCCTCTTTGCTGAATTTAGACGCAACCATAAGTGTGATAAGTTATATTTATGAGAAGTAGTAGCTGAAGTTAACGTAAGAAAAATATTTTGAAAAAAATGAATAAATAAAAAAGCAGAACAACATTACATAACTCATTTTTCTAAATGCGGTCAAAAGAGTATATGGAGTAGGAAAATAAGGAGTAGGAACACCCTCAAGGAAAAGAGAACAAAAATTTCCTTGTGTTTCCCCTGCACCGCTCTCTACAAACTCCAGACCAATTGCCTTCTCCCTAGTCAATTGTGTTTTTTTTTCATAATTATTATTTAGTTTATAGACTTATACTAGCTTTTTTTGTATTTGCTTGACTAAAAAGTACTAATTCGGCCCACTAGGGTTTGTGATACTATTTTTCAGATATAACATCTTATTTGATAACAAGGCATTAAATTACTATCCTTTCCTCAGTAAAAACAATAAAAACTAGCCAATAATTAGGTGAAATATAAATTTTTAAGTTTTTATTTTCCGGTTTAATGGCAGGTGTAAAAAGGCATTATGCAAAAAATAAAAGGGGCGATCAATATTTCTTATTCATAACGACCTACTGGAAAGAGACCAGGTGGATCAGCAGCACCTCAGGAAACTGAAAACACAGTCTAACTAATTTCTTGAATCGTAAGATATTTTACTACTTACAGAATGATTCAAGTTTCCTGAGGAAGTTTGTAATAACCTTTTCAACTCCTGTGTTCTTGCTTTTTTCGTTTTTGTTGGAAAAATGAAAAACATTGCCGACTAGAGGCAGAAGTACGTATTTGTCGGTTCGGATGATTCCAAGGAATCATCGTTCAAAGTCTATGGTAGTAAGCGTCATTTCACAGTTTAGTTTAATTTTAAGGTGGTATAAAAAAGATAGATGTTTAGCACAATTTCGTCAGTATATATGAGTCATCATTTAGTCTAAATCAGTCTTTTAAGCAAAAAATCAATTCGGGGGCTATTTTTTCGAAGGAAATTGTATGAACATTTAAGAAAAATGTATATTGAAAATGCAAAAATCACGATATTCTTAGAAGAGTTTAGACCCGAAAGACATTTGTCCTGCGTAAATTTTGATGCTCTATGTGTAAGCCTGTCCGTCAATGGTTGAATAGACTCTGCTCATACCTTAAGCTGCATGTTAGAAAATAAACCGCTACATAAAAAAAAACATTGCCGAACATTTAAATATTGCAGACGGGCCTTTTAAGAATTAAATAAAAAAAACAAGTTTTTTTAACTGAAAGTAAGGAGCGACATTAAAACTTAAAACGAACAGAAATTACTTCGTATATGAAAGAGGCTGCTTCCTCATCAACGCCCCGCTCTTTACGCTAAAGTTTGACTCTGTCTCTCAATTCTTCTTTTTAAAACAGTAAAAAACTTCAGCGTAAAGAGCAAGGCGTTGATGAGGAAGCAGCCTCTTTCATATAAGAAGTTTTTTCTGTTCGTTTTAAGTTTTAATGTCGCTCCTTACTTTCAGTTAAAAAATCTTGTTTTTTTATTTAATTTCTGAACGTTTTTGAGTCAATGCATGTTTTGATTTTGGCTCTCCGCAGAGGAATAATTAAAACGAAATTTGCATTTTTTTTTCGAATGATTTTGAGAAAAAAGAGCGGGGGAGGAAGCCTAGTTGCCCTCCGATTTTTTGGCTAATTAAAAAGGTAACTAGAACTTTTAATTTTTTAAAAAATATTTTTATTAGTAAAAGATTTACTAACTTATAAATTAGCTTACGTAAAGAACTTTTGTATTCTCATATTTTTATTACATATATGAGGGGGTTCGCCCCCTTGTCAGATCCTTGCTCTTTACACTAAAGCTTAAATTTTGTCCCAATTCATTAAGAATGACCCCAGAATCACAAAAGCCGTAGAATAAATAGTTGAAATTACTAAAAATACTTTAGCGTAAAGAGCGAGGTATTAGGAGGAGGTGAGCCCCTCAAATGGGTAAGAATTTCTGTTTGTTTTAAGTTTTAATGCTGTTCCTTACTTCCAGCTGAAAGAACTTTTTCATATTTATTTTTTCATTGTTTTTTTTTAAATAATGCTAGTAAATCCTGCGCTCCCTTCATGGAGATTTTCTTCCCCCATGACAAATTGTCGATGGGAAGTTCCCCCAGCATATCCCCCTCTTCTCAACCCCTCCCCCAACCAAAAAAATCCTCCTGAAAACGCCTGTACACTTCCCAATAACCATTACTATATGTAAGCATTGGTCAAAGTTTGTAACTTGTTGCCCCTCCCATGGGGACTGTGGGGGAGTAAGTCGTCCCCAAAGACATAGTTATAAGGTTTTTCGACTACGCTGAATAAAATGGTTATCTCAGAATTTTGATCCGTTGACTTTGGTAAAATAATTAGCGTGGGAGGGGGCCTAGGTGCCCTCCAATTTTGTTGGTCACTTAAAAAGGGCACTAGAACTTTTCATTTCCATTAGAATGAGCCCTCTTGCAACATTCTAGGACCACTGGGTCGATACGATCACCCCTGGGGGAAAAAAAACAACAAAAAAACAAAAAAAAAACAAATAAACACGCATCCGTGATCTGCCTTCTGGCAAAAAAATACAAAATTCCACATTTTGTAGATAGGAGCTTGAAACTTCCACAGTAGGGTTCTCTGATAGGCTGAATCTGATGGTGTGATTTTCGTTAAGATTATATGACTTCTAGGGGGCGTTTCCCCCTATTTTCTAAAATAACGCAAATTTTCTCAGGCTCGTAACTTTTGATGGATAAGACTAAACTTGATGAAACTTATATATTTAAAATCAGCATTAAAATGCAATTCTTTTGATGTAGGTATTGGTATCAAAATTCCATTTTTTAGAGTTTTAGTTACTATTGAGCCGGGTCGCTCCTTACTACAGTTCGTTACCACGAACTGTTTGACAAGAATAAGATTATGATTGCTGTTTTTTAGTCTTCATTGATGTTTTTAATCGTTTAATGTCTTTCAGTGTGCTCCTCAGTGTTTTTCAAATTATTTTTTTTCTCTCTCTGTTTTTTCTTTTTATATTAATTGATAGGGATGACGAAAAGCAGAAATACAAATTAGCCTATCTTGAATATTGTGGGATAGAAATGTAATTTGGATAATTTTAATAAAGATAGAGCATTCATTGATTTTGTTGAGTGAAAATGCCATTAATATGTTGTAGTATGAAACTTCTGCCTGAACAAAATAAGTATTACTGGATTTGCATATTTTACAGGATATTTTTTGCTCTGTCTTTGTCTGCTTAATAGTACCACCATAGGTCTTTTTCTGTTTTCTTTTTTCATTTCACGATTAAGTAATTACGCAATAGGTTTTCAATACTTTGTTTGTTTTTTTTCAGAACCTATCTCATACCTCTGTTCTACTTGTCAGCGGAGGCAAAGTTCAGCTTGGGCATTGTTACAACATATTCAGCATGAACATGGGCTACACCTTTACCAAGAGCCAGTGTCGGATCGATTTCTTACGCCATCGCCAGCTCCATCACGTCCACGTAGTTCCTTGCCGACATTGACAAGTCCTGGTATTTCCTCTAGAAATTTTGTTCGTACACCTCTCCCTTCACCAGGAAACTTGCAAATGTCATCACTTGCACCATTACTTCTTGGACATCACGCTCATTTACCCCTTGATCCACATAATCCTTTTGGACTTTTAAGACTTCCCTTTGCGGAAAGGCCATATGCACCAAACTTAGCCGCACATACTCCATATTCGAGACAAGACCCGAATTTTCGATACGGTTCAGGCTCGTCTTTAAATCCATCTTTGCCAACAGACCACTTACATACAACAACTTTAAAAAAGAACCAGATTCTAGTTGGGCAAGAATCTGTCAAACATTCTAGTGAGACCATATCAAGTCCTGCAAAAAATATTATTCCAGTGGAAACAGACGGGGCACAATTAGCACCCATGTCGCCAAAACCCATTAATGAACAAGAGATAAAAAGAGAATCCGAAGGAGAAAGTGAACAAGATCTTGAAGAAGAAGAAGATTGTGGTGCCACCGATGACGACAGAAGTAAAAATGATACCCCAGAAGATTTGAGCATAAAAGCTACCTCTCCCCACTCAACCCCAGAATCTCAGTCTGAGAAAAAAATACATTTGATGGGACATTTTATGAACAGATTTGGTCTGCCAACAAATCCGCAGCATGGTGTGCAAACTGAGCTCAAAGTCAAAAGCGATCTTTCAAAAAACTTCCAAGGGGGGCCAGAACAGGGGACTCTGAGCCACTTCCCCACATTTCCCCGTCTTGATTATGGACAATCAGACCTTCTAAAAGCATTGGACGCTCACGGAATCCCTCCCCTGAAAAAACTTAAGCCAGAGACAGAGTCAATTTTTGCTAATTTATGGCTACCAGGTTTACCAAACCGAGAAATGTATAATCCATTTAGAAATCCGTCAAATTTGGATGTCTTGAATGCTCAAAAAAATGACCTAAAAAACTTCGGACTTGATATCTTGAACGGAAAAATTCCAAATCAAATGAAAAAAGATTCTAGAAGAAACGACACCTGTGAATACTGTGGCAAGATATTTAAAAATTGTTCAAACTTAACAGTTCATAGAAGGTCACATACTGGAGAAAAACCCTACAAATGCGGACTCTGCTCTTATGCGTGTGCGCAAAGTAGTAAGCTCACACGACATATGAAAACACATGGAAGGCAGGGCAAAGACGTTTTTAAATGTAGGTTTTGTGAAATGCCGTTTTCTGTTCCGTCAACTTTGGAGAAGCACATGAGGAAATGCGTCGTGCAACAACAAAAACACGCTGGAATGGGAAGTATAGCCTTTCAGCAATTTGAATCTGATGAGGACAGTTTACCTGCTCATAAGGAAAGTGTTGTATAGCAGCATTGGCAAAACAGAGCATTTAATTTGATTTCATGGTTGTTGTTTTTTTTTTCGGTTTTGCTGCCGTGTATGAGATGCTCCCTATATATAATCATAAAATGCAATATACAGCGAAAACTGTTTCATTGAAATAAACTAAGACGCCAAAGAATTCTAATGAGTTTATATATGAAGAAGTACAATTAATGTAGTTTTTACTTCAAATTTTACTACGTCACCTGTGTTTTTCTTTTTATATATATACATATACAATATTGATTCACCACCACTATTATTTATTATATTTAGTAAATTTTCCTTGTTAATGACTGAAATTTGGATATTTATCGCTCTATAGCTTTTCTTCAAACCGTCCCAGGAACAAGTGGCAAAGTTCTGCCTGACTGATGAAACTAGAAAGACGTATTTTTGAGAAAAAAACCCGAAAATTGAACTTATTTTTCTTATTAAAGAAGATATGTGTAATATTATTAAATATTAATGGGCAATAAGGAAACTGATGGGATGAATTTTTAAAAACTGCCAAAAATGGGCAGATTGCATTAAGCGTTGCCGAAAAACTCTGGAAAAAAAAACAGAATAAAAGTAAATGATATTTTGGGCGGTAAGGCCCTTATGTTCTTTTACAGATGAAAGAGTAAGAAAGAACGCTTCAATTGACCACGTAGCGTATACACCAATAGCCATTTGTTCCACAATATGGAATTTTTATTCCAAGAAGTGTGAATACCATTTCCAATAAACTCTGTTTTCCGTCTTTTTGTTGCTGAATTTGCATTAATTGTCGTTTGACAGTTAAAATGTGATATTGTATCCTATAATAATATTTCCGGTCGAACCAGAAACATTTATGAAATGAAAAACGGTTAAGTCGGGTTGGATAAAAATGTTTGTTTTGTCAACAACCTTGACGTATGAAAAGTATAATAAACATTTACTTTGAGAATTCAGAGCAATTTTGAAAATAGCGATATACATTTGTTTCAGTTAGCAAGTAATTTATACGACTTTGTTGTTGATATTTTCGAAAAGTACTCAAATTTGAACCAAAGATTTTTATCATTATTTTTTGTCTTTTTGGTTTTATTAATTTGTGTGGTAGTTCGGGATTTTCCAAAAATTGTTGAAGAGTCATGGGTACATCTTTAGAATTTCGTAAAGGAGCTTTGTTTTTGGCTAAGAAACAACTAGTGAATGCAGTCGTGAATAAAAAATAATAAAAGACAATTTGCAGTACTGATGTGAAATTCAAAGTCTTCCAGAAATTTTTCAAAAGGGGCTTTGACTAATGTATTAAATTCAAGTTGCAATGACATTCTTAGAGCCAAAGAAAATTTGACTGCACCAGTGGGCTGGTCTTGAAATTTTACATGGTATGTCAATAATCCAGTTACGCTAAAATAGGGACTGAGATTGTTTTTCGGTAGGCCTAATGCTAGTGAAACAAAAGCAATTTTCCAGTCAAAGTTCTTATTTTATATTTATGGAAACAAAACAAATTTGACTACAAGAATGGATTGTAAATCCTTTATGTTACAAAATATAATCTTTCATCAAGCGGCTCAATAGCGATTGCCGAAAATAATCTTAGAGGTATTATTTAGATAGGTATAATAGTGCCCTCTTTAAATAACACCCTAACATAATCAATAAAACCACTGTTGGTCCTGTTTTTTATGACGTTAAATGTTTATTGAGTATTTATAATTTTTGCTAAAGAGCAGATGTATTTTGTAACACTAGATAAACGGATTTGGCTGAAGAAAGTTTTTGTACTTCTATTGCAACTTTAATTTAAAATTTGAACATACAATAAAAATTATTAAATAACTGACCATTTTGTGCAGTAATTTATTGCTTATTTTCTGTTCTCTTTTATGTCTAGTTTCAGTACAATTATTTTGAACTCTCATTCTTTAATTTTCTGTGTTTTTGAAAAGAATCTTCAAAAAAGCATCAGTCAAAAACTATAGGCTATTGGGAAGATTTCTGCTTCTTTCTTCAGCCTGAGCGTATTCAAAGGTCGTCTATTATGCGCTAAATTTAATAATAAATCATATTTCTTATAAACCTCCGAGGTTCTGTGCAATGATTTTTTTTCAACCTTTAATGCTTCAGAAAAAAATGCTGAATAATTGCACAAAGCCATGGGTTCTAGAAAAAATGGATTAGATTTTTAGTTAAAATTTAAACTACATTGTACAGTCTTTTAAACTGTTGAGAATCTATTTAAAAAAAAATTAAATGACCAAAATCCTGCAAATCTAGTTCTTGAAGCCAAAAAAAGTTAATTTTTTTCCCTGGTGTGTTTGATTTGGTCTGAATCTACCTTGTTTTTTGTTTTTTTTTTTCGTTTTTTTCAAACGGAAAGAATCTTACATAACATTCGTTTACTCTTTTCATTTGTCTGTGAAAGGTTTTCTACCTCGCTTTAGTTCCTTTTCTATTTTTCTTAAATTTCTAGGCCACTGTTTAAAATTCCATATATTTACAATGAAAGAACTCAGACTTCAAATTAACTTTGGTTTTCAGTGAAATATATAATTTCTTTCCCATTTCTTTTTTTTTCAGTCCTTTTCTATGTATTTATAATATTTGTAACAATTTCAGCATATTGCGATATCAAAATAATTGCTCGAATCTGAGCTGTTACAATATTAGCTTGCTATTGCCAAAGCTGTTTTTAATGAAGCTATTAACCAAAAATCGATACAAAAGCTAAGAATAATTATTCTGGCTTTAGAATGTATTTATATGGACATTGAATTTATTTAAAATATACTAATGCCATTTAATTGTTTTCTTAAAATATTAACAGAATGGACGACGATGTCGATCTTCTATAATTGTTGGATACATTCTAACGCACGAGTCTTCGATTTGAGTCATGGAGTCATAGACTCCGTGGAGTCATTGAGATAATATTTTCATTTTTCCAACTCATGGGGTCTTGTTGTAGTGTTACATATCTTTTTTTAAGGGCTTTATCGAATGTTTTTGCGAGGCTTTAAGAGTTTTTGTATCTTTTTTTTCTAGTCTCGTATATTTTTTCTGTGTCAAAAGTTAGACAAGTTCCTATGAAGTGTTTGTAAAGAAATTTTTATTGCCGTTCTATGTACTGTACCGTTACCCTATAAAGTTGTGTTATATTCACTATTCATATTTATATTAAAGATTTTGCGTTTAGAGGATTCTGTTTTAATCTGTTGTTTACGGAGAGGTTTTTAGATTAACATATTTATTACTTCACCAAAAAATACAACACAACTACACTTTTATAAACTCTCAATGAGACACATAAAAAACATAATTCCTGTGGGTATCTTCTAACCATCATTTAGTATACTGTTTTTTCACAAAAAGAAAAAATAAATAATCTTCAATAAAAACGTTTGAGGTTTTTTTCTCGTCACAAACTACCAACCTTCCCCACCCCACCTCCCTAAATTCTCTAAAAAAACCTACAAATTTCAGCCGCCTTTTTCAATAAAAAAATTCTTCCAAATTCTTTTAAACAAATTTAAGTTACCAGCCACTCTAATACTGCTTGGGAGACCACCAGAATTCAGATCGTTTCATAACTTTCTGGGAAGCAAATTCAGCAATCCCCAAACGAGTCAAAACTACTGTACAACCACTAACAAGAGATTTGATTTCTATGTTCGATCGCTGGTTCAGCAACTATGAATCTGATGACATTTGCTCCATGCCGGACATCAACGTCAAAGTTAGTAAGCTAAATAGCCTACTTCAGCAGAAGTTCCATGCTTGTTTCCTGATCAAAGTCATTACCGCTAAAGATACTGATAAACCATGGATCATAAGCGACCTCAAAGACCTAATTAAGATTTGCTGTTGCCTTCATAGCAACGGCCATTCAGTTATTTCAGCCAAGTTGTGGAGCCTTATAGTCAAACTGAACAGGCGAGCGAAGAGACAATATGTGAAGGAAAAAATTATGCCCTTACTTACAACAGGTCCCCACAAATGGCATTCGTCAGTAAAAAGACTTAGTGGTAAAACAAGACCCAGTGACTTAAGGGTATTGAAAGAGAATGGTACCTTGTTAACGGCTACGGAAGTGAACTCCTTTCTTGTTGGCATCTGTACCGCCTTTCCATCAATCACCAGTTCAGAAATCAAGTCACTCATTACTGGAACTGAGATTGATGATGTATGTGAAGTTTCCGAATTTACCATTTACAAGGACCTTCAGAAGCTGAATAGGAACTGTGTGTCCTACCCTTGCGAGCTTCCTTTAAAGTTGTTGCGTGACTTCACCCTTTTTCCTTGCCAAGCCACTCTCCTCAATTATTAAAAAGTGTTTCCAAGAGCAAATGTTCCCTAATGCTTGGAAGAGAGCGTACGTTCGCATAATACCCAAAGTGAAGGGTCCTAAATCTTGCGACCAACTCCGACCTATCTCAATAACCCCGAACCTGTCTAAAGTGGCAGAAATGTTTATACACCACAGGTTGATGTCACATGTTTCTCTTTTTCTTGACCCATATTAGTACGAATGCTTGAAAGAAAGCAGCACATTAGTACGGATGCTTGAAAGGAAGCCACCACCTATTCGCCATTTCATAGCTGTGACAAATTTACGCGTAATGGGTACACGTAAGCATATTCTCCTCTTATTGATAGATTATTTGCAAGCCGTTTCCAGTGCGTGTACATGGATGCACCAACTCCGAATAGACTGAGCTCATGTGTACCACTCCACAAGGCACGATACTTGGAGCGCTGCTGTTTTTTCCAGATATAATCTTTGCCCTTTCTGAGTTTGAGGACAGGCTTAAGTACGTAGACGACTTGTCAGTTCTTCTGAAATATATCATTGAAAACTCATATGTAGGTTTACGACTTATCAGTTCTTCTGAAACATCTCATTGAAAACTCACATGTAAACTCAAAACGCACATGTAAGTTACGAATTGGCATTATCTGTCATACAACTACAGTCCCTTCACGAACGTCGTTTGGACTTGATCTGCAAATTTAGCCATTTTCTTCTTAGTAGTGAAAAACATAGAGATTCTACCACCAGTTATGAGGAATAAAATAAACACAAGGTCAGCTAACAAAGTGAGACTGGAATTGCCTATTCCAAGAACAAACCGCTTCGCCAATTCGTTCTTTCCTGTTTACATGTCAGCGTTTAATATTTTATAGTCTCGTGTTTTATTTCTTGTTTTCATTGTAAGCACTAGCGCTATTTAGTTAGAATTTATTCTTAACTACGATTGCTTGCATAAATAAAAAACAATTATATTGTGAAACAGCATTATTTCTAATAGCAAAACCCAAGCTCGTTGAATGTCAGATTTCATGAACCAGATGATCAACGTTTCTCGTGCCATATTCATGATAAGCAGAATTTCGGAAAAATATATTCCAGAAGTATTCTGGGATCAATTCATTTAAACACTGAAATACAAAAAGTCATTGCTGGTAGTCACGCTGTTATCCAATATTCAAAATACCAAGCTTTTAACAACATAGACCAGCATTTTCACACTGGTGCAACTCTCTGAGTACTGTCATTGCTCTGTTTTGCACTATTTTAGATCCTTTTGGAGTCACTTTTGAAGTTACTGGCCCATACCGAGCACCTGCACCCAACATAGGACTTAAGAATGGAGCTAATAAGTTTGAGGGTCGATAATCTACTGTAAATATATTTTTCAGTTTTCTAAAAGCTTTGGCTGATATTATTTCACTACGTTTCTTCCAAGATAGCAGACAATATGGAATCACGGGTAACGAAAAACATAGGTCGTAGACTTGTTGGACAACTCCAGATCCATGCAAAACTTCAGAATCCAGTTGGGGTAGAGGCACAGTTTTGCTAAAAATTACGAAGATGGTCTTCGTTACATTGGCAGCAAGGCAACACATACTCACAAAAAGACGGAAACATTCACGTGCACGATTTTCTTTTCCCAAGGTTTCTTGACCTGACTTGGCAAAACAGTAATAATTGTTCCACCAGCAAAATAACTTATTACACCATCACTATCATAGGGTATACACATAAGTTAGAAATAGAAGGGATCCTAAAACAGAATAAGTTAAGGTTAGAAATAAGTTACTGAAGATTTTGGTATGGTTTTTGAAAAGGGGGAAGCACCAAGTGATTTTCGTAAAACCCTAATCAAATCGTTATATAAGAAAGGTGATAAGAGTGAGTGTGGTAATTATTGAGGCAGTAATCTGGTCTCTGTAGGTAGCAAATTACTTAGTAATATGATACTCTTAGACTGAGAGATTCAGTAGACGAAGTTATAAGAGAAGAATAGTGCGGTTTTAGAAAGGGTAGAGGATGTGTCGACCAAATTTTCACTCTTAGGCTAAGGATTGAGAAGTGCTCGAGTCATTAAACATCTTTGGCTCTCATTTTCATAGCTCATGAGTAAGCGTTTGATTCTGTTCACAGAAGAGCTTTAGCAAAGGTCTTATCCTTGTATGGTATACCAGACAAATAGATTAAAGTGAATAGTGCTATATCCGAGAATAACACTGCTGCGGTTCAGGTAGGAAATGAGGCTAGCAGCTGGTTTCGTATTAAATCAGAAGTTAAGCTGGGTTGTGTCCTAAACACCTTTACAGGGATCATTCTGATAGACTTTGTCTTAAGGAACACAGGAAAGGTAATGGGAGAGCACAACCAAATGAAAGGGAGGGGGAACTTTCCTGGACTTATGATGATTTAAGCATCGTAGATGACAGTATGAGCAAAATGAATGAACCTTTAGAGGTTTTGCGATTTCAGGGTGCTAGAAAAGGTTTGAAAATTAATGTTAACAAGACTATTTCATAAAGACTAGGAATAAGTGAAGATGAAAAGGAGACGTTGGGTAACAAAAAGATTGACCAGGTAGACAGCTTCATATACCTTGGTAGTATTACTAGTAAAGACGATGGGAGTAGTGAAAATTTTAAACATAGAATAACAGGTAGTTAAGTCTCCAAACCAAGATTAGAATACTGGAATTTACAATGATGCCAGTGGTGAAATATGGTCTTGAAGCTTGGGCACTCAAAAACCAATGGAATATTTGCTAGATGTTTTCCAGAGAGATTGCCTACAGATTGTTCTGGGTACTCGGCTGACTGACCGTATTTCAAACAGTAGGCTGTACGAAAAGTACGGTTCAATCCTGCTTTCTAGGGCTATAATGAGAGAAAGGTTGAGATGGCTAGGGCACGCCCTTCGGATGAAGGATGACAGATTGCCGTAGATTGTTCTTTTTGACCAACCGTCTAGGGCTAAACGGAAGCAGGTCGTCTCGGTTGAGGTGGGAGGATGTCATAAAGAAAGTTTTAAGGGAAATGGGAACTTCCTGGAAGGGTGTAAAGAGGGAGGTTTGAAAAGATTTTGATGCAAGAGAAGCGTGCGTAGCTTTGTTGGCCTCAGGCGGCTCTGTGTTGTGGTGAGTTTTAGTAATAGTAGTAGTAAAACGGAATTCTGTGGCATACCAAAAGCAACGGGATTCGCGGCACTGACAACATCTTTATGAACGACTTTTATAGATCAACCGTGAGGTTAAGACTGAAACCGATTCAGAACATTATATTTCACACATAGACTTTTTACCGCTCCAAAACTACTACCTCTTACGAAGATATGAAAATTTTAATTTTTCGTCAGGAAGATAGTTACGGGTGCAAGTGTCTCTTAGTCGTTTCTCACCAAATTACGACCGGGTAAATTGTAAAGCATGGAGACCCAAATTCCTTCGAATAGAGGTTAGAATTTATGCCCTTTTCAAATAAGAAAAGAGACTTTGCTACAACAAAATTACCAATTTTTGCCATTTCGTGCCGCAAACCAGGAAACAGGGTCAAATGCTACCGAACAAAGATCTAAGATTATCCATCAAATTACAGACTTAGAAAAACTAAATCTATCTTTCTAGTAGTTAAAAATAACCGTACTACCATGCTAAGGCGTGATTATCCCTGCACCACAAAACCGCACCCTCACACCTCCGTTCTATAGGCGAAATTCTAACAATGTATTCTATCCTAGCTCCCTCCCCTCTTAGGCAATATACTGAAGTTTCCTGATTATCTTGATTAGTATCGCTTTTTGTTCTTATTTTGGATTTACAAGTGGTTTATAATACCAAATAATGTCGTTGAAAAACAAAGAGCCGATACATTTTTGTATGAGTGAGTCGGCACTAAAGAGGGTAGGGAGATTTTGGAAGGTTGAGATGCAGGTGAATTTGAAGCGTCTATTAAAGCTAAATAAATTTTTTAGAAAAATCAAAATTTACTTCAAAGTAAGAATTTGTTTATTTTAACATTTCATTCAAAAGAGGGGACAAACTACTGCAGTGTAATCGAAATAAATAAATAAAAATAATAAAAAAAATGCAAAAGGACAAAATCAGTTAAGAAAGCATTGAATATAGGGTCATACCCTGGCATTACAGGGGAGAGGTTTGGGATGCAATTGAATTAAAAGTGAATATAAAAATTGATAATCTTGGTGTAGGACTTTTTTTTCAACTAGCAAAGACAACAGTTTAGGTTATCCCGTCTTCTGAACTAAATACTATAATAACTGAATTCTTGCTTCATTACAGTCAGAAAATTGGACTTTCAGTTTAACTAAAACTCAGCTCCCCTCACCTCTGAGGCCTATATAAAAATGTGCGATTTTTTTTATCAGTAGCATAAATCAACATACTTTTTTTATATAAACTAGGGAGGTGGGGCTTGAATGCAGTTAAATTGGAAGTAACTCTGAAAATCAATCAATCAAAATCCTTCTGAAAGTAATGAGGTAAAATGTTGCTACAGATTTTGCTTACTTACCGACTAGCTCTGTCTTACTCTTTCCTCGTGTCTTGCTGTGCTATCTGTAGGATTTTCCACAAAAAATGATAAAAGTAGTTTTTATATGACTTGACTTCTAACATTGTCCATTACGATCAGTTATTCAAGCATAGTTGAAAAGCATCAAACGTCATCTTATGTACATTAGGGTTTTTATAGATGGCGTAATAAACCGTAATATATTAAAATTTTGGTTAACTTAAACCCAAAGAATCCGAAAAACAAGCTGGTGGAAAGGATTGCGATTTTTCACAATTTATGCTCAGTAACATCGCTTCGAAGGGCTTACACTTTGTGGGATGTTTAGGCCTTGTGCGGAACTTGTTTCCCTTGAAAACGATTTGGGGCTATGCAGAAATAATTGATATATTTAGAATTATTGTTTTGGGATTTATGTTCTTGCTGTTTGAAGTTTGATTTCAATCTTTTGCATGTCAATGCTAAAATGGCTACAAAAATGAAGGCAACAAAAGCAAACCACTAAAACCTTCAAAACCCCATTTTTAATTTGTGAAAGTGTTGATACCAAGTTTTGCCAGAAAGCTGGGACTTAAATCCTACCGCTATATCTTGACCAACTTGGTACACACGAACAGGAAAAAAAGGCTGTTGTAGAATGGAAACACCAATCTTTGGTAGATCAGCCAGAAATTCTTAGTCCTGAAAATGGTGTCAAATAAAGCATAATTTTGAGACATATAAAGGAAACAGTTAAATAAAAGAAACCGTTGAAGAGTGAGTTGAACAATAACAAGTCCAACAATTTCAATCGCTTTGAACAATCAAGAACTGCTAAATGGTTGAAACATGATATAAATATAAATATATTATATATAAATAGACATATCCGTGCCATATCCTTGAATTGAAAACCTCAAAGAAAAGACAAAAATTCACAAAGAGCAAATTTCTTATTGCTGGTGTATTTCTAAAAATTGTTTTTATTATAAGCACTTCTCATATATGCAACTAGAGCCATACTATGTATCAGTAGTATATATATATATATATATATATATATATATATATATATATATATATATATATATATATATATATGTATATATATATATATATATATATATATATATATATATATATATATATATATATATATATATATATATATATATATATATATATATATATATATATATATATATATATATATATATACGTATTTTGCAATTTGGAAAACACTTCGTTGTTCTTCAGGATTCCCTGTGATGTGAGAGATTTAGTATAGGCGTATCTAGTTTCAGATAATCCGCCAAGGTTACGAATATCAACTTAAAATGTCTGTTTTAACTGAACCGTTAGTTAGTCTGTTTTAAGTCGTCTGTTTTAATTGAAAAGTTCAATTGGATTTAATTCAATTGTATATTTTCTAAATTAAAAACTTTATCGAGTCTTCACACAAATTTAAAATCCCCTCTGCATCACTTCTTGCGTTATTCGATTGCGATTTAAATGCGTAAAAATAGCTGGCACCTTTCACAAGGTTTTATTGAGCATATTTGTTTTTTATTCAACTTTTTTGGATTTTCTGACTAATGTATTAGATTTTTTTTTTAAATGGATGACTAAGTATAGCGTTTTTCCCAAATTTATCATAACAAATGTTATCTGTGTTGTAACCATAAAAAAGTCTCTAAACCTTAAACAATGTTAAAAGAAAAGGCTTCATTCATTCAGAAAGATTAAATTATGCTTCAGTTTTTAAGATGCTTTATCAAAGGTAAATACAAATCCGATTTTTTTTTTCTGCAATAAGAAAGTATTTTTTCACATATGATTCTAAGAGCCATATTAAAAGGTAAATCCAATAGTAATTATTTTATATGATGGGACTGGCCCTCATATAAAGCCAGCTCCTGTTTCATTTTTGTGCGGGACGACGAAATCACTAGCGTGACGCGTTTCATGAGGATGCAAATACATATTTTCACTAAAGTAATCACAAAAAACCTCTGGACTTACATTATCCCAACATTGATATGTGAAGATTCCAACCTGGTACTCCCATAGCTGTCTTTCATTCAGCACTTGCAACTCTTTAAAGCAAGCTGTGGTGTTGTGTTAACCTTCAACATATCCACCAATAAGATGCATTGTTTTATTTTGAATAATCTGAACACGTTTATAATTCACACAAAAATTGCTTGCCCATAACGTGCAGCCATACGATATATATGAATAAATCAGTGCGTGGTATAAAAGCAATAAAACTCTCGGAGGTAAAAAAATTTAAAACGTTGAATTGCTCCAAGGCCAGGGGCAATCTTTGTTGCAGCAACATCACTGTGGCGTTCCACGAAAGACTAAAATCAATGTAAAAACCTAAATAACGTTTTTCCTGAGCCTGAACTACATACTTATTATCAGCAGAATCCTACCTTTAACATCATTGGGCTTGCCTACTCTAGAATATGAAATGAAATTAGTCTTAGTAACGTTAACTGATAACCAACTCAACCTAGTAAAAATATAGAAGTTTTTCAAAACGTCATTCACTTTCAAGACAAGGCTATCCAAACAATGACTAGAAAATATTGCTACAATGTCATCAAAACTCTAGCAAAAGAGTATTGCAATGAAAAGTTAAATTTGTATTATAGTCCTTCGACAACTTGTCCTTTTTCACTTCAAATGATCTTAAAAAGTAATCTGGTCAAGAAATAATTTGCAATTATTAGCCGACTATATTTGTCCTATTCAAACTAATTTTAAAAACCTATTCATCAAAATTTAAAGTGGCAGGGGTCTGAGGGGGGACAGAAACCTCCACCCTGTAGATAATAATATCTGTTAGTTTATGGCTGTCATACTGCTCTTATTTTTCGATCGTGACTATTTAAGCTCAGCCAGAGTCAAGCCAGCTCTGAATGGGTACCTGGAGAAATCTGGGGTAGGTAAGTATGAAAGGTGTGTGAAAACAAAGGGTGGCTGGCCCCAAACCCCTCTTTACACTTCCTGGCTGAAGGGCCACGAAACAGAGATCAACAGCACTGGTTTGGACTAAAGAGTCTAGTGCCATATCCTTTACCTTCCCCATTTATATCAAAATAACGCATTTTATCAATTTTTCAAACATTTCTGCATCCTTAACCATTCTAAATCAAATTCCATAGTCTTGAAACATGCTCGTAATACCTTAAGAAAGGGGCAGAGCTTCTTCACCCTCCTTGAGCTACTTAAAAGCTGTCTTTATTAAAACAATCCGTGTAATTGTTGGCTACATTCTGGGTTTATCAAAAAGTAACAAATAGTTACAAAAAAGTAACATTTTTGTACCACATTTTTGTAACATTTTTGTACATTTTTGTACTATGCCCTTACAAACCTAGTAAGCCAGTAGTTACTTCACAACCGTTCATAGTTGATGCCACTTCAAGTAACTTCTATAGTCAAAGTAGAGTTACTACTGTTTACAACCTGGAATACAGCCTTTCTAGTTATATGCCTTTAATGATACCTTTGGTATTTCTGCCACTTTCTGGTTGACCTACACGTGGTTGTAGAAGCAAAAAGTGAATTGGGCAGTATCTTTAAATATCGGGTATTAAAGATTAATTTGTCGATATTTAAAATCATCAAATAAAATAGCTTTCAATAGTCTATTTTTTTTACTAATGTTTGATTTCTAAATTATACAAGTAAATTACCTCTTGATACATTTTTGTTTTATTTTTAATTTCTTAACAACCAGATTCAGCACTGCTATCTTAATTTGTACACTGCCATCTACTCAAACCTTTTAAAAAGAAAAGGCCTGTAGGGTTCAAAATATAAATTTGAAAAGTGATCTGGTGCAGCAAACAACAGTAAGAACTATCGTCAATTGTAGTTTGCAATACTATACATTTACCTTGCTATTTCTTTATAGCTAGATCCCTAAAAAACTAGAAAATTCACATTGTTTTCCTAACCTATAAATTCAAATAAATAAATAAAATATTTTCAAGATTTTGCTCTTGCTTAATTGTCACCGTTTTTTAAGGAAATATCATGTCTGTATTAGCTCAGCATCACTGTCACATAGCGCGTTCTTTGCAAAGTATTGCTTTCAAGATAAAGTTTTTTTTTAGCCCTTTTAGGCATGGAAAAAACAAATTGTATTGATAAATCAATTCCACTCTACAAGCGTTTTCATTAAATGGTTTATACGAATAACATGCTTCGAGACCTAAATTACTAAATGAGAAGAAAATTGCCAGTAACATAACGACTTAAGGTGAGGATAAATAAAAACGAAGATGTCTAATCACATCACAGACTAAAACAAGTAACCCAATATGGGTAATCAAACAGTTCGTGGTAACGAACTATAGTCAGGAGCGACCTGGCTCAAAAGTAACCGAAACTCTAAAAAATGGAATTTTGATACCAATAGTTACATCAAAGAATACATCAAGATGTTTTCAGAGGGATTTTTTAGGTTTAGGGGGGGGGGGGTTACGTGGGAGGATATTTCCATGGAGAAACTTATCATGGGGGAAGAGAATTTCAATAAAGGGGCGCAGGATTTTCTAGTGTTATTTGAAAAACAATGGAAAAATAAATATGGAAAACTTTTTGTACTGAAAGTAAGGAGCAGCATTAAAACTTAAAACGAACAAAAATTATTACGCATATGAGGGGTTTACCTCCTCGTTATACCTCAATCTTTACGCTAAAGTATTTTTAGTAATTTCAACTATTTATTCTACGGCCTTTGTGATTCAGAGGTCATTCTTAAGGAATTGGGACAAAATCTAAACTTTAGTGTAAAGAGCGACGAAGGTTGAACCCCCTCATATACGCAATAAAAACATACGAATATAGAAGTTCGTTAGTTACGTATATTTTTTACCAATGAAAACGTTTGTAAAAAATTAAAAGTTCTAGTTGCTTTTTTAAGTAATCAAAAATTTGGAGGGCAACTAGGCCTCCTACCTCGCTCCTTTTTCTCAAAATCTTCCGATTAATTGCAATTAATTAATATGCAAATTTCGTTTTAATTATTTATGTGCGGAGAGCCAAGATCAAAACATGCATTAATTCAAAAACGTCCAGAAAGTAAGAAGCAACATTAAAACTTAAAACGAACAGAAATTACTCCGTATATGAAAGGGACTTTTTCTCCTCAGCACCCCGCTCTTTACGCTAAAGTTTTTTACTGTTTTAAAAATAGAGTTAAGAGAAAGAGTCAAACTTTAGTGTAAAGAGCGGGGCGCTGAGGAGGAAAAGCCCCTTTCATATACGGAGTAATTTCTGTTCGTTTTAAATTTTAATGTTGCTCCTTACTTTCATTTAAAAAAATTTGTTTTTTTTTATTTAATAGCCATACATAGTGCGTTGACTCAAAGCTGTTGAATATACAAGGATCCTGTTACGAACTAGGAAGACTGACTTACCTCCTTCACACCCTTTTTTCACACTTCTTTCTCTTTTCATTCTCTTTACTAATATTTCCTATCTATTGTCTTAACTTCCACAAGCAAATGTAATTGCAGGAATGAAATGGGAATTTTTTTCCAAATAGGAAATTGACAGACAGACTAAAATTTATGAGTATATTTGTTACTGAACCCCTCGGTGAGAGTTCTATCCCTCGGTGAAAGTAAAGAAATTAATAAGAGCAATAAAAGTAATCCAAATTATGCTACAAAAGAAAAAATGGATTTGTCCTTAACACCACTGTAATTGATTTCAAGCATTGGTTTAATAATTTATTTAAAATGCTTAGTATATTAGTTTACCTGCCAAAGGGTTAAAATAGAACTTGGTTAAAACCACGTACAAAACGAGTTTTGATAGATGGCGTTGATTTATGGAAAAACAGTGTGTAGAACTTCAACTGAAAATTTAGAATTGGATCATACCTAGGCATATATGGCGCAAAGAATAATTGTGGTATATTTTCAACAATAATTAAAATCTCTACAATTTTAAAATCCAAAGAATGCTGCTGAAGAATGCTAGGCGATGAAATCCAAGCAGCACCTAAATACCATGATATTGCTTGCTACAGCTGATAATTTCCCAAGGACTGGGACAAATAATTTCTGGTACTTGTCGGTTATTGAAAACACACCCAAAAGTCCAATGCATTGTATCATCCGTCACTTGTTTTGTACCTACAAAACCGGTTTACTGAGACGTAACCTAGGTGTAATTCTTAATTGTGTTTCCAATAACCAAAAAGTACCGAATTTATTTTACCAGAAATCTCAATATAGCACATACAGCTAAATATGCACCTATAAAGGTAAACCGCCGCTTCAAAAGGAAAACCAACTATGATTAGGCTATACAATAATTGTAGTCTAAATGAGATCAATGACCTAAAAAAATAAAAATAAAACAGTCGATTTTTCCTTTTTGATTATAAATATTACGGGGGGGGGGGGCAAAACCTTTTTTAATTTCAATGTGTAAGGTTGAACAAATAATTGGTCTGCAAACGAAAATGCCGTATCCTTTACCTTTTACCTTTTTCTTTGACCAAACAATGGCGAATACTTGTATACAGATGATAGCTGGAAGTTTTGGACGAGTTTTACTTAAAAATTTGGCTTTACATTAGATAACTTTTTGGTTCAACATTATCTCTATTTATGTAACAAAAGAGTCTTTGCGCTACGCTTCTCTAGGGGACTTATTTTGTGATGAAGTATTAAGTTAAGAGAAAGACGTTATATGTACCCAGGTAATTGTCAAAATGTCGTATGTTTAATATCTACGGAACCACTTGTGGGACGATTCAAAGCTTTTATGAGGTATTAGTAGGGGAGTCAAGAGAACTTTATGTTTTATTTTTGGAGGAAGGAATGAGAGAATAACAACATTTTTGTCACTAAAATATTGGTTTGCCAGTAGTACTCCCTCAATTGGTCCTGTCACAGCCCTATCCCTTCGGATCCTGGTACTGGCACTTTTTATTAAGACCACACACAACGGGGACAACAAAATCAATTTGAATCACTGAAAAGCCAAGGTAGATCGATTAATAACGCCCATAAAAAGTAGAAAAAACAAAATAATTTTGACCCTGCCCTTGCAGAACATATATTTCATAACCTAGACCCTATTATTTTATTTAACCAAGCTAGCCTAATTTCGCATGACAAAGGTATTGTCCAGCACAACAGAGAAGCTGTTTAGGTCTAGGTTTGAACAGACATTCAGGTGGTTAAAGAATAAATGGGTCGTATTTCTGTTTCCTCAAAAAAGAAGCCGATACTTTAGTAATCCCTGAAATAAATCTTGAACCAACTTTCCAATCACATAATGAAACACGTCAACAACACTTTAGGTTTCAAAGGGTATCTGCAAGAAATGCAATTGTTAAAATCACAAATCAGGTGACCTATTTTTCCACCTTATTTAATTGCTGGTTCGTTTTTCTTTAAGTGAATAATTTTTTTTATTTCTCAGTTTGTCGTTAGTATCCGCCTATGGCAGTTCGGAATTTTTTGGATTTTTTGCAAATCGTGGATATTGGTGAATGACTCACTTTATGGTTGTTAGGTATTTGACTTAATTCTTATAATTTCTGTTGTTTATTGAATTTTGTTTATCTTTTAATTTTTGACTATTTTTTATTGGTTTTTAATTGGTTTTTAGGACTTTCTACGTTTTTTTGTTTTTTCGGTATTTTCTTTAAGAATATTATTTTTTTGCGCTGAAGAAGAAAAGCGGTTGTTCTCTCGAAATATTCGCTTTGTGTGTTTCTTCAGTATTTTCGTTTGGACTTTAAAACCCCGTTTTCGACCGTTTTATTCCTTTATGTTATTGCAGGCCAATATGGTTTGAGAAATTGTCTTCAAAATCATAGATGGCATTATTGTTAACTGTATTTATAGATGGCGACGTCTTTTCTTTTCAAACGACCCATTTTTTTGTCTCTAAGCAGTCTTTCCATTGATTTTATGAAATTTGTCTGGTGTAGCAATCGAACGTGCGGCCCGTGATTTCTTAGAGTAAAAGAACGACACGTAAGTCAACTAATTCAACAAGTCATTGATATTATTATATTCTTAGAAATACATTCTAGGAAATCAATGCATAGTTTCCGGGTGCTACCTAACTGGTTTAAACATCACTATATCTTGTGAAGTTAGTATGCAATTGTTATGCCTTGATATAAATGTTTTCGAGAATATCTTGGCATTATTCCAACAATTCTTTGTTTCCGAGAATTTTTTGGTATGTTTCCGAGAATTTTAAGGAATATTACGTAAGTCAACTGAGCCAATAAGGTAATCATGTTATTATGTTTGTAGAAATATATTCTATGCAAATACGATCAATGTGCTGTTCCCGGTTGCTTTTTTTGGCATCATTCCTTTAATGTGCATACAACGGTGACTTGAGTTGATTGCTAGGCAGACATATTCTTATTGCGCTTTAATGGTACCGAGCACACTGGTTCTTTTAATGGTCAATGACACTTGTTTCAGCCTCAAAAATTGTAATGACTACAGCCGTTCATGTATCCTTTTTGCAATGTAATGGTCCCAAGCGCACTGGTTATCACTCACTGGGCCTGCGCCTGAGTTTGGGTCCCCAAGTTCCGTTCCAGTGCCCGAGGGCCTCCTTCACGGCCCCTGGGCCCCCAGATTTATTTTCTAGCCCCAAATTCTTCTCCCTCCCAACTCCCCTCACCCAGTTTCAATTAACTTAGAATTTTTGTTTTGAACTTAGAAACTTTTATGAACTTAAAATTTTTTATGGAGCTTAGAATTTTTGTAGTTAGAATTTTTTTAACGTAGAATTTCTTAGGAACCTAGATTTTTTTTTTAGCTTGAAACTTTTGAAGATTTTTTTTAACTTGGAATTTTTTTGAACTTATTTTTCTAAACTTTGATTTTTTTTTTGGGGGGGGGGAGGAACCTAAATTGTTTTTGGGATTCGCAAATTTTTATTTTTGAAAATACATTTATTTTGGAACTTAGAATTTTTCTTTGAACTTAAAATTTTTCAACTTGTTTTCATGTCTTAAAATGACTTTTAATCTCTGGTGAATGTAAATAATATCATTGTAGTTTACCAACAGATAATATCATTAAACAGAATAATAGCAATGATAAAAAAGTGAAGATGAAGTACTTCAAGAAACTATGTGCACTTGATAGAGTTGTCGTAGGATTGAGATTGAATGCTGACAATGACAAATATTTGAACTACGAAACAAGCACTAATAGTGACATCATTGGAAATGTATGTGAGCATTGTCATGACAGTTAGAGATTAAATCTCTTTGGAATATTCAAAAAATTCAATTAATGGTGGATATAATAGAATAAAATTTCCACAGATGATAATGCTTAAAGATAATGCATGCTTAAAAGTAATAGTTGACAACGAGGGTCAACTTCTTGCTCACAGCAAGGGTAATATTTTACCTGTTGATCAATCCTATTATCATCCTTCGGGTATTAACATTCAACAGAAGGCAAAAAAAGACAGGTGTGGTGCTACACCAATGTCATAAATCATATCTTGTCTCAGTGCCAAAAATGTTACCTGTGCAAAAATAATGTGGAAATAGACAGTGAAATCGCTAGCAAAAACAAGCATTGGTAGATAATATCACAAAGCAAATTAAAGACAATCCAATGAAAAGCAAAACATCAGTGAACGTTAATAGTATCATTGATAGTTTACCATTAGATATCATTATTGAACAGAATAATAGCAATGATGAAATGTGTGATGAGCTTGTAGGTGAAACTAGGTATGACGTTTTAAAGTCAGGTATGACCCCGACATGAAACAAATGCCTGTCAAGATAAAACATGATTATTTTTTTGTTGCAGTGGATTCAAAACAATCAATTTTTTATGACGATTTTAATAGCATGTAGTATTGTACGTGCTATTATTTCAATAAGAATATTTAATTGAATTACTCTGTTATATTTACAATATTTTAGTGTACGCTAGCAATTTCATCATTTAGAATATTTATTTAAAAGTCTAAGATGCAAGAACAGGAATTTTCAGACACAGACACTATTACCAGGCTTACAGATGGTATACTAGAGTCGGAAATAGGTGGATAACGTTTTTTCCAAAGTCCCCGAACGATGAACTGGATTCTATTGAGAGTTAGAGACATATGGAGTGGGAATTTATCAAGATTCAGAGACAGGGAGGAAGGAATTTTTCAAAAGTCAAACATATATTATTTTTCCAAAGAAGAGAAAAACAGTTACACTTCTGTTCTGAATTTTTACATTTATACTTCAAAAGTCTCCATCTTATCTTGTTGCTATGCCATGAGATTTTTATTTCCGAGAATTCCTTGGCATAATTCCAACAACACACAGTGATTTGACATGGTTGCTAGGCAGTTTTTGATGATATATCATAATGGATCCCATGGCACGCCGATTATCTAAACAGATAGTGGGTTTTCTATAACAGATGGTCATAGATAAAAACTGTTGCTTTGCCATAGCGATCTTTGTTTCAGGGGAATTTCTTGGCACCATTCCAACAACTCTTTGTTTCCAAGAATTTTATGCCCTTGTGTCTCTCAATGTCGTCTGTATTATACACGACTCCAATAGACATTTCACAGAGAGTGAAAGTAACCATCTGGTCATGTTTTTATGTCTTGACACAGTTGTTCCCGGAAAGTTTTTGGCATCATTCTGATGACAGCCCTGTTGCATTGACATGCCTGCTAGGCAATTGTCGATAAAAATAACACAATGAATCTGAGCAGAGCCCTGACCAACTGGAGAACTTTATCATCATTAATTGAACAGTGATTGAATTAGCAACATATATAGCAAAAGAACTTTTGATAAAGATTGTAATATACCAGAAAGTTCAATTTCTGTTCTAAATTTTTCCAAAGGAGAGAAAAAAGTCACTCTTCTGTTCTGAATTTATTCAAAAAAGAGAAACAAATCATGCTACAGTTCTGAATTTTCCCAAGGAAGAGAAAAAAGTTCAACTTTTGTTCTGAATTTTTCTTAAGATGAGAAAAAGTTCAACCTCGTTTTCAATTTTTTCAAAGAAGAGAAAAATGTTGCACTTCTGTTCTGATTTCCCTCCAACCAGAGAAAAAGAAAAGTTATATTCTGAATTTTTTCATAGAAGCAAAGGAAGTTGCACTCCAGTTCTGAACTTTTTCCAAAGAAGAGAAAAAAAGTTACACTTCAGTTCCGGAGTTTTCCATGCAAGAGAAAAAGTCACACATCAGTTCTGAATTTGCCCAAAGAAGAGAAAAAACTTCAACTTCTGTTCTGAATTTTTTCTAAAGAAGAGAAAAACTTCAAATTCGGTTTTGGATTTTTCTAAAGAATAGGGAAAAGTTACACTTCTGTTTTGATTGTCCCAAAACAGTGAAAAAGTTCAAGCTCTGTTCTGAACTGTTCCATAGAAGAGAAAAAACTTACACTTCAGTTCCGAATTTATCACCAAAAAAAAGAAAAATAAGTTACACTTTTGTTCTGGATTTCCCCATCTGTACTGAAAAAAGTCACCATCTGATCTTGTTGCTATGCCATAGCGATCTTTGTTTCAGGGGTATTTCTTGGCACCATTCCGACAACTCTTTGTTTCTGAGAATAACATGCTTTGTTTCCGAGAATTTTATGGCTTGATGCCTCTTAATGCCGTCTGTATTACACACAACTGCTATAGACATTTCACAGAGAGTGAAAGTCACCATCTGGTCTTGTTGGTATGTCTTGCGATAGAACTTTTATGGTGTCATTCCGATGACAACCCTATTGCTTTGAAATGCATACTAAGCATTTTTCGATGAAATAACACAACAAATCTGAACAGAGCCCTGACAATCTGGAGTACTTTATTATCATTAAATGGATAGTGATTGAATTGTCAAAATGTCTAGCAAAAGAACTTCTGATAAGGATTCTAATACGCCAAAAAGTACAATTTCTGTTCTGAATTTTTCCAAAGAAGGGAAAAAAGTCACACTTCTGTTCTGAATTTGTCCAAAAAGAGAAAAAGTCATGCTACAGTTCTGAATTTTCCTAAAGAAGAGACAAAAACTCAACTTCGATTTGAAATTTTACCAGAGAAGAAAAAAAAACAGAATAAAGTTCAAATTCTGTTCTGAATTTTAGCATAGAAGAGAAAAAAGTTGCACTCCAATTCTGTTTTTTTCCAAAGAAAAGAAAAAGTTACACTTCTCTTCTGGGTTTTTCCATGGAAGAGGAAAAGTCACACTTTGGTTCGGAATTTCCCAAAGAAGAGAAAAGAAGTTCAACTTCTGGACTGAATTTTTCTAAAGAAGTGAAAAAATTTCAAATTCGGTTCTGGATTTTTCAAAAGAAGACAAAAAAGTTACACTTCTGTTCGGCTTTCCCTCAAAGAAGGGAGAAAAGTTAAATTTCTGATCTAACTTACCCCAAGACAGTGAAAAAAAATTTCAAGTTCTGTTCTGAATTTTTCCATAGAAGAGAAAAACTTACACTTCTGCTCTGGATTTTCCCATCTGTACTGCAAAAGTCGCTGTCTGGTCTTGCTGCTATACCTCGAGATCTTTGCTTCCGGGAATTCTTTGGCACCATTCCGACAACACACAGTGATTGACATGTTTGCTAGGCAGTTTTTGATGATATGCCGTAATGGAGCCCGTGACAGCCAAACCATCTGGACAGTAAATGAGTTTTCTGTAATAGGTGGTCATAGAAAAAACAGTTGCTATGCCATTGCGATCTTTGTTTCCGGGAATTTATTTGTACCAACTACTCTTTGTTTTTGACAATTTTATGAGCTGTTTTCAAGAATTTCTTGACCTCGTGCCTCTCAGTGTCGTCTTTATTACACGAGTAATATAAACATTTTACAGAGAGTGAAAGTCACCATCTTCTCTTTTTGTTATGTCTTGAGATAATTGTTTCCAGAAATTTTTTGCCATTATTCTAGTGACACCCCTATTGCATTGACCTTAATGCTTGCCAAGCATTTTGTTGATAAAATAACACAATGAATCCAAGCAGAGCCCTGACCATCTGGAGAGCTTTATTACCAATAATTGAATAGTGATTGAATCGTCAAGGTGTCTAGCAAAAGAACTTTCGATATGGATTCTAATATATCAAAAATATCAACTTCTGTGCAGAATTTTCCAAATGAAGAGAAAAAGCCACATTTCAGTTCTAGATTTTTCCAAAGAAGAGAAATGTTGAACTTCTGTTCTGCATTCAGTCAAAATACAATTGATTTTAAGCTAACAAACAGTTTGGGATTTTTTGTTGTTCGGGACATCAAATACTTCGCTCACGTCCCTACTGCTGTCGTCTTTTAATTTACAGTCATAGATGGTGCCATTTATGCTTTCCTACCCAAGTGCTACCATTTTTACGCTACAGTTATAGGTGGCACCAAATCTGATTTTTCACTTAGGTTACATTATGTTAACTGATTTTGAGTTAGGCTCGTTTGGGCTCAGTAAGCGTGCGCGCACACTTACGTTGCACGTTACTTTTTTACATGGAGTAAAACATTTGAAGATGGGCCAAAAAGTTGGTAGGGGGAGCACTGGGGCCCTGGAGGCGAAAATGGAGATCCAAACTTATGCGCAAACCGTGTAATGGAAAACTTGTGCGCCCGTGACCATCACACTATTAAAAGGATTCCTGGCCGGCTGTGTTCATTACAATATTTGGGGCCAAAACAAGTGTCCTTGACCATCAAAAGAGCCAGTGTGCTCGGAACCATTAGAGTACAAAAAATATGTCTGCTTAGCAATCAACTGAAATCACTGTGGTACACATATTCACGGAATGATGCCTAAAAAGCACTTGGAAACTACGCACTGATAGCATTTGCGTAAAATGTACTTCTAAGAACATAGTAAAACCATTGCCTTGTGGTCTCAGTTGACTAACGCATTTTTTTAATTCTTGGAAACATACCAAGAAATTCACAGAAACAAAGAGTTGTCGGAACGATGCCAAGAAATTCCCAGAAACGTTTATCTCAAGGCATAACATTTGCCTATTAACTCCGCACGATATAGTGATGCTTAACACCAGTTGCCTAATGCCCAAAAACTATTCCCTTGAATGTATTTCTAAGATCATAATAATATCAATGGTTTGTTGGCGTAGTTGATTTACGCGTCGTTTTCTTACCATAAGAAATCTTAGGTCTCACTTTTGATTTCTACACTGGACAAAATTTCATAAAATTAACGAAAAAACTGCTTAGAGACGAAAAATGGGTCGTTTGCAAAGAAAACAATCGCCATCTATAACTAGAGTTAGCAATATCGCTATTTATGACTTTAGTTATGCAGATGGCGGCACTGTGGGAATCTCCGTTCTCTGTGGTCTTAAAAAAATGCCGGTAACGGGATTTGAAGGGGTAGGGCTATCACAGGACCAATTGAGGCGATACTACTTTTGCCCAAATATGAAACCTGAAAAGGGGAAAGGATTGAAACTTATATTTTAATTTTTTGGGTCAAGAGGACACTTGTGAAAAGAAAAAGACTTGAACACTCATTTCACTTCACCCATAAGTGGATCAAAAACATGTTCTTGACCGGCCAGGAAACAGTCTAACCATTCAACGGCTTTAAGCATCCGTACTTTAAGCGGTGGGCATAAGCTAGATGGGATGACTGTCTGACTGTCTGGTATTTATTAGCGAAAGAGAGAGCGAGAGAGAAGCTTGAATGCTAAACAGGGGACGTGGGCTGGATGGGAACCCCATATGAAAGTGACTATATTGTTGGTCTAACCATTGACGGCTGTAAGGATTCGTGATTTAAGCGTTGAATATGAGCTCAATGAAATCCCATATGAAAGAGGAATATAGTGTTGGTATGTGCTTAGAAAAATGGGTTACCGCCAGAGCAGCAGTCTAGCTAGCCTCGGCTTGAAGGCATCCGCACTTTAAGCGGTGAACCTGAGCACCTTGCCTAGGCACCTTGGTATGTGTGTGTAGCGGAGGGTTATTACCACCTTAGCAATGGTCTAACCATTGGCGGCTTTAAGGATTCGTGCTTTAAGCGGCAAACATGGACTCAATGAAATACCCTATGGAAGAGGAATATAGTGTTGGTATGTGCTTAGAGCAATGGGTTACCGTCCGGGCAACAGTCTAATTAGCCTCGGCTTGAAGGCATCCGTTCTTTAAGCGGTGAACTTGGGCACGAAAAAGGTCTATAGTGTCGGTGTATGTTTAGCAATTGATTGCCGCTATAGAAACAGTCTAACCCTTCAACGGCTTTAAGCATCCGTACTTTAAGCATTCTTGTAACATTCTTGTTTAACAATACCAATAGAAGCTACTGGACTCAAGACGTTTTTGATTATCCCACACAAAAACACCCCGAGATTTGTGACGCCCTGAACATGAGACGATACATTTTACTTCTCTATTCAGCTTGAAAAGACATTGATGGCAGCTTTACCTCTCATAGAGACTATCTGTCTTGGCTTTACTCTAATTAGTCTTGACTTTCAGGTCTTTCGTCACTTTTACCATATTATAAGTTCCTTTACTGTTGAAATATACTTTGCTTCCATATTCTTTTCCGTTTATTGATTTTTTTTCATACTGATGCCTCCATCACCCTTAATTTGATAGTCTTTTGGCATAGGTATGGGGTTTGAAATTTCCCCAAAATATTTGTCTGGCTCGTAAAAACGTAAAAAAGGCATATAAACAAATTCTGAAATCTTTTAAAGTTTTTAAAAGCAGTTTTCAAACAGTTCGCGGTAACGAACTGTAGTAAGGAGCGACCCGGCTCAATAGTGAACGAAACTCTAAAAAACGGAATTTTGATGCTAAGATATATATCAAAAGAATCGGATTTTAATACTGAATTAAATATATAAGTTTAATTAAATTTAGTCTTTGTCATCAAAAGTTACGAGCCTGAGAAAATTTGGCTTATTTTGGAAAATAGGGGGAAAACACCCCCTAAGAGTCATAGAATCTTAACGAAAATCACACCATCGCATTTGGAGTATCAGAGAACCCTATAGAAAAAGCTCCTTTCTACAAAAATTTAGAATTTCGTATTTTTTGCCAGAAGACAAATCACGGGTGCGTGTTTATTTGTTTTTTTTGTTTGTTTTTTCTTTTCCCCAGGGGTCATCGTATCGACCAGTTGGTCCTACAATGTCGCAAGAGGGATCATTCTAACGGAAATGAAAAGTTCTAGTGCCCTTTTTAAGTAACCGAAAAAATTGGAGGGCACCTAGGCCCCCTCCCACGCTCAATTTTACCCAAAGTCAACGGATCGAAATTTTGAAATAGCCATTTTGTTCAGCATAGTCAAAAACCGTAATAACTATGTCTTTGGGAATGACTTACTCCCCCAGAGTCCCTGGGGGAGGGGCTGCAAGTTACAAACTTCGACCAGTGTTTACATATAATAATGGTTATTGGGTAGTGTACAGACGTTTTCAGGGGATTTTTCTTGGTTTTGGGGGCGGGGTTGAGGGGAGGGGGCTATGTGGGAGGATCTTTCCTTGGATAAATATGTCATGGGGAAACAGAAATTCAATGAAAAGGGCACAGGATTTTCTAAAATTACTATAAAAAAAAAACAATGAAAAAATAAACATGGAAAAAGTTTTTTCAATTGAAAGTAAGGAGTAGCATTAAAACTTAAAACGAACAGAGATTATTACGCATATGAGGGGTTCTAAAAATACTTTAGCATAAAGAGCGAGGTATTTAGGAGGAGATAAATACCTCGCTCTTTATGCTATAGTATTTTTAGTAATTTCAACTATTTATTCTACGGCCTTTCTGATTCAGGGGTCATTCTTAAAGAATTGGGACAAAACTTAAGATTTAGTGTAAAGAGCGAGGTATTAACGAAGGTACAAACCCCCTCATATACATAATAAAAATTTAAGAATATACAAGTTTGTTACGTAAGTTAATTCTTAAGTTACGTATATTTTTTACTAATAAAAACATTCGTTAAAAATTAAAATTTATAGTTGCCTTTTTATGTAACCGAAAAATTGCATGGCAATTAGGTCTCCTTCCCCACCATTATTTCTCAAAATTGTCTGATCAAAACTAAGAGAAAGCCATTTAGCCAAAAAAGGAATTAATATACAAATTTCATTTTAATAATTTATGTGTGGAGAGCCAAAATCAAACATGCATTAATTCAAAACGTTCAGAAATTACATAAAAAAACTAGTTTTTTTTAACTGAAAGTAAGGAGCGACATTAAAACTTAAAACGAACAGAAATTACTCCGTATATGAAATGGGTTGTCCCCTTGGCAATCTCTCGCTCTTTACGCTAAAGTTTGACTCTTTGCCACAAATCTGCTTTCTAAAACACTTAAAAGCTTTAGCGTACAGAGCGAGGGGACAAACCATTTCATATACGGAGTAATTTCTGTTCGTTTTAAGTTTGAATGTCGCTCCTTACTTTCAGTTAAAAAAACTAGTTTTTTTTTTTATGTAATTAAGTTCTTGAAGCATAGGCGTCCTTTGGCATTTTGTTATTGATTTCCTTGATTAATCTGTCATTGGTGGTTAACTAATTGTAGTTTCTTTTTTTCAGGAAAAAATTACTGGGGTTGCGGTGCATGCCAAAAATACTTCCGTTGAAAATACACTTTAGCCCATCATCAAAATACGACATAATGTGGCAACCAGCAAAATATATGTGCCCATACTGTCAGAAATCCTTTTCAAGTAAATATTTACAGGGTATATAGGTAGAGCCAGATAAACTTCAAAAGGGATACAACATTCAGAAATTTGGTTGTAATCGATATTTACGCCTAAAACTCTGCAAAAAGAAATTCCCAAAAAAATGAAAAGAAAATTCTTTTGATCCACCAATTGTTACCAAAATTTATTTTTTCAGAGTTGGGCTACTACAGGCAACGGTGGTTCTATACTGGCAGTTCATTACCACGAACTGTTTCTTTAAATACATTTATTTAACCAAACTATCAAAGAGAACATGAAAAGATTCTTTGTCCAACATGCAAGACAAAGAAGTGGTTAAACTGGGGGGTCTCTTTAGGATGACGTACAGGATTATTTCAACCTTATAAAAAATTAAAATATGCCAGCTTCTCTACCTCTATGGTTAAAAATTTCTTGAATTTTAGAAATTAGTAAAATATTATGTTAAAATTAAACTGAACAGAAAACTACAAATAAGAGTGGGCCACCGCCTTTTTAAACTGTCTAAAGAAAAGAGCGTTATTTGTATTTTTTCTAAAAAAAAAATTTAAACAGTTTCTCTACTATCATCCTCGCATTGAAAATAATTTTTTTTTCCAGGCTTCCAGGAATTAAAATAATCACTTTTCTGAAAACGTAAAAGTGACACAAGAAAGAGGATGTTCACTTCGGGCCAGATAAGCCCTTAAGTAACCAGCATAAGAAAAAAAATAATTAATTTATAAGGCTCTCAATAATATTTTGCCGGCAATGATATCGATAACTTTTAGCATACAGCTCAAATTCATAAAAAAAAGAAAAAGCTCAAGCAAGTTTGGTGTTAAGTGAAGCGCTATTTTCCAAGAATTCTAAAAATACAGAGAAATATCACGAAAATTTGAGCTTCTCAAAAGGAAGTATACGTTCTTAACTCTTTACTTTAATATTTAGAAGAATAGATAATTTAAATTATTTTGAATACGAGAATAAAAGTTAAAACAAGTATATTCTCCAGATTCAAGGGGCCATTGCCCTCCCCCTAAACCAAATGAAAGGTCTGTGTGGCATGAAAACCAGTAATCATTTAATGCACACCTTTACGGTGTGGGGAAGCAGAGTCCGAATTGCAAAAACTCCGCTTGACAACCCAAGTTGAGGTCCCTATGATATTGCGGTGCTCTGTTAGCACTGACGAAAATAAAAGAAATAAACTCATCGAGGATTCAAAGCTCTTTTTCATAATTTTTGATAATATATTTTAGTAACGGACTTTTACTTTTAGGATAATCCTGAATAGGATTTATCATTATATTTGAATCAGCTTTGAAATGGAGTCAAATCATTCCACTAGGCTTTTCTTTTCAAAACTCGTTTCTTAATTTTCACTTACAAAAGGAACTGTGAGGGCATTATATTAAAAACAGAAATTTCAGCTTCCGCTTAAAGCTTTCGACCATGAAGATCTCAATAGTACACTACTAATGCTTCCGAAACTATCCACAACGGAAACGACATAAAAAGCCATGTTTTGGTGCCATATGCCGCTTTACGATGGTGTTGTCAAGACAAATTAATACCCAAATTAACACTCATATTTAAGCATTAGCTTTCAAATGAGGTCTTATATAGCTCTCTGTGACTTTTTAGTGTCCAGCTAATGCTGGGGAAATAAAAAAGAAAGAAACAGACACGTCAAGTTTTTAAACTCTTTTGAAATTCCCGACACTATTTTTATAATTAAATTTTACTATAAGATAAACTTATTTGATAATAATCATTCCTAAATCACCTCTAAATGAAGAATTTTTCACAGGACTTTTTTTTTCAAATGTGTTTCCAAATTTTTGGTTACTATGGGCTGTTGCTTGATTTAACGAGCTTCCGGCTATTACTGCAACCATGATTGCTTTCAAAATGTGCTTAAAACCAGCATAAATTTTAAAGCAATCTGTATGAACCAAGTTCAACGTTTCTGCTGTTTTACTGACAGCTATAGGTTACTGATACACATGTAAAGTTGTAAACTAATTACTCTATATACATTTCCTCGTAGTTCAACACTACTTTCGCGGGAGAGAGGGAGCCCATTTCCTTACGCGAATACGATTTACTAAAATATGTTCAATTTATTAATGTAACCTTTATACAAGATACAAATTTAAGGTTCAGGAACTGACTCGTACAAAACAAATTCTATAATCAAACAGTTCATCAAAAGAATCGATCGATCCGATCAAAAGAATCGGATTTGTATGTTGATTTTAAATATATAAGTTTCATTAAGTTTAGTCTTAATCATGAAAGGTTACGAGCCTGAGAAAATTCACCTTATTTTCGAAAAAGGAGGAAAACCCCCAAAAAGCCATAGAATCTTAATAAAAATCACATCTTCAGATTAAGCGTAGCAGAGAACCCTACTATAGAGGTTTAAAGCTCATATCTGCCAAAATGTAGAATTTTGTATTTTTTTTTCCAAAGAATGATGAGGGATACGTGCTTATTTTATTTTTTATTCTGTGTTTTTCCCCAGGGGTGATTGTATCGACCCAGTGACCCTAGAATATCAAAATAGGGCTCATTTGAATGAAAATTTTAAGTTCTACTGTCCTTTATAAGTGAACAAAAAATTGGAAGGCAAATAACCCCCTCCAACGCCCCTTTTTTCTCAATTTTATCCGATCAAAACTTTGAAATATCCATTTTATTAAGCATAGTTAAAAAGCTGAATAACTATGCCTTTGGAGACATTATGACCCCCATAGCCCCTGGGGTAATGTCTTTGAGTTACAAAATTTGCCCGTTGTTTACGTATAGCATTTGTTATTGGGAAGTATGCATACATTTTTTGGATGGGGGGGGGGGGAATTTTCTGCTGGTGGGATTCTCAAAGGGGGTGATTTTCCATGTAGAAAGAAGTATCCAGGGAGTGAGTTTTTCGGGGGAAATTTTACGCTGGGGGAATTTGCCAGGATTACTTTACGACATTCGTCTTATGTCTTTCCTTCTCTTTGCCGACTCAATTTCACGCATGGTGATGTTAAGGGGAGTTGTCCAGGGCAAATTTTCACCAGGATTCAATTGTCTGGAGAATAAATCCTTGGGGAGGAAGGATTTTTTCGCGGAGGTGCAGTCAGACTTCCTGGTATCATTTAAAAAACGATCAGAAAATAAATGAGAAAAACAAGTTTTTTTTAATTGAAAGTGAGCAGCAACATTAAAACTTAAAACAAACGGAAATTATTACGTATATGAAGGGGATTGCCCCCTCCTCACCCATGGAGGGGTAATATATCCATGGGGAGGGTATTTCTCCATGGAGGTGGGGCCTCATTTCCTGGGAATACTTAAAAACGATCAGAAATTAAATAAAAAAACAAGTTTTTTTTCAACTGGAAGTAAGGAGTAACACTAAAACTTACAATGAACAAAAATAATATCGTATATGAAGGGGGTTGCTCTTCCTCAACACATCACTATTTAAGCTAAAGTTCGAATTCCCTCCCAATTCTTTAATAGCGACTCCTGAAACCTACGTTCGTTGGTTAGAACAATATGAAACTTTTTTTTAAATTAATAAAAAACTTTAGCGTAAAGAGCGAGGTATTGAGGAAGAGAAACCCCCTTCATATATGTAATAATTTCTGTTCGTTTCAAATTTTATGTTGTCCTTGCTTTCATTTGAAAAAAATAGCTTTTTTTATTTTAAACATATAAATCAGTGCTATCGATAAGGAAAGATAAGTTGCTTAGTTCATTGTTCTTCCTTGTCTTTGCTTGCTCAAAAGTTAATAATACCACCTTGTTTCATTCTCTATTATCCTTAAATTTTGTTCATGGTAAGGATTACTAACTATTGTAGCACAGTGGAATGATGCTCTATTTATCAAGACGGGGCCCAGGGTTCGTTCTCCACCCCAGCAAGGTTGGGAGACATGCTTGCTACTTATCCCTGTAAAAATAAAACTAAAACGTCAATTAAACGCCCAATGCGCCAGCAATGGCTCTGAAGGATCTTTATCCTTTATCCTTTAAGGTTTACTATCTCTGAAGGTTAGCGTGCGATGGGTAAAATCTGAAGTATTGAGTTCTATTTTAAAATATTAAAAAATAAAATAAATATAGCTTGTCATTGATTGCAGTCCAAATATAAAACCGGTAGCCTTACTATTTCCCATGACCTCTATTTATGCCCACCTTTATAGAGATTAAGCAGTGTTTATGAAATATATCTTTAATGTGTTTTTATAACTACTTCTATTCCAATATTACCATTGAATTTTTAATCAACGTGCCTCAAAATCCTTTAATACAAACTATAATGGAAACTGAAAGATATATTTGCCTTTGTTTTTCTATATTTTTATTATTTAGTGTTTTTCTTATTATAGTTTTCATTATGATTACTTATTCTTTGTTTTTACAAGGCTAAAAGAAGAATTTCAACCTTTTTTAATATTTGTGAATAAAAACCCCTAATGTTCCAGTGTTGCAGAAATCAAGCGCCATTTTTGAAATGTGTAACCCACTTGCATCGTTCTGCTTCAGAACAGTCAAAGTTTGACCGTAAAAAAAGAAAGTAATCAACGACCTTAAAAAAATAGCAGGAATTAAACAGAGGAGTTTTCAGGACAAATATAAGCTAAAAAAACACAGCTAAATTGAACCAGTGTTCTTTCGGGCTGAATAGAGGAAACCATCATTAAGTGAATAAGATAGATAATGCTGTTTTAAGGTGGATCATTTTATGCATACAGTCAATTTAAGCTGTCTTTAAAAGCGCCTTCTTCCATGTTATGCGTAAATTAAATTCACGAGGCAAAGTAATAAGCTAAGAAAAATTTATAAGATTCTTTCCAATTTCTATACAACTGAAAGACATATATTGTTGCCAGACCTTGAAAAGTTAAATATATTGGACACACCAGTGACACAAGGACGCAGAAAGCCACGAAGGGTCCATCGCAGTCGCTTCGCTGGCCACTGATCATGGTTTTAACTGAAGCAAAGGCTAAGTTCAACAAGAAAAGTACATCAAGGATAACCATACTGCTCTCAATATTTTTCTGTTATGCAAGATGTTGTGACAAAATGGAAAGATAGAACACACATGTAAAATACAAGAAGACTAGAGGCCAATGCCCCTATTGAGGAAGGCACTTAAGGAGATCATTCCCGCAAGTAAATAGGGCTATGATCCAAAATGTTTGAAAAGCAGATAGTGTTTTGGGCAGCTAGGGTTGACTCATCTCCTCCCGCAGAAATCAAGGCGCTAAAGCTTAGAATCCAAGCCTAATTTAGTGTCAAAGCCTATGTATAGAGCACAAATAGTTAACTTTAAATACTAGAGAAATTAAATAAAAAAAACAAGTTTTTTAACTGAAAGTAAGGAGCGACATTAAAACTTAAAACGCACAGAAATTACTTCGTATATGAAAGAGGCTGCTTCCTCATCAACGCCCCGCTCTTGACGCTAAAGTTTGACTCTTTCTCTCAATTCTTCTTTTTAAAAGAGTAAAAAACTTTAGCGTAAAGAGCGGGGCGTTGATGAGGAAGCAGCCTCTTTCATATACGAAGTAATTTCTGTGCGTTTTAAGTTTTAATGTCGCTCCTTACTTTCAGTTAAAAAAACTTGTTTTTTTTATTTAATTTCTGAACGTTTTTGAATCAATGCATGTTTTGATTTTGGCTCTCCGTAGAGGAATAATCAAAACGAAATTTGCATATTTTTTTTTTGGCTCAATGGCTTTCTCACAATTTTGATCGAATGATTTTGAGAAAAAAAGAGCGGGGGACGAAGCCTAGTTGCCCTCCGATTTTTTGGTTAATTAAAAAGGCAACTAGAACTTTAAATTTTTTACGAATCTTTTTAAAGGGTAAAAGATTTACGTAACTTATAAATTAGCTTACGTAAAGAACTTTTGTATTCTCATGTTTTTATTACATATATGAGGGGATTCGCCCCATCGTCAGTACCTCGCTCTTTACACTAAAGCTTAAATTTTATCCCGATTCATTAAGAATGACCCCCTGAATCACAAAAGCCGTAGAATAAGTAGTTGAAATTACTGAAAATACTTTAGCGTAAACAGCGAGGTATTAGAAGGAGGTGAGCCCCTCATATGGGTAATAATTTCTGTTTGTTTTAAGTTTTATTGCTGTTCCTTACTTCCAGCTGAAAAAGCTTTTTCACTTTTATTTTTTAATTGTTATTTTTTTTTAAATAATGCTAGTAAATCCTGCTCTCCCTTCATGGAAATTTTCTTTTCCCATTACAAATTCTCGAAGGAAAGTTCCCCCAGCATATCCCCCTCTTCTCAACCCCTCCCCCAAACCAAAAAAATCCTCCTGAAAACGCCTGTATACTTCCCAATAACCATTACTATATGTAAGCACAGGTCAAAGTTTATAACTTGTTGCCCCTCCCACGGGGACTGTGGGGGAGTAAGTCGTCCCCAAAGACATAGTTATAAGGTTTTTCGACTACGTTGAATAAAATGGCTATCTCAGAATTTTGATCCGTTGACTTTGGGAAAATAATTAGCGTGGGAGGGGGCCAAGGTGCCCTCCAATTTTTTTGGTCACTTAAAAAGGGCACTAGAACTTTTCATTTCCGTTAGAATGAGCCCTCTTGCAACATTCTAGGACAACTGGGTCGATACGATCACCCCTGGGGAAAAAAAAACAAAAAAAAAACAAAAAAACAAATAAACACGCATCCGTGATCTGCCTTATGGCAAAAAATGCAAAATTCCACATTTTTGTAGATAGGAGCTCGAAACTTCTAATGTAGGGTTCTCTGATACGCTGAATCTGATGGTGTGATTTTCGTTAAGATTCTATGACTTTTAGGGGGCGTTTCCCCCTATTTTCCAAAATAACGTAAATTTTCTCAGGCTCGTAACTTTTGATGGGTAAGACTAAACTTGATGAAACTTATATATTTAAAACCAGCATTAAAATGCGATTCTTTTGATGTAGCTATTGGTATCAAAATTCCATTTTTTTAGAGTTTTGGTTACTATTGAGCCGGGTCGCTCCTTACTACGGTTCGTTACCACGAACTGTTTGATAGTCCTAAATATTAGGCAAAGCGCTCTCATGAACGAAAAGCTCTAAAAAGACAGCAGCAGTCTGGCCAGATAATTACCAAAAAGCTAAAGTTCGTTGTAGCTACCCGCTGGAATTTGCTGTTATACATGTCTCAAAGCTTAGCAGATCAACGGAGGTCTATAGCCGGCACTCCTTGCTTATTTGCAAACCGTGAAATGCTGCTGAAAGAAGAAGAGTGGCGTATTATAGATGCGATTGGGAGTTCCCTTCAGTCCTTTTATTTATATGGCAAGTAAATTGTCTTCTGAGAAGCACGCCTGACTGAAATTGTCAGCGAAAGAGGTATAACTGTAAAGAACTGGTGACATCTAATCATTGAAACGACGGAGCAGTGTTTTTAGAGAATTGAGCAATTAAGTATAGAAGCTTACCCTGAAAAAAGAAATTTATTTCATCTGAAAATCCAGGCCAAAAAATGACCTACGGAACCATCACGACCAGATCGCAGAAGCCCAGCAAGCTCACCAGTTTTACATAAATAAACGCGACGCATCTTTCAAATTAAGCTATAATAAGTCTGAGATTTTATAAATTGCTTTGTAAAAACAACAGAAAAAACTTAAAATACCAGTAAACCTTCAAATCTTAAACATTTTTTCGTTTTTTTGATTCTATTGGTGCTATTAGAAAAGACTTAACAAAGCTGATGCAACTTAGTCGTATTTCCCCAAAACTAGAATTTATCTGAAGAACCTAGTAGCATTGGAATGATCTACATAGACACAACGCGGTTTATTTTTAACCATTTTTGGCTCTAATTGACACTTAAAATATATGAAAAAATCATAATTATGTTTTATGTCTCTAAATATTAAAAGAAAAACAAAAAGATCAGTTGTTGGTCTTATTTTTGCTGAAAATGAGAGAATGTGTCGTTACTGAGATTTACAGAAATCTTGGTTGAGTAAACCCTTCTATTAAACACTAAACCTTTAGTGTTTACTAGGCGCATTTTTAGTAAACACTTTTTCGTTTGATCTACACATTGCCGGCACTCCTCTGTTAGAAATACCTCCAAATGAAACAATGAATTTTCCAAACATTGAAAAAAAGAAGATCTATTAAAGATTCAAGAACCACAAACTTGTTCATTGGTTGCCTTTTCTCCAATCAAAAGTGGTAAAAAAGCGAGAAACTAGTAATTTTTATATTTAATTCACGAGAGTGCATAGCATGTTCTACATACAACATTAAAGCTTTCCATTAAAGTGAATGAAAAAAAAAATGTCTTTTAATCCCAAGGGGATTAAATGTAATCATGGAACGAATAGTAGCACAGAAAGATCAAACGAATTTCTTAGAAATGAAAATTCGAAGGAAAAGAGCAATTTTTAGAATGTTCTTAAGCTCGAGTTGTTTCTAAAAGGATATCTCCACAACGTGACATTAATACAACTGGAGGTATTTGTGGGACCTTCAACAGTTTGCTATTCGTCTTATAAAGCATTTAGAAAATATAACTATGTTAGAAAAGTCTTAAACTTGAATTAAAAAGAATTTAAACACTTATCCTTAATGAGCTCTGAAATTCAAATGAGTACAAAGTTCTTATAATACATCCTTTTACGCATTTAGTTTGTACGCTGAAACATCCTCTCATATAAGACAACAAATATACTATGCATGCAGTGAACTTTAGATTTTATGTAGCAAACAGCTATTAATGTTTTGACACTAATCAAGAATGTGCAGTAAGACACAAAAAAAAACAACACTTACTTTATTTTTAAGTCAATTCTGTAATTTGTTAATTTAAAAAATGTAGTTTTTCTGAGAGAATTTAAGGGTGAAGCTGAAACTTAAGACGAACGAAAATATTGCTTCACAGCTTCTGATAAAACTAGTGGACATAAGCCAACTGATGCCAATTCCATATGTTTATCGGATTATAGAAAACTAGCTCTTTACTGAAAACACAAAACAATATAAGAGTTTTGGTATAGTAAAAGCAAACTCATTAAAGAAACTTTTTACAGTCTAAATATAAAGCATTTTAAGATTGTTGCTTTTTTACTTTTAATCTGGTATCACTTCTGCACAATCAATACAGTACAATGATTGACTCCAGTTTAGGTAATGCAAACCAACGAAATGAGCAAACTTATTAAATATCTTTTGCGGACACATGTTAATAATACAATATATGAGACTCGAAAGTATGTTATGCCAATAACCATAGACTAATAGTATATAGTTGCTCGATACAAACTAAAAGATGATGATTTAAATGAAGTTTCAAACAGTTCGTGGTAACGAACTGTAGTAAGGAGCGACCCGGCTCAATGGTAACCAAAACTCTAAAAAATGAAATTTTAATACCAATAGTTACACTAAAAGAATCACATTTTAACGCTAATTTTAAATATATAAATTTCATCAAGTTTAGTCTTACCCATGAAAGGTTACGAGCCTGAGAAAATTTGCCATGTTTTAGAAAATATGGGGAAACACCCTCTAAAAGTCATAGAATCTTAAAGAAAATCACACCATCAGATTCAGCGTATCAGAGAACCCTACTGTACAAGTTCCAAGCTCCTATCTACAAAAATGTAGAATTTTGTGTTTTTTGCCAGAAGACAAATCACGGATGCGTGTTTATTTATTTTTTTTTTTTTTTTTTCCCGGGGGTGATCGTATCGACCCAGTGATCCTAGAATTTAGCGAGAGGGCTCATTCGAACGGAAATAAAAAGTTCTTGTGCCCTTTTTAAGTGACCAAAAAAATTGGAGGGCACCTAGGCCCCCTCCCACGCTCATTTTTTCCAAAAGTCGTCGGATCAAAATGTTGAGATATCCATTTTATTCAGCATAGTCGAAAAACCTTATAACTATGTCTTTGGGGATGACTTACTCCCCCACTGTCCCCGTGGGAGGGCTGCAAGTTACAAACTTTGACCAGTGTTTGCATATAGTAATGGTTATTGGGAAGTGTGCAGACGTTTTAACTCTCCATGGAGGGATTTGTCTTAGGAAAAGAAGATTTCCATGAAGGGGGCGCAGCATTTTCTAACATTATTTAAAAAACCAATGAAAAAATAAATATGAAAAAGTTTTTTTTCAACTGAAAGTAAGGAGTAGCATTAAAATTTAAAACGAACAGACAATATTAAGCATATAAGGGGTTCACCTCCTCCTGATACCTCACTCTTTACTCCAAAGTATTTTTAGTAATTTCAACTATTTTTTCTACGGCCTTTGTCATTCAGGGGACAAAAATTTAAGCTTTAATGTAAAGAGCAAGGTATTGACGAGTGGGCAAACCCTCTCATATACGTAACTAAAATATACGAATATAGAAGTTTGTTACGTAAGCTAATTCGTAAGTTACGTATATATTTTACTAATGAAAACGTTTGTAAAAAATTAAAAAATCTAGTTGCCTTTTTAAGTACCCAAAAAATTGGAGGGCAACTGGGCCTCCTCTCCCTCCTTTTTTCTCATAGTCATTTGATCAAAACTGATGGCTTTCCTATGGGAAAGCCACTTAGGCAAATAAATAAATATACAAATTTCGCTTTAATTAATCATCTGCGGAGAGCCGGAATCAAAACATGGATTAACTAAAAACCAATCAGAAGTTAAATAAAAAAAACAAGTTTTTTAACTGAAAGTAAGGAGCGATATGAAAACTTAAAACGAACAGAAATTACCCTGTATATGAAAGGGGCTGTTCCCTCTTCAACGTCCTGCTCTTTACGCTAAAGTTTATACTGTTTTGAAAAATAGAGTTGAGAGAAAGAGTCTTACTTTAGCGCAAAGAGCAGGGCGTTGAAGAGGGAACAGCCCCCTTCATATACGGAGTAATTTCTGTTCGTTTTAAGTTTTCATGTCGCTCCTTACTTTCAGTTAAAAAAACCCACTTTTTTTAATTTAATCTATGTTAGGGGCTATTTGGAATTTTAACAATCTAATTGGATGACATGTTTGAGGGGTTTCAGGTTACTTGAGTTTCTTAGAGAAGTAAAATTGTATACTAAAACTGACTGATTTCATGATCGTTGAAAGACTATTAACAGTCTTGTAAATTTGTTTTTTATGGAAGTTATATATATAAGTTCAATTATTAACAAAATATTGTATTGCATGAAATTTATAGAGAATTTAGAAAACTGAAGGACGTTAAATTTTTTTTACATGTGTAGTTAATATAATTTGCCGAAAATTGTGTGATAAATGTTGTAATTTTTCTGCCACAATGCAGCAGAGTATATCTAACTTCTCACACAGCCGTATCCGGGCAGAGGGGGGGGTACCCAGTTTGAACCCCCCCCCTTAAAAAATGTGTAACTCGTACAAGAGTAACAAAGTTCATGAATAGCACCAATATTTCCATTTTTATTGCCAAATGACACTTAAAGATGGTAAAATTTATAAAAAGGACGTGGATATGAACAATAGTTTTTAAATGAGCCATTAATCATCTCTTTACGATGATGTGGTAGCTTGCTAGTCCTGTTAATGTTGCAGTAGCCTGCTGGTGAACCGGCGATTTATGAGAGTTACTAAGAGTGCTTGGAGGAGATTATATGGTAGGGATATAATTGTAAACCGTCAGTTAAGAGTTTTGAACCATAAATATTACAATGGTATCATTTTTGTACTTCCCAGCTTTTCCACTTGAGAAATGGTACCAAAAGAGCTGTTTTAGTGCCATATGTTGCTTAAAGATGGCAGAATTTATAACTAGCGTATAGATATAAGCAATAGCTTTTAAATGAGCCATTTAACATCTCTCTACAATGTTCTGGTAGCCCTTGGAGACACGTCAGTGCTACCCATGCAAAAAAGGATTTTCCTCGTTGTTCCAGTTAGAGGGCTGTAATTCTCCTTTACAAGGATTTGACCATCCTGATTCTAATGGTGAACTTTTCATTTCAATCTAACACCATTTTTGAGTGGTTTCAGGTTCTTTTTTGAAATCACCGTAAGTTTGTTTTCTCAACCAGCTTTTAATTATATGATATTCCGAAGTAATTATCATTCCGGAATGAGTGTCAGTTGTCAATTTTTTCTGATTAGGCATTTTATTTTCAAAACGTATTTTTAGACTTTTGGTTACTATGGGCTGTGGTTTGCTCTTTACTAGGTTGCATCTACTGCTGCAACCACGATGGCAAACCAATGAAAAGCAATGGGAAAGTTGATACTTGAGTTGTGTCAAACATTAAAATCTATCAAACAGTTGCAACAAACTGTAAGTAAGGAGCGACTTAGGTAACTGAAATTTTAGAACTAGAATTTTAGTAATAACTAATAAATCGAAGAACGTCTTGCTCTGATTCCAAACGCTTAAAATCCATTAAGTTTAATGTTACCCATAGAAGCTATGAGCCTAAGAAAACTTGCCTGATTTTTGAAACAGGAGGAAACACCCCCCAAAAGGCAATTGATCTTAATGAAATCACCATAAGCTCCTATCTATAAAAACTTGGAGTTTTATAAAAAAAATTTCGAGAAGAAAGATCAAAGATGTGTGTTTTTTTTCAGGGACAATCTTATCGAGCCAATGGTCCTAGAAGAAGGCTCATTACACACAAAATTGAAAGTTCTAGTTCCCCTTTTACTTGACTAAAAATATTGCGCCAGATGTGCGTCAAATTAAAGGAATAAAAAATTACATGTTGAATACCCCAGTTGTAGAGGAAGAAATGCAGCATGATAGCGCATTCGTTCCTTAAGAGTCATATAGCCCATGCAATAAAACGGTAAATATGGATAACTATGGTCGACAATCTTTTTCTGTATAGCATAAGATAATATAATATATGACAAAAACAAACAATAATATAATCAAATAACCAAAGAACAAGAGGGTAATATCAGCCAGTAGATAGAAAAGAAGTGAAAAGGCAAAAGGCATATTTTTGAGAGAGAACCTTTTGAAGTTAACTCAAATACAGCAGATGAGACCAGGGCTTCCACCCGATTCAGAAAATCACTGAATTTTAGCGATTTTATGGTTGATTTAGGGATTTTCGTCAATAATCTAGTGATTTAAGTGCTGATTTAGTGATTTTTTGCTTAGGCAATATAAAAAATTACTAAAAATCGGGATTGGCTACTATTACTATAATTGGGGTGGCAACTCTGGATGAGACACTGAAGCAAACAAACATAAAAACCAAGTGAGAATAAATGAAAGACCATTCACCAATTAGGTTGGGTAAGAATTCTCTCCCTAACGATTGACTTAGCTTGCCTATTGACCCGGTTTTTATTAAAAGTACGGTCAGATGATTTTAATTTAAGCTGAGAAAAAATGTTATTTTAACCTTTTAATGCCCCTAATGCTGATAATGCCGCAATGCTGATTGTATCAGTCCTGAGTTATTTCATAGTTTTTACTTAGAGAATAAATCAGTTCATAGTTATAGTACCCGTAATGCTGATAATATAGTCATTGAATAAAGAAGTGGGACTAGAGCAGGTTCTTCTGTCCGATATTCAGGTCCTAATGTTTGGAATTCTCTTCCAGAGAGCATTCGGGCGGCGGAGCACCTTGGTTTATTTAAGAGGAAAATGATAATTTTTTTTTGGGGTCTTGGTTCATAGAGGATTTTTGTTTTTTTTCCTTTCCTTTTCATTTATCATTATTATTTTTTTTCATGATTAGAGATTGGTCATAATTTTTTTTCATTATTATTTATTTCCTTTTTTTTAGTTTGTTAAGAGTTTTATTTGTTAAGTGTTATTTATATATGTAGTCGCCTAATATCAAGTGCTTTTGTGTCTTTCTTTGGGCAGCCACTTGGATTAATGTTATGAGTTACATCATTTTGTAATTAAGTGAATTGAACTGAATCAAACTAAAGCAAGGTCTCTATTTATGTATTTTTTAATTCGAATACCTCCCAGAAAGATTATGATAAGCTATTTGCTGTGGATATTAATTCTGCATCATCAAAAAAACTTAATGTTCTGGTTTTTCAAAAATGTGGAGGGCCAAGGCAGAATCAAAATCATTTTTATTTTCACATCTCAGAGATTTATCAATTGAAATCTTGTGTTCATGTAGTCGTTCCCCCAGCTTTTGGTGGGCCCTGCTATTGTAAAGCATCCTACAAGAACAAAAGACTCTGCAAACACCACTGCCCAGTATAGGGTCAGTTTTATCCTTTCTAAAACTGAAGGAACGCTCAACAGTAAGTTCATTTCTGACAGAAACGGATAACGATCATTATGGGTGGGTTTTCTATGAAAAAAAAAAAAAAAAAAATCAAGATTATGAGGTTTGTTTGGAATTAAAATATCTAAGAATGAAGCTTCCCTGAATCTTCTAGCTCTAATGTAAATTGAAGATTTGTGTTTTGTCTTGTCAAAATTTGCATGTTTATTTTCGAGAAGAAAGACAATGGATTTGTGTTTTTTTGTTTTTGTCCCCGGGTGCTACTATGCCGAACCGATACTTCTAGAAAATCTGGAGAAGTCTCATGCGAACGGAAATTATAAATTCTAGCCCCCTTCTTAGGTAGCCAAAAAGATTTTGAAACAACAAATTGGTGTTTTCTGTCATTTTGTGGCACAAAACTATAACTTTGTCACAATTAGGGTCAAATTGCTATTGGTTGGAATTCCTGAGCGAGCCAATTAATTTAAATTATTAAAAGAATATACATTAAGCGGATAAACACGCGTCACTTGCGTGTTTTTTGTTGTTATTGTTGTTGTTGTTTTTGTTTCCCCAGTGGTGATATTATCGAATCAGCGATCCTAGAAGATTGGGAGAGGGCTTATTTGATCAGAAATCAAAATTTCTAGTTCTCTTTTTAGTGACCAAAATACTGGAGGGCATCTAGCCCTCCTCCCACGCCCATTTCCCCCCTAACTACGCTCGATCCAAATTTTTAGATAGGTGTTTTGTTCAGCATGGTAAAAATATCTAATAACTATGTCTTTGAGGATGACTTGACCCCCACAATCCTCGAGGGGAGGGCTGCAAGCTATGAACTTTGCCCATTGTTTACATATAGTACTGGCTATGGGAAGTATACAGACATTTTTTTTTGGGGGGGGGGGAATCGGAGGAGAAAGGTACGTAGAGAATCTTTCCATGGAGGATTTTTCGTGGGGAAGTGAACTTTCATGGCAGGATTTCTCCGCATTATTTAAAAACAATCATAAATTAAATAAAAAAGAACAGTTTTTCAACTGAAAGTAAGGATCAGCATTAAAACTCAAAACGAACAAAAATTATAACGTATATGAGGGTGGTTGCTCCCTCCTCAATACTTCGCTCTTTACGTTAATTTTTTTAGAGTTTATAAAAAACTTATTATTCTAATTAAACATCCTTTGTGTTTCAGGAGTCATTTTTAAATAATTGAAACAAAAAGTCAAACCTTAGCGTGAAGAATGAGGCATTGAGGAGGGGCAACCCCCTTTATTTTCCCTTGTCCTTAAGGAATTTGTATTTGTTATACGGGATAGGATAGCCTCTATAAACATTTAGCAACTAAAATTGCCAAGACTAGTGGCAAATCATGTGTTAACTGGTACCATGATTTATTAATGAAACAAGGAAAGACAATATTTCAGTTCTGAAGTCTTACTTTAGAAAGATAATTCACCATGTATTCGCTATAAAAGAAGCTTCGCGTTGGTTCTTTAAAAGAATCCTTGGTAAAGTTAAATCTTACCCGTAAAGGTTCCTTTAGCATAAAACAAAAACCTGTATTTACGGTTTAATAAACTAATTTTCTCTTTTTAACCCATGATAAGAGACAATATTTACTACGCTTTTCTTTTGATTTATCTAATTAAATTGATGATAGCAGTTTACTAAGTGTCAGTTTTGTGCTCAACTATATTCTAATTAAAATAGGATCCCTGTCAACTTTTACTCGGGGTTATCGTCAATTGTTTACATATTTCTCGCTCCTTTTCACGAGAATCTATTTCTTCATTTCCTCGCTGTTCTTTTGAATACACTTTGATTCCCTTCTACCCTTCATTGAAACAGGAAATTAAGAAGATACCCTATCACAATGAAAGTCCATCAAGCTACGACTTTATTTTTCATCATAAAGACAGTGAAAAAACTTTTCTCGCGCAAGAATTTATTGGAAATCGAAATTCCCTCCGACCAGCACTTCCCTAACATTTAAGTTGTCTACTACTTTTCTTAATGACTTTACTCTAATTAAAGCTCGTCCCTGGTTCCGGCCTTTCTCGCGTTTTTCCAAGGGGCTCCATTCTGGACCTGATTGCTTTTCCTTGATGAACGAGGCTATTATGGGTATGCTCGTTAACCAAACAAAAAAGGAAGTGAACCGAGTGAAAAGAGTTTCTCCCTCTCACTCTTTAAAAGATTTTTTTACTGCGTTGATTTCTGAAATTCAATAAAGATATGCTTGCAAGAGAAAATTCTATGGCGAAAAGGAGGTGAACAAAGTTACGGCAAAAGAAAAAGAAAAAAGAATAAACTCTTTGCTGTCTGCGTTATAATTAGAATTTAAATTAATTAGCAACTTATTTCACTTCGAAAACTATATATACAGTACTCGTCATGATTCACCTTGGAGGAAAGGCTTCGAGGGTTCAGACCCTTCCCTCTGATAATTATATAATGACTATAAAAAATAGTCTGACAGCTAGATCTCCTTCATAAGTTAGCTATATATAAATATATCAAGATGTCGCATTTTGTTCTTCATTTAGTTTAAACGTTCTGGTTGTTATAGCCTTTGTCCATTCTCACGGATCCAAAATTATTATTAATAATTATTTTCAAAGTTCTCTATACACCTCTCGCTGGTCAAAAACAATGAATTTTTATTTAAAAATTATTCATTTCAGCTGTAAAGTATAATAATAGTGATAATAAAAATAATAATGAAAATAATAGTAATAATGATTATGATAATCAAAATAAAACAGGAAAACTCTTTCCCCGGAGTCTGGTTTTTTTCATACTCTGACCTTGCAATTTAAATTTGGGGCCAGTAATTCAAGGCCTTAAAAAGCCTCCTTGTCCAAGTTACTACTCGTTGTAGATGACGAAATGTAATAAAACAAGAAAAAGTAGGAAAGTCGTGGTTGAATTTTTTGACCGTCCTGTAAAATGTAAAATAATTCCTACAGACATACATATTTAGTGGTATGGTGATCACAAGGCAGAGATGTCGTCTAGGAGCAAGGCAGGGGTGCAGTTTGCTATGGGGCAGGGGGCAATTGTCCTTCTTAAATCTCAGTTTGTCCCCCAGCTGAATTAATTTTCTTCAAAAATCTTCTCTTTAAAGCATCCATAAAAACGAGTCAGTTTTCTTTAGTACATCTGTACCTTTACGGTACTATATGGCTTGTTTTTGAGGTTTCACCGTCATTTTCACTTGATTTAAGAAAATTGGCTCCAACTTTGCCCCCTGGAATTCGACAAAATTACAACACTGGGACAAGGGCTACCACTGTCCACTTGCTTCTCTAAAGGAATTAAATATACTAAAATAGCTCAATAAACCCCCCGCTAGATAATCTAATCTATTCATATGAGCACAAGAGTACAATATCTTCATAGCTTGGGATTCCCGCTACTCACCAACCAAGAAATTATGGATATTTTCCCTTTAATTAGCAATCAAATGCACTCTATTGTACATATCTTTGCATTTTAGCAACCATGTCAATCTAACAATAAATTCCCTTTCCTGAAAGTTGTTTATAGGGCACCCTCTTTTATTGATGCAGGAACTTGGTAGCCTTCCAAACAAATATCCAATTCAGACGCCTGATAATCTAAACTTTATGCAAACTTTCGGTTCATTTACTTTAGGCAAAGAACTAAAAGGGACTGGACCAAATGCTAGGCCTTGCGTTGAATTAAATTTTCTCATGGATAGAACAGTAGTCTTACTGTTCCGGAAACCGGGATTATGGACGACAAATATTGATCCTCCTACTACAACTCGTAAGCTGTAATGTAATATGTCCATTCAACTGTTTCGTCATAAATTCTGCTGCTGATAGGGTGGGTCTATCAGAGCTAACAATGGGAACAACAAACACCCCCACAATATATTGCATTTATTCCTTTCGACCAATAAAAATCGGCTGGACAGTTGATGTCTTTTTCAATTGGTCCGATTGTGCACTGCTTTTCCGGAATAGATTCTATTTTCTTGAAAATTACAGGAATATAAATATTGGCTGACTAATATTCTTTGGTCATATCCAAAGTGAAATAAATACTTTGAAAAGACCTTGATTTTTTTCCCGTAAAATTTACTTGCTATCGTCATAAAAAATCATTAGCAGCGCCATAGCCAACTATAGAAAAAAACATCCAGAGGACGGGGAAGGGCAGACGCAAGAATAGAAGTTTGTGGATGGAGGCACGGGAAAATATTTTAGGATAGATTTCGTAAGAAATAGTCTTTTTTCAAGTTAGATTTAGAAAAATTCTCAGATAAAAAGTGTTATTAATTTTACATACAAAATAAAACAAAACAGCGAAATTAAAATGGCCAGGATTCCTGGCAAAAGGGTCAATCTATTTAATCTATTATATATTATTGGATATTTAATCTTCATGCATTATGTTCAAAATCAAGAGCAAAAGACAATTAGACTCAAACCGAAATTACGGAAAGATTGATGGTTTTTCAAAATTAATAAAGGCATAGATTTTTATTTATTCAAATTTTCAAACTTAAAAACAGCTTTAAAGGGTATATCTTAGGCTCTGTTTCCATTCTCAGGAACTTCATTTAGCTGTCCTTGAGCAGCATCTTTCCAAGATCTCGAAAACCTTTAAAGTCATGCTTTACCAAGATTAAATAAAAAAAAACTTTTTTTGACTGAAAATAAGGAGCGACATTAAAACTCAAAACGAACAGAAATCACTCCGTATACGAGAAGGGCTGTTCCCTCCTCAACGTTCCGCTCTTTACGCTGAAGTTTGACTCTTTCTCTCAACTCTACTTTTTGAAACAGTAAAACAGTAAAACAGTTTTTTTAGAGTTTCGGTTACTATTAAGCCGGGTCGCTCCTTACTACAGTTCGTTACCACGAACTGTTTGATATTTACATTTCTAAGGGCCTATACTGAAAACTCGCCGGTATAGATAACGTTTTTTTATTCTAATAGCCATGAATAATATACCTTTCTCATAAAAGGTGAATTTTTCCCCTGAAATCTTTTATACTTTAAGCCATTATAAAATAAATGACGAATAGTATAATAAAAACTGAGCTTGAACTTGCAATTCAGCTGTCAAATTGACCTTCTTTCTTTCAGTGCTCAAATGCAACTGAAAAAAAGAACAGGTTCAAATAAAATTGTTTATCACAAGAAGAATTTACCACACAGTTCATGGTAACGAACTGTAAGTAAGGAACGACTCGGGCCAATATTCACCAAAACTCAAATAACAGAATTTTGATGAAAATACAAAATATTCGTTAAATTTATTGATACCCACCAAAAGCTACGATCCGGTAAAAATTTGCCTGATTTTCGAAAAAGGGGAAACACACACCCCCTCCCAAAAAAGTAAGCAATCTTATTGAAAGTCACATTGTTAGTATCACAGTATCACCGTACTAAGTGGAGTTTTTAAACTCCCATCTAAAAAAATGTTAAGTTCTGCTTTTCTCCCAAAAGAAAGACCATGGAAGCCTGTTGATTTGTTTTTGCTTTCTGTCTCCTGGGTTGATCGTTGTTAGCTATTGTCATTTTTAGTCATGGTTGCAGTGACAACTGCAACCTAGTAAAAAACAAACCGCGGTCCATAGTGAAAACGAAAGATGTCGCGCCAGGGAAAAGCATTCTTTTCTTTCATTTTATGCTGCCAAAAACAATGTTGAAAAATACAAAAAGGCCAAAAAGTGTGAAAAATGCAGGTTTCGAGATACTCAAGCAATTTTTATGTCTAAAACCCTTAACTGGATGTTTTTAGATACACATTTTGAAAGTGAAAGAAAATTGTATATTAGCATAAGTGGTATAGCTGTCGTGTCTCCTCTTTTTTATGGCACTTGGTATTAACCAAGTGACATATAGGAATGGCAAATTCTTTCGGTCTGTCTGTCTGTCGGTCCCGGTTTTGCTACTTTAGCAGAAGTCTTAGATACGTGATTGACATAATTGGAACGGATCCGCTCTATTGGGGAGGGGGGTTAATTCTGAAAAATTAGAAAAATGACGTATTTTTAACTTACTAAGGAGTGATCGGATCTTCATGAAACTTCATATTTAGAAGGACCTCGTATCTCACATCTCTTACTTGAAATCTTAACCGGATCCAGCGTCATTGGGGGGGAATCTTAGAAAATACTTAAAGCGGAGGGATCAGGATGAAACTGGATGGGAAGAATAAGCACACGTCCAAGATACGTGACTGACATAACCTTACCAGATCCGTTCTCTTTGGTGGAGTTGGGAGGTGAGGGGGGGGGGGTCGGAAAAATAAGGTATTTGTAACTTACAAACGGGTGACCAGATCTTATTGAAATTTGATATTTACAAGGATCTTGTGCTTTAAAGCTCTTATGTTAAATTCTGATCATATCCTGAGACATTGGGGGCAATTGGAAGGGGAAACCGGAATTCTTGGAAAACATGAAAATTGGGGTATTTTTATCTTACGAATAGGTCTCTTAATGAAACTTAATATGTAGAAGGATCTTATGTCTCAGATGCTCCATTTTCGACTCGAATTGGATCAAGGGACAATGGGGGGCTGGAGGAGGGAAACAGAAATCTTGGAAAACGCTTAGAGTGGAGAGATCGGGATGATTTTTGATGGGGAAAATAAGCACAAGTTCTAGATACGTGATTGACACAATTGGAACGGACCCGTTCTCTTTGGAGGAGCTGGTGGGTGTTAGTTTGGGAAAATTAGAAAAATTGAGGTGAACGGATGACCGGATCTTAATGAAATCTGATATTTAGAAGGAATTCATGTCTCAGAGCTCTTATTTCAAATCCCTACCAGATCTACTGACACTGGGGGAAGTTGGAGGGGGAAATCGGAAATCTTGGAAAACGCTTTAAGTGGAGGAATCAGGATGAGGCCTGGTGGATAGAATAAGTAAATGTCCTAGATACGTAATTGACGTAACCGTACTGGATTCGCTCTCTTTGGGGGATTTGGGGGAAGGGTTTCAGTGATTTGGCGAGTTTGGTGCTTCTGGACGTGCCAAGACGATGAAAATTGGTAGGCGTGTCAGGAAGCTGCACAAATTAACTTGATACAGTCGTTTTCCCAGATTTGACCATCTGGGGGGCTAAAGGGTGAGAAAAAATTAGAAAGAATGAGGTATTTATACCTTACGGGTGGGTGATCGGATCTTAATGAATTTTGATATTTAGAAGGACATCGTGACTCAGAGCTCTTATTTTGAATCCCGACCGGCATTAAACCTCTGATTTTCCTTTTAAATCAATCTATTGATTCTTAGAATTTTGTTAGAGCTCATACCATATGAGCTCTTTGCTCTTATGTCTTCTTGCCTCGTCACAAGTGTCATATGATCTCTTAGTTCTTGTTGTTAAGGGTGATCGTACCGAGTCAGATGTCGTAAATAATCACGAGGCAATTCATTTAAATAGATATTGAAAGTCTTTAAAAAAAACTCACCTATTCAAAATATGTTCATCTATATGTGCCCGGGTTAAATGAATCATTTTCTTGATAAGCTACATTTAATATATTTGAAGAAAGTAGTTGAGCTAAATAACTTAAACTATCAGAGATTTTCATGAGTTGATACTTGATTTGATTCCAAAAAGTTTCGTTCGCCAGACTCTGTAACTTTCTATAGAGCACAGAGCAAGTAGTAAAGAGCGATCCCCCCAAAAGTTACCGAAATTCTAAAAACGGCTGATCTAGCGAACAATATATACCAAAAGAATAGGATTTTTGTGTTGACTCGAAGTATATAAAATCTATTAAGTTTAATCAAAACCATTCAGAAGTTACTAGCATGAAAAAATCGCCTGATTTTCGAAAAAGGGGGAACAGCCCCAAAAAGTCGATGAATCTTAATGAAAATCGCACCAACAGATTCAGCAAATAATAGATCTCTTCTATAGCAGTTTCAGGCTCTCATTTGTAAAAGTGAGGAATTTGATATTTATTTTTTCCAGAGGAAAGATTATAGGAACGAGTTTTTTTTTTTTTTTTTTATTGGTTTTTCGTTCCCGGGATTGATTGTATCGAACAAATGGTCATAAAAGATCGAAAGAGGGCTCATTTGAATGGATATTAAAAGTTCCAGTGCCCTTTTTAATTGACCAAAAATATTTAAGAACTACAAGCCCCCCTCTCACCCACCTTTTCCACGTAACCCGGTCAGAATTTTGAAATATACAACACGTTCAGCATAATTGAAAGGTTCAATGACTGTACCTCATAGGATGATATGAACCCCCACAGCCCATGGGGACAGAGCTGTAAGTTCTGTAAGTTTAAATTTGTCCATTGTTTACATGTGGTATTTCCATGGGGAGGAACGTGTCCGGGTGGGAGCTTTCTAGGGGAAACTTCACACGGGCGGAATTTGCCAGAACTCCTATACGAAATTCTTTAATTTGTCTTACTTTTTCTTTAGCCACTTAGTTTTACATGTGAAAATGTTCCAGGGGAATCAACCGGCGAAATTTCCAGTGGGCTTAGAATTGTCTGGCGGATTTTTTTTAAGGGCTGGGGGATTTTTGTGGGAGAAATTCTCTATGGAGGAATTTTTTGCGGGAGAAACTTTAAATTGGGGAGATGTTTTCCAGAAAAATTTGTCACCGAGTTGATATTTCCCACATGACTAAAAAAAATCAAGTCTTTTTTTTTCAAATTAGACTAAGGAGAGTTTTCCAGGCAGAATTGTCCGCTAAAAATTATCCGGTTGCAACTTTCAGCGAGGATGGAATTGTCTGGGGGGATTTTAAATGGGATAATCTTTTCACGGAGAATTTTTTGTGGGGAGATTTTCAATAGACAGGGGAGGTAGATTTCCTGACATTTTTGACAAACAATCTGAAATTAAGTTAAAAAGGACAAGTTTTTTTTTTCAACTGAAGGCAAAGAAAAGCATTAAAACTTAAAGTGAATAGAAAATATTCCGTATATATGGGGGGCTGTCCCCTCCTCAATACCTCGCTCTTTACGCTAAAGTTTGACTTGTCGCAATTCTTCCAGAACGACTCCTGAAACAAAAGGGCTATTTAGTCAGAATAAAAGGCTTTATGCAAAGCACTAACAAACTATAGCGTGAAGAGCAATGTATTAAGGAGGGGGAAGGTTCCCCCATATACGAAATAATTTCTGTCCATTTTAAGTTTTAATGTTATTCCTTACTTTTATTTGGAAAAATAATTATTGATCAAACAGTTCGTGGTGACGAAATTATTGATAAACCGGTCCCCGTTGGGAACCGGCTCAATAGTAACCGAAACTCTAAAAATGGAATTTTGATACCAATAGTTACATAAAAAAAACTGCATTTTAATGTTGATTTTAAATATATAAGTTCCATCAAGTTTTACCCATCAAAAATTACGAGCCTGGAAAAATTTGGCTCATTTTAGAAAATAGGAGAAACACCCCCTAAAAGTCTTACAATCTTAACGAAAATCACACCATCAGATTCAGTGTATCAGAAAACCCTAATTTAGAAGTTTCAAGCTCCTATCTACAAAAATGTGGAATTTCACATTTTTTGCCAGAAGACATGCGTGATTATTTTGTTTTTTTCCCCCAGGGGTGATCGTATCGACTCAGTGGTCCTAGAATGTCGCAAGAGGGCTCATTCTAACGGAAATTAAAATTATTAATGCCCTTTTTAAGTGACCCAAAAAATTGGAGGGCACCTAGGCCCCCTCCCTCGCTCATTTTTTCCCCAAAGTCACCGGATCAAAATTCTGAGATAGCCATTTTGTTCAACATAGTCAAAGAACTTGATGACTATGTCTTTGGGGACGACTTATTCCTTCACAGTCCCCGTGGGAGGAGCTGCAAGCTACAAACTTTGACCAGTGTATACATATAGTAATGGTTATTGGGAAGTGCAGACGTTTTCAGGGGGATATCTTTTTGGTTTGGAAGGGGGAGAAGTTGGGGGGGGGAGTGGATTACATGGGAGAATCTTTCCATGGAGGAACTAGTCATGGGGGAAGAGATATTCAACGAAGGGGTGCAGGATTTTCTAGTATTATTCAAAAAATAAAATAAAAAAAATTAATATGAAAAGTTTTTTCAACTGGAAGTAAGCAGCAGAATTAAAACTTAAAACGAATAGTAATTATTAAGCATATGAGGAGTTCACCTCCTCTTAATACCTCGCTCTTTACGCTAAGGTATTTTTAGTAATTTCAACTATTTATTCTACGGCCTTTGTGATTCAGGGGTCATTCTTAAGGAATTGCGACAAAATTTAAGCTTTAGTGTAATGAGCAAGTTACTGACGAGGGGGTGATCCCCCTCATATACGTAATAAAAACTTAAGAATATAGAAGTTCGTCATGTTACAAGTTAATTCGTAAGTTACGTATGTTTTTTAATAATGAAAACGTTCGTAAAAAATTAAAGTTCCTAAAAGTTCTAGTTGCCTTTTTAAGTAATCGAAAAATTGGAGGGCAACTGGACCTCCTCTTCGCTCCTTTTTTCCTCAAAATCTGCCGATTAAAACTATGAGATAGCCGTTTAGCCAAAAAAAAATTAATATGCAAATTTCGTTTTAATTATTTATGTGCGGAGAGCCAAAATCAAAACATGCATTAATTTGAAAACGTTCAGAAATTAAATAAAAAAACAACTTTTTTTTTATCTGAAAGTAAGGAGCGACATTATAACTTAAAACGAACAGAAACTACTCCGTATATGATTCATTTTTTGTCATGTTCATTTTATATAGAAAAACGCCCCATAGTTTTTCTGATGTATGCAAAAACCGAAGATGAAAATTAAAAAGATGTTGCTTTATATCCTATTCAGTATATATATCTACAAAACTTGCAAGAATACACCAACTCATAATATTTCCCTATATTTGTAGAATTTTTGAAAAATTAGCAGTTTACTGAAAGAGCAAAACCCACGCAAAAAACAAAAACAGAAACTTGTTCTAGGAGCGGAAAAGTCCAAAAGTAGCCTCCAGAGAGAACTCAATATTTTGAAAGGCTTTCAATAAACCCAAATCTTACATCAGCCATGGCGTCGACAACTTTTAGCATACAATTAAAACAATTTAAAACAATTATACTCTAGCAAAAAAATGAATTTTAGTTTCGTAAATGATAAGTCACTAAGCAGCATACAAACAGACAGACTGATTTAAAAGGAAACCCGTTAGTCTCACCAGCTGTAGTCTGAATAGCGAATAATATAAATTTTGAACCCTCTAAGTGTAGTTTAGCATTACTTGACACCAAGAAGTAAAAAAAAATAAATAAAATAACAATAAATAAATAATAATAATAACAATAAAATAAAATAAATAAAAAAATAACAATAAAATGAACTCTAGAAATCCTTTCATGTTTGCCTAGAGCAGGCTACGGAAATTTCTATCTATGACACGAACTCTTTTTTATCTTTTTTAATTTTATTTTTATTACTTAGATTTTATTCCATAATCTAAAGACTATCCAGACACCTTCACTTCGAATTTTTCTGAAAAACGACAATTTACAAGGAAACCAAATTAAAAAATATTAAGAAACGTAATGCATAATGACATAGTGATATAATGACAAAAGAACATTCTAAAATGCTTTATTATCTAGTGTAAAAAAATACTATATCACTTTGCGGTTTTAATCTACAAAAACCATAATTTGTTTTGTGTTTTTACAGTTCAAACAGTTAGAACTATAAGTAAATAACATTATGTTTCTGAAGTGATCGACATTCTAAAAAAATGAAATTGCTCTAACAACAAACACATGGAAACTATCTCATTTTACAATGATTTCAGACTTAACTGGATAAAAAGACTTGTTAAGCTTAAAGTTACCAATATAAAGTTACGAGCCTGGAAATAATTGATGAATTCAAATTAAAGGGTGTGAACACCTATAGACGTTGTGTCGTTTTGGAGTGGAAAAAGGAGAGCGGTTGTCACCTCAATTATTGGGGAACACTATAATTTATTAAGTAACTTTAAAACTGTTGCTCGTTTTAGTTTTCAACTTTGCTCTTTCCTTTTAGCATAAAATTTTTAAAAATTAATTCTTGCTCGTTTTTAATATAAAAAGAACCACACAACACAAAGTCCATTATACTTTGTAATATGTTCCACACTAACATTTATACCGCCTTTAAAACTTCCGATACCGCACCGTATACCCAAAAGCTTTATCATCAAGAAATTAGGTGATCCTAGTTGGGAACCGGCGTTAAACCCCCGGGAAATACTCCCCAGAAAATAACCCCCTCCATGAAAAGTACCCCGTGGAAAATATACCCCCAAGATAATGCTGCCCAGAAAATACCAAGGTCTGTGAACCCAAGGTAGAAATTGATATATAATTCACAGGGCCGTATACAGGGCTTTTGTTTGTTGAGGTCATCATTCGGGGGGGGGGGGCATACAAAAAACTTTAAAAAATGTAGCAAAAACGTGAAACTGAAATTTAATCAGAAATACAGATTCGATTTTCTTGTTTTAAGAAACTTTCTGAAAGTGGGTACTTTCTCCATCTTCAGGTAAAACAGAAATAGAATCATTGAAAAATAAGGAGACAGATATGTAATGAAAATAATTTTCTTAATGAAACGAAAAGAGATATCATTGAAAAAGAAAATAAGACTTTTTATAATTTCTCTGTATAATTGCACAATAAGTGCTTTTTATAATGATATTTTTAGCACAATTAGATGGGTAAAATCGGCTGTAGTTAGATCATGGAAGTCGGCAGGTATTAGGGGGGAGGGGTTCTGTTCCAAGAATCCTTTAGTTGTATTGTTTTACAACAATTTTTTTAAACTTCTACAAATATACGGAAACATGATGAGTCGGTTTATTTGAGCTAGTTAGTGAATTGTTTCAGCACGGAACAAAGGCAAACTATAACGCGAAGACCATGGGTTATTCGGGTGGTAAAATTACTCTGATGGTTAAAATGCTCCGGAAAAATACTTGCTTCAGCTAACCGCTGTATTACCTCACTTGAACGGCTAAGAATTATGAACACTTATACCAATTTCATAATAAAAGGTAGCGGAGGAGCCATACTTGACGTTTTCTTAGGGAGTTGGTTGGAGCGACCCGGCTCAATAGTAACCGAAACTCTAAAAATGGAATTTTGATACCAATAGTTACATCAAAATAATTGCATTTTAATGCTGATTTTAAATATATAGATTTCATCAAGTTTGGTTTTACCCATCAAAAGTTACGAGCCTGAGAAAATTTGCATTATTTTAGACAATAGGGGAAGCATCCCCTAAAAGTCATAGAATCTTAACGAAAATCATATCATTGCATTCAGCGCATCAGAGAACCCCACTGTAGAAGTTTCAAGCTCCTATCTACAAAAATGTGGATAATCGTATTTTTTGCCAGAAGACCGATCACGGGTGCGTGTTTATTTATTTATTTTTTTTTTTTATTTTTTACAGGGGTGATCATGTCGATCCAGTGGTTCTAGAATGTTGCAAGAGGGCTCATTATAACGGGAATTAAAAGTTCTAGTGCCCTTTTTAAGTGACCAAAAATTGGAGGGCACCTAGGCCCCCACCCACGCTCATGTTTTCTCCAAAGTCACCGGATCAAAATTCTGAGATAGCCATTTTATTCACCCTAGTCGAAAAACCTAATAACTATGTCTTTGGGGACGACTTACTCTCCCACAGTCCCCTTGGGAGGTGCTACAAGTTACAAACTTTGACCAGTGTTTATACATAGTAATAGTTATTGGAAAGTGTACGGACGTTTTCAGGGGGATTTTTTTGGTTTGGGAGGGAGAGTTGAGGTGGGGGGGGGGCTATGTGGGAGGATTTTTCCATGGAAAAACTTCTAATGGAAGAAGAGAATTTCAATGGAGGGGGGCGCAGGATTTTTTAGCATTATTTAAAAAACAATGAAAAAATAAATATGAAAAATTTTCTTCTACTGAAAGTGAGGAGCAGTATTAAAACTTAAAACGAGCAGAATTGCGCACATGAGGGGTTTATCTCCTCGTAATACCCCGCTCTTTACGCTAAAGTATTTTTAGTAATTTCAACTATTTATTCTAGGCCTTTGTGATTCAAGGGTCATTCTTAAGGAATTGGGACAGAATTTAAGCTTTAGTGTAAAGAGCGAGGCATCGACGAGGGGAGAACTCTCTTATATACGCAATAAAAACATACGAATATAGAAGTTCGTTACGTAAGTTAATTCGTAAGTTACGTAGGCTATATTTTTTACTAGTGAAAATGTTCGTAAAAAATTGAAAGCTCTAGTTGCCTTTTTAAGTAATTAAAACATTAGAGGGCAACTAGGCCTCCTCCCCCACTCCTTTTTTCTCAAAATCTTCCGATTAATACTCTGAGAAAGCCATTTAGCCAAAAAAAATAAATATGCAGATTTCTTTTAATTATTTGCGTGCGGAGAGCCACAATCAAAACATGCATTACTACTGTTTTTGAAACTGTACGGAGTGAAACTACTTCGTATATGAAAGGGGCCTTTCCTCCTCAACGGCCCCCTCTACACGCCACAGTTTTTTTCTGTTTTAAAAAGTAGAGTTGAGAGAAAGAGTCAAACTTTAGCGTAAAGAACGAGGCGTTGAGGAGGGAACAGCCCCTTTCATGTACGGAGTAATTTCTGTTCGTTTTGAGTTTTAATATCGCTCCTTACTTTCAGTTAAAAAAACTTGTTTTTTTTTTTAAATTTAATTTCTCTAAGCGACTGTATGTTAAACAATAAGCTGTAGACCAGTGGTTCCCAAAAGATTTTGGGCCGTACCCTACCAAAGTATTTCTTAAAACTCGATGCTCCCCTCATCATATTAAAATTTAGTATTCAAATTTTAAGTGTATTCATCTGAAGGAAGCTTTAAAGGCCATTAATTTGGTATGTTTTTACGGGTCGTCCTCTAGATGTATTTATATAATACTATTTTAAAATATTGTCTCCGTAAAACTAATTTCACACAATTTGTGACGTGGTTGCAGCACTATTATTTATCTGTTTTATTCTGTAAATGCACTCACTCACAAAATATGTTTTTTTTTTCAATATAGTCAGGCGAAGCGTGCATATCCTGCAAGTGACCCAACAAAATATTGCCATGCCTCATCGACGGGGCCTATTCCTATTTTGGGAATCATGGCTGTAAACAAATATGGTTTGGTCACAACTTCTAGGTTTATAGTGGAACATTAAATATGGTTAGGTCGTAGTTTCGACAAATAAAACGTTTTCAAACGGGTTGAGAAAATGTAATAAAACAATTTAAAATAAGTGGAGGCATAAGAGGAGGCAAAGAGTGAGCTTTATGAAACATTATAGGAGTAGATTATTGTCTATTCCTTTTAATTTTTAGCGTATCCCTTAACTTTTTTTTAGTTCGATAAATTTAATCTTATTGAATGTTACGGTCTAAGAGCTCCTAACCCCTTTCTTTTAAAATAGTTCTATTTCGCCTGGAGACGACTGACTTAGTCAACTTGAACTCGATGTATTTAACACCCAACTTAAATAGAGATCTAATGAGGAGAAATTCTGTGCAGGAATAAATTGAGTATCGATTTTGATAGGTCACGAACACCAGCTTACTAAAGTGACCAAGTTGGTGATAACAGAAACACTAGTTCATTAAGTGAGAAAAACAAAGACGATGGTGGATGAGAAACAAACAACTTTTTATCAAATCTGATTAGCAGGAATGGGATACAACAAAAAAAACTTAATGATAATGATTTACTTTAAAAGACCGAGTTTAAAAGAAATTTCAAGGACAAGACAGTAGCCTATTATTATTTTTAATGGATATATACAGATATGATATACTTGGTTGGAAACAAAATTTAGGCAAAAGTATGCTGACTTTGAAAAATGGCATTTGAAGGCAAATATACCAAGAAGGGGAGGAAACATTTTAAGGCAAAATATACAGAGGAGGAAAAGGATTAGAACTTCGAAATTCATTAGAAATAAAAAAAAATTAGTTGCATAAAACATAAAATCTCCACCTTTTTGAAACTTCCAAGAGAAAATGCCTATTTCAGATGCTCACGGATTTAACAACAGCTTTGTTCGGGTTGGTACTCTAAAGGTTTTTTTTATAAATCAATCTAACGCTTTTTATTTTGTTTTATCGCATATTTTTGACACTAAAATGATTCATTTAGTAGAATCAATAAATTTGGCTGCAGTGTGGTAAATCATTGGCATTCCCTTATTTTTTTTTCAATTATACACTAAAGGCATGAAGAAAATTTTTGTTCTCTCCTTATTCTCGATTGGAAAATCTAATACAATTATTGTAGTTTAAAATCAAGATTAGGACATAGAAAATGGTTGGCTTCAGTTCTATGAAAATTTATGCAAATTGTGTTTTAAATTCTCAGTTCTTGTCCCCAGGCTAATTCAACTCTCCTCTCGAATAGAAATTAGGCGGATGAGATATCGATTGATAGTGGACCTGATTAGGAGCTTGGAATATGCAGATGTCCCTGTTTCCCCGTGGCAAAATACATCTGCTGATGTGTCACTAATTTTCAAATAGCCTGAGTTTTATTTTAATCTGCTCTAGTAGTAGCCAAAGATACATGTGAAATAATAAATATATAAACAAAGTTTTACACGTCTTCGAAATAGATTAGATAGTAGTTTTTTTTCTTATCGTGAATATATGAATATAGTGAAGAGGAAGGGGGGGGGGTGAAAAACTATTTGGGTTTTGCATAATGTAGAAATTAAATTGATAAACGGGTAAAAAAGGAAAACATGCAAAAAAACGAAGGATAAATACACAAGCTATCATAGAATATCTCAACTGTCAAATGCCTTTAAGAGGGCTAAACTTAAGCTATTCAATTAGCCCTCTGCCCTAATACTAATAACACTAAAATCTAATCACAATGACAAGTCCCCTACGGCCAGAACAGTGGCACACGCTTTCCTACATTGTGTTTAAGGTTAAAATTCTACTCCCCTTTATGAAGCTATTACTTTTGTGAGCCTCGGAATCCCGTCCCATCATATTCAAAGGCATCTTAGTTTGATTCCATTCAGATTGTCAAAAAGTACTACTTTTAGTAGTTTCTTTCCTTTCATTTGTGAAACGCACTTTGATCAGACTATTTAGTTTGATCAAAACACATTTTTCGCATCAGTTTCTGATTTGATACACCATCGCTGTAGCTAAATAGATAATCTGGAAAACATATAGCATATATTCCACAGTTTTTTTTCATTTTTTTTTTGTTCCCACAGGATTACCTTGGCTCCTAGTATTCCATTCTTTCAAAGTTTTAGACAAATTCTAATATATATATATATATATATATATATATATATATATATATATATATATATATATATATATATATATAAAAAATTAAAAACGTAGAATAGTTCCTTGGCAAAGGTAATTACCCAGTGAGGGGTGGAGGGTTGATCTTCACTCCCTCGAATACGATGATTCTTCAGTTTCTTGTATTTTCTATAGAGAATTCACGTTTCTGAAGTTTACTCAGTTTGTTTCCCCCTACCTAAATATTATATATATATATATATATATATATATATATATATATATATATATATATATATATATATATATATATATATATATATATATATATAGAGAGAGAGAGAGAGAGAGAGAGAGAGAAGATCCTGGAACTTAGACTATGGCAATTATTACAGAAGTGAATTGAAATTTCGAAAATCGGGGTCTACGATTATGAAATGACGATGCACGAGCATTTCTAGAATCCATTCTCTTAATACCAAAAAGGACGCTGAATATAGCCCCAAATGTTGCATATCTAACGTAACGCATAGAGCGGGGTATTGAGGAGGAGGCTATTCCCCTCATATACGGAATAATTACTGTTTGTTTTGAGTTTTCATGTTGCTCCTTACTTCAGTTGAAAAAAATCGTCTTTTTTTATTTTTTAATCTATAAAAATCAGGACTACAGAAGCATGATAAATTCTGACACTTCTCAATTATTAGTGTAAGTATGAAAATTTGGTCAACACATGTTAGGTTTAACCTTTAACGCTTAAACAAGTAACGCTTGACACTAAGGTAACGTAAAAATTCATTAAATATCAAAATTATCGTCCAAAGTTTTCAGAATCACCTTATGCAAACAATTAAAAATTAAAAATGCGGAATAGAGATTGTGATTGAAGCTTTAAGCATTAAAGGTTTTCTAGGAAAAGTTTAATACTGTAATTTGGCTTCAAAATTTATTAACAGCTCCACTCATCACTCAGCTCCACTGGTCATCCAACAACTCCACTTTGTTGCTGCTATAAACTTTGGCCATTGACTTTTCAATAGCGCGACATAAAACTTTTAAGTCGAGCTGGATTCTGCTCACCCCTTCCTACGTAAAGTACAATATTTGCCGTGTAATATTAGATGACTTCTATTACTACTATTAACAACTCACCGCAGTACCAAGTCGCCTGAGGCCAACACATCTACGCACGCTCCTTCTCCATCCCAATATATTCCAAGACTCCCTCTTTAAACCCTCTCAGGGAGTTCCCATTTCTTTTAAATGTTTCTTTATGAAAGATCCTCCCATCCCAACCGCGGACGATCTGCTTCCCCTCTAGCCCTGGACGGTTAGCGTAAAATCTTAAGCTATACTGGTCAGAAAGGTTATATGGTACAGCATGAAAAACCATCGACCTAACATAAAGCATCAACCTTCTAAGTAATTGTAATTAGCTTCTCACAGAATTCAAGCTAATATATCTATAGTTACTACCAGTGGTGCACTCAGAAAATAATTATGTGGGCTGACCGGGGGTCCCTGAGCCAACCAAGGGAAAATCTTTAAAATTCTTTAGAAAAAACGATATTTCAAAGCATTACTTTAAGTTTATTTTAACTCTTTGAATGCGAGTTTTGAGTAGGGACTAAGGAAGGAATGACAAAATCAAGCAGATGAAATAAGATTTTTTTAAAATGTAATTTTTCTTGAGGGTGGGCTACAGCCCCCTCCCCCAGGGCTGCGTGCCTGATTACTACACTTACCGGGGGTGTAAATTGCTATGGGGCAGGGGGATAACTGTTCCCACAAGACCCCAGTTTGCCCTCCTCCAAGCTGAAATTTATTGCAAAAATCTTGTCCAAACTAAGATAAGCCAGCATAATTCAAGCATCCAGAGAGGCGGGTCAGTTTTCTTCAGCATATCTTTGCCTTTAAAGTACTATATGACCCATTTTTTATTCTACACTGTCGTTTTGACTTGATTTGGGAAAATTGGCTCCAACATTACCCCCTCCCCCTCCAGGATTTTAACGACATTACGCCACTGCAGTCATCATTTTTCTTATAAGGGGTTTCATCCTTTGCAAATTAAATAAAAAATAAATGTTTTTCAACTGAAAGTAAGGAGCAACATTAAAACTTAAAAAAAGCATATGAGGGGGGTTGCCCCCTCGTCAATACGTCACTCTTTGCACTTAAGTTCAAATTTTGCCCAATTCTTTAAGAATGACCGTTAATTACAAAGGCCGTATGATTAGTATTAGTTCTTTTAAAAGTAATAAAAAATAAAAATAGCGTAAAGAACGAGGTATTGACAAGGGGATTACCCCGTCATATACGTAATAATTTCTGTTTGTTTTAAGTTTTAATGTTACTCCTCACTTTCAGTTGAAAAAAACTTTGTTTTTCTATTTAGTTTCTGATCTTCTTTTTTAATAATACTAAAAAATTTGCCTCTCCCACTTGGAAAATTCCCTTCTCTCATTAGAAATTCTTCCAAGGAAAGATCCTTCCACGTGGCCCCCAAATCCCCATCAGAAAAATACCCCTGAAATCGTCTGCTTCCCAGTAACCAGTACGATATGTACAACTGGCAATGTTCTTAAACAATTGGCAATGTTCTTAACTTGCAGCCCTTCCCCTGGGGACTGTGGGTGTTAAGTCATCTTCAAGGACCTGTTTAGTAGATTTTTCGACTAAGCTGAACAGAATGGCTATATATGGATTTTTAACTGAGATCTTTTATTGTAAGTGTTTTATTGTTTTTTATTTTTTCTTTGCTGAAGACGGCCCTTAGATATAGGGCCGAAATATTCAAATAGGTTTTGTTGGTTCACTGTCTTGGGAAAAAAGTCCTCATTATTCTCTCTTTTGTTGTTGTAGAATGGCTATCTCAAAACTTTGAGGTGATCTTGGGGGAAAATGAGCGTGAGAGGGGGGCTAGATACCCTCTAATATTTTGCTCACTTAAAAAGCACTAGAACTTTTGATTTCCGATCAAATGAGCCCTCTTCCGATATTCTATTATCACTGGTTTGATACGATCACCCCTGAAAATAAAAAAGCATCCGTAAACTTTGTTCTGGCAAAAAAAAAGAAGCAAAATTCCACATTTTTGTTCTTAGGAGCTCGAAACCTCTACTGTAGGGTTCTCTGGTATGCTGAATCTTATGAAATGATTTCAATAAAATTACTTGATGTTATGAAGTAATTTCCCCTCTTTAAAAAAAAATTGGGCAATGTTTTTCAGGCTCTTAACTTTTGACTGGTACCAGAGTCTCGGTTAATATTGAGCAACATCGCTTCTTAATTACAGTTCGTTGCCACGAAACGTTTTGTGTTTCAAGTCTGCTACAGTTTTCGTAAAATCGGTAAATTCCTCGAGTAGGTCTCCATTAAAAAAAAAAAAAAAAAAAAAAAAAAAAAAAAAAAAAAAAAAAAAAAAAAAAAAAATCTGCTTACATGCCTGACTCTTGGCTATGTCAATCTAACCACAACACATTATCTGCACATAATTATTTTCCAAGAAATTAAATAGCAGATGTATTATGTGAAGGCGTTAGAGAAAACATGTTTGAATTTTAGAATCAGTATTTCATATTTATCCTTGTTCTGAATTTGAAGCTGACATGGTTTGTCAGAAGCTGGTTTTCTTGGTGTAGCTTTCATTGTAAAATTCTGAGAAACTGAAAGTTTTCAAAGAGAGCATTTAGTGAAGCGTCTTTCGTCCATCTGTCAGATTATTAAAATAGAAAGCATAGAAAGGCAAAAAGGGTTACTTTCAAAGAAAATTAAAGTAGAGAGAGTGCAGACATATTAATGGATTAGCAAAGAAAGCTCTTTCTAAGTAGTAGTTTCTCCAAGAACAAAGCCTTTCCTAAAGTAAAATTATTTTTGGTTGTAAAGCTAGTCTAAAACTTAGTTTATTCTTTGAATAGAATGGGTGTAGAGATTAAACATACCGTTGCTTGATTTTAATGTATTCAGGAAGAGTAAATATGGAAACCTAAAGCCTCGAAGAAACTAATAAAAGTTCGGACTTTTTTTCAAAGAATTATGTCTTGCATATTCTGGAGATGTACATCTGAATTAGTCATGAATAGATTGATAGCGAGCGGTGTACGTAGTATAGAGATTAAAGATAATCGCTTCAATCCCCTTCAACGCAGTTCCGTACCCAGTATCTGGAGGGGGCTAACTATGCAACTAAGAAAATCGCAATTAAAAGCTGTGTACATGGCCTTCAAATTCTTTTGTTGGAAAATGAGTGTTATCCATACGTTTGGTCTGTCCTAGAAATCTATGATGTTATAGTTTTATTCTGTCGACGATGTTTGACCTTGAGTGGCGATGTGGATGAATTGCCTAATTTTAAGTGTCGTTGATAAATCCTTGTTTCTCCAAACAGTCATACGAGTTTTAAAATTGGAGCCGACAAGTGCCAGGCGTCTTCGGGGTGATGTTTTCGGGGTAATTATTGTCAGAGGCGAGTAAGCTACCTTGACCAACTCTATATTATCACTTCCAAGCTGAAGGTTGGGATTTACCTGGGACTCAAGTTTATGAGTGTATGAGCTTTCGTTTTCGAGATGTCGACGATCATCCCAAAAAGTTTAGTAGGCGTGTGGATGCAGTCGTTCCAAGATTGAAGATCTGGGAAGGACTAAACGATTAAATCTATATCATCAGCGTAAGCTAGTTTGTCTCTCGCTACTCCTAAAGGGATACCATGAGTGAAACGACCGCTGTTCCAGTTCAAGAGTTATATGGGCTTAGGTTTGCAAAAAAAAGACAACACAATGAAAACACGAACAAAACAGCTGTGAAAAAAAGAGATAATCCACCAGTCTTATGCATTACCTCACATTTTTGCTTGATGGCAGTTTTTTATTCGTTGATCATAGAATACAATAGCATAAAAAATCGTATGTACATGTGTTTACTTGTAACAACAAGTACTGTGTACCAACCATTTTTTGGTGAAAATAAACGATAAGTAAATACAGCAAGTTATCTTAAGTTTTTTGAAAATATTGAAATACCAAGGACAGTGAAAATATAGTACGACTGTTTAAACTGGTTTAAAGGAAACTTACAGACCCATATGAGTATATCTTAAAAAATTAGGAAAAATTGAGAATTCAATTTTTAATGAAAAAGAAATGCATATGCAGTTTATGCTAGCTGCTGGCTTCAAATCTAGTAAGAAGATACGTGGGTGAAAAATCAGCAGATAATAAACTAAAAACATATTACATGTTTTTTTTTATCGCATAAATATTTTAAGTGATTTCCGTCGTCTAGTATTTTTTCTTAATTAATATGTTCTCCACTTCTTACTTTGTGTCTTTATAGTGGTTTTGTAAACAAAAAAAAACTAAAAAGAGAATATATATATACATATATATATATATATATATATATATATATATATATATATATATATATATATATATATATATATATATATATATATATATATATATATTACACTAGACACCTTAAGAAAATGTAGCCTTCCTCTGAAGGTGCAGATATCATTAGGAAACAACGCATTGGGGAAATTAGCATGTTCAAATTTTTACCGACGAAAGGTGTTGTTAAGTTTAACTAATTAGTTTCGCTTATTCATTTTCACCGTTCAACGTGGCAACACTGACGAAAATACGATATTGCCATAAAACTGCATAATTTGAAATAATCAAAAGGGAAATATTAGAAAATGGCTATTTTCAGGCGTGAATAAATCTATTACGGGTCCGAAAGGCAGAAAATGTTTTCATTTTGATGTCCTTGGTGCTTCAGACACAAATTCAGCTTTTGACAAGCAAAGCTAGTGTATAAATAAAATAGCTTCTATTTTTTTCAATCTTTCAAAGCTGTGAAATATACAATCATGTCCGGGAAAAAGAAGAAATCGATTGCTTTTCAAGTTTGTTTAATTTTTCTCCCCAGAGGTACTGACAAACAAATTAAATGTTTCAGTATACGTTGTTACATGCAAGCTTAAATATTTGACCAATCCTTGTTAAAATTCTAAGGATTGCTTGAGAAAGAAAGAAAACTACTGTTTTATCAACTTAGTTTTTTTCCCATGAAGCCCGCGCTTGCTGCAAGTTTCTCTTCGGTAAGAATAATGACAAGCCTAATTCTGAAAAAAAAAGTTTCGTTTTTCAACTTTTTTTGTACGCTCAGAATACCGATTTCAAACAAAATTATCTACATGGTTAATTTCCTACAGGAAAAGTTTTGACTTTCATTAGCTTTAACTAGGATTCTTTTTATTAGTCAGCTTTATCTTATTTCTTTTGCACTTTTTTGTTTTTGCATCCAACTGAGGTTTGCGTTAATATGGGAGTAATTACTTGTAAATTAAAATTTAAATCTTAGAAAAATTTTGAACCAATATTCTTGATAACTTCAAATATAAATCCTCATAAGACGCATGGGCAACAAGTTTTCATTCTATGAATAACATCAATCAAAAATATGATTTTTACGATTGAAAAATCTCTGGGCTATAGATTTTACATATTTTACAATTTTTTACGGATATTTTGCATATTCATTCATTAATTTAAATTTAAGCAAATTTGTAGAAATTAAAAGTACGTTTACGGAGTGGGGTGGACCTTTTTCAAGCTTTTTATTTTTGGTTGCTCATTCCAAGCAACATGTTTGTGGTGCCTTTACCCCAGCTCCTCCAAGAGCTTATAGAGACGTCATGAACAATACTTGGCAAAGTTGAAATTAAACCTAAAGAGAAACAAATTCAAATATAAAGTGGAACTATAATTCAATTATGGAACAAAATTATCGTTTTTGGGGCCAGAGAACATAAACAGATAATTTTAATATAACTTATTTTACTCTGAATTCAAAGGTGAGCATAATTTAACCGCTTTCTGTTTTAGCTTTTTAATTTAGCTTTTGTAATTTTTCAATTTCTTTTTTCAAAGCCAAAATATGGAATCCTGGCTTGTACCCTTTTCTGAAATAAATCTCATCAGTGTGAGCGATTTTTCTAATTTAATTTCGTTTGCTTTATTTAAAAATGCCTTTATTTTTTATGTATATAATACCAATTTGAAAAACAAAAAAATTAACCAGCAAGAATGCCCTGCGTGAATAATATCAAGGCCGCTTACTTTTGAATTGGTGTATTGAAAACAAAATAAAATAATAATTCGTTTTTAATCCAAACATCGAACATTTTCAGATGGGCGGTCTTAAAAAATTCACCGGGCAAAAATTACGAGCCATGGGAAACTTCCGATTGCGTGTTTAATCTCAGCGTTAAGGATGTGCAAAAGTTTCTTCCTAGAAAAACAGAAAAAAGCAAAAAATAGCATTAATGATGTTATGAAATAGAATGAAAACTAAGGTTTAATTTTACAATACTATTTTATTTCAAATCTCAGTGTAGCTATGATGTTTTTATTTTAAAAATAGAGGAAAATATGGTTTACTTTTCTTTTAAAATTTTTTACAACATTCTCTCTTACTTTTAATTTGTCAACGAAAAAAAAACCAAGTTGAGCTGAACTAAATGTTAATAAATTACAATAATTATTGAATAAACGTAGGCTTAATTATTGTTCTATTTTAAACGTAGTTTGAGTATCAATATTAATTTTTTGCAAAAAATAACAGGAAAAAAATATCTTCCAGCGCCATAGAGCCTTTAAAACTAACCATAAAACTGTTAGCTTATATTGATAAATAAATATACCATGAATCTTCTATCTGAAAAGGAGGAATTGCAGCTTATTGAACATTGAATAAAGAAACAATCAATTTTAATAGAATTACATAAAAAAAACTAGGTTTTTTTAACTGAAAGTAAGGAGCGACATTAAAACTTAAAACGAACAGAAATTACTCTGTATATGAAATGGATTGTTCCCTCCGCAATCCCTCGCTCTTTACGCTAAAGCTTTTAATTGTTTTAAAAAGCAGAATTGTGGCAAAGAGTCAAACTTTAGCGTAAAGAGCGAGGGATTGCGGAGGGAACAATCCATTTCATATACGGAGTAATTTCTGTTCGTTTTAAGTTTTAATGTCGCTCCTTACTTTCAGTTAAAAAAACCTAGTTTTTTTTATGTAATTTCTGAACGTTTTTGAATTAATGCATGTTTGATTTTGACTCTCACACGTAAACTATTCAAACGAAATTTACATATTAATTCCTTGAAGAAGCATATTAATGGCTTATTAATATTAATATTAATGGCTTTCTCTTAGTTTTGATCATACGATTTTGAGAAATATGGGATGGGGAAGGAGGCCTAGTTGCCATGCAATTTTTCGGTTGCATAAAAAGGCAACTATTAATTTTAATTTTAACGAATTTTTTTATTAGCAAAAAATATACGTAACTTTAGAATTAACTTACGTAACAAACTTTTATATTCTTTAATTATTATTATGTATATGAGGGGGTTTGTACCCTCGTTAATACCTCGTTCTTTACACTAAATCGTAAGTTTTGTCCCAATTCTTTAAGAATGACCCCTGAATCAGAAAGGCCGTAGAATAAATAGTTGAAATTACCAAAAATACTTTAGCATAAAGAGCGAGGTATTTATCTCCTCCTAGATACCTCGCTCTTTATGCTAAAGTATTTTTAGAACCCCTCATATGCGTAATAATCTCTGTTCGTTTTAAGTTTCAATGCTACTTCTTCCTTTCATTTGAAAAAACTTTTCATGTTTATTTTTCATTGTTTTCTTATAGTAATGCTAGAGAATCATGCGCCCTTTTCATTGAATTTTTCTTCCCCCATGACAGATTCCTCCAAGGGAAGATCCTCCAACATAGCCCCATCTCCTCAGCCCCACCCCCAAACAAAATAAAATCCCCCTGAAAACGTCTGTACACTTCCCAATAACCATTACTATATGTAAACACTGGTCAAAGTTTGTAACTTGCAGCCCCTCCCCCAGGGATTCTGGGGGAGTAAGTCATCCCCAAAGACATAGTTATTATGGTTTTTGACTATGCTGAACAAAATGGCTATCTCAAAATTTTGATCCGTTGACTTTGGGAAAAAAATGAGCGTGGGAGGGGGCGTAGATGCCCTCCAATTTTTTTGGTCACTTAAAAAGGGCACTAGAACTTTTCATTTCCGTTAGAATGAGCCCTCTTGCGACATTCTAGGACCACTTGGTCGATACGATGACCCCTGGGAAAAAAAACAAAAAAAAACAAAAAAACAAACAAATAAACACGCACCCGTGATTTGTCATCTGGCAAAAAATACAAAATTCCACATTTTTGTAGATAGGAGCTTGAAACTTCTACAGTAGGGTTCTCTGATACGCTGAATCTGATGGTGTCATTTTCACTAAGATCCTACGACTTTTAGGGGATGTTTCCTCCTGTTTTCCTAAATAAGGCAAATTTTCTCAGGCTCGTAACTTTTGATGGGTAAGACTAAACTTGATGAAACTTATATATTTAAAATCAGCATTAAAATACGATTCTTTTGATGTAGCTATTGATATCAAAATTCAATTTTTTAGAGTTTTGGTTACTATTGAGCTGGGTCGCTCCTTACTACAGTTCGTTACCACGAACTGTTTGACTCAGTAAGTGCTTTTGAATGCAATTCAATTATTACAATCAAGGCCGTATCCATCCGGGTTAAAGGGATTTGAACCCCTCCCACCAAAATGTTTGTCCGACTCGTAAAAACGCAACAAAAATGAATATAAACAAACGCTTGATGCATTTTTTAAAGTTTATTCTATTCACCCTGAATAAATCCTTTTTACCCCCCCCCCCCGCTGAAAATAATCCTGAATATGGCCTGATTGCAATTGCCCATTGGTCACCAAAAATTACAAAACCCATTGCAATAAACTTATTTAAAAGGGAATTTGTTTTAATACTGTGTTTTGGCGTTTTATGTAAAAAATATAAATCGAACCAGCCGCAGGAATAGCGGGAAAACTAGTCTTTAGGACAATAGAAAAGTGGTTAGTCTAAACGACTTTTCTTTCAGCGTTTTGTATGTAAGAAATCAAGTAATGATCAGACTAGACTTTAAATACTTTTGGAAACATTAAATTTGGATGATGTTTTGAGGTTAGAGTTACAATATTTAGTGGTTTGATTGAAAAAAAAATTATAGGGTAACAGGAAAAGATTCCATATTCCACTTGGATGAAATAAATTCAAACCCGTCACTGAAATATACCGAGCGATTTATTCAAAAAATAATACTAATACCGAAAGAGCGCTGCCTTTAACTAGTGTAATCCATATTTTGAAAAAAAAGCTTGGCTTTTCATTAGGAGGTAATTATTTAACGAAAACCTGAAGTTCCACACATATATATCGTATGCAGGAGAAAAATTCCCAACTATTCGCATCAAGTCAGTCATTGGCATCCCTTCAAACACAAGCAGAAAAACAGAAAAATACGATTGAGTATAGTGGAACACACTATTAGCAAATGTTTTTTTGAATTGTCTTTAGATTTTGTTTCTAAAACATAATAGCTTCACTTAAATAAAATCATTTTTTTTACATTTTCATTTTCTGATAATTATTTTGTCAATTATATTGATCTGATATTTACGGAACCTTAACGGCTCGTTTGAAATATTTACAACCAGCCACCCTACGCGTAATATGTGGTAAAAACACACCGAATCCGATGAACAGTTTGAAAATCTCTGTTTTGTCTGTCAAAAACGCTTTATATAATCATGTAACCCATGTTTAGGCTATTACATTGGTGCTTCTCCTTCTAAGAGGTGCCGAATGTATAAATATTCACAAACAAAATTAAGTGGATGGTAGTTAAATATGCCACTCCTCATTCAACATGTCAAATGGGTTGAGGTATGCCCTTGCAACTAAGAAGAATCTCAAAAATTTACCGTTCAAGGGTTCTAGTTTTCTTATTTTTGAACAATATACCACTAATGATGTACCAATCTCTGCATTGAGATTTTTTGCAATCTACATGTGATGATAGCTCACACAACAGAAAGGAACTATATATTACTAAACAACATACTTATGTGCCTGACAAATGACATATATTTAATTTAATATAGAAGAGTTTTACCATTTCTTCTTTTTATAAAGTTTGTTGAAGATAGTTTTCCATCGCTTAAAGTATTTCAGAGCCAAGTTGGGAAATCTGTTTGCTCTTAGTGTTTTTATTTTTCTTCAATTTCTATTTTTCAGAAATGTTTTATACGATGGAAATTCTATTTAAATCTCCATATCAAAGGTCCTTCATTTTGTAGAATTGAAGCGCTGGTTTTCATTTTAAAGGAAAGAGGATACCCCAGGGCAACACCATGAAATGCCAATTCTTTAATCTCTTGATTTTGTACATCTTGACAGGGTCTTTCCAATTTCTTTCCTTCGCTTTCTAAACTCTCTCGGGCGACGAGGACTATTTGAAATGTAATATTGTCAAGAGAGCAAGCAGAGAATTTCATTATGTTGAGATGGGAGACTTAGTTTTCTTTCTTTTCCATCAACCGGCCATATACTGGAAAAGTAGCACACTATTCCCTCTCCTATAAGGGAATATTCATAGTTTTTCCGAAGAAATTGGAAATAACAAATGAAAGTAAGCCAAAGCCTGCATTGGGTGGCTATAAAATTTGTGTCGGGTAGTTTACAAACGCTTTATTATGAAGACGAAACAAGTTTAAAATCCTAATTGGGTAGAAATGCCGATAAAAAGATTCTCACCCTTTCTGCAAAAAGATGTCCTTGTAGCAAGTACGTAGGGAGGAGATTCAAGAGGAGAAATATCCAACCAATTTTGTAGAACACTCTTTGCCGAACCTCGAGGTTTACATATTAAGAAAATAGAGGTTTTAACTCTTTTGTGCTCTAAAATGTTTATTCTAAGGAAAACAACTCAAGGCAGCTTTCGAGCTACTTAGCTCTGCACCAGGAAGGTTCCCAATGCAAAAATCTCGGCTAAAAAAGTCCCCAACTCACAATTCAGCTCTGATAGTTAAAAGGGTGACATATGCCATTTTGGTCGAAAATGAGTTATGCATGTGTCATTGGTAAACTTTGAACGAGGAATTGAATAGTGCAGTCAGAATTGTCGTATCTTGTACCTTCACGAAGATAAAAAGAGACATCAGCAACAGTGCCGAATCCGGGATCTTTTCGGCGGAGGAGTATACAAAAAAAACTTGTTAAACTCATTGAAAATCTGTTTATATTCCTTTTTGTTACGTTTTTTTACGTGTTAGACAAATATATTTTTTTTTTTGGGGGGGGGGGGTCCTTAACATCAGAAATATTTATTCTCTTAATGAAGGGGAAATCCATTTATAAATAGAGGCGTTGGTAAATGTGTGATGTATAATAAAATTCATAGATGCTCAGTTTAGTTTATTTGTTGATATTCAGAGGCTAGAGGAGAGGGGTGTTGAGTCTACGGGAGCTCCGTAGCAGGGGAGCTGTATAGTTCTCAAAGTACTTACACCACATGCATGCATACTGACAGGAGGAGTATACTAGAAAATTAGGTATTATCACCCCTAAAAAAATTTATCTGTATCACACATGGTTAACCATATGTTTAACATTAAAATAACTTAATTTAGCTTTGGATATCTTACATAATTAAATTAACATAAATGGGTTAAAATGACGAGAATAACTGTTCAGTTAGAGCATGTCAAAAGGCGTCATGTGATATCTTTGTTAAACCAAGATTCATTATCTACCTTTCAAACAGTTCGTGGTAACGAACTGTAATAAGGAGCGACCCGGCTCAATAGCAACCAAAACTCTACAAAATGGATTTTTGATAACAATAATTACATCAAAAGAATTGAATTTTAATTCTAATTTTAAATATATAAGTCTCATCGATTTCAGTCTTACCCATCAATAGTTACGATGCCGAGAAAAAAAAACACTACAGTAGAAGTTTCAAGCACATATCTACAAAAATGTGGAAGTTTGTATTTTTTGCCACAAGACAGATCACGAATCCGTGTTTTTTTTTTTTTTTTTTTTTTTTTTTTTTTTTTTTTTTTTTTTTGCAGGGGTGATCATACCAACCCAGTGGTCCTAGAACGTTATTTACTGTTTGAAAAAGTAGAGTTGAGAGAAAGAGTAAAGCTTTAGCGTAAAGAGCAGGGCGTTGAGGAGAGAACAGTCCCTTTCATATACGGAGTAATATCTGTTCGTTTTAACTTTTAATGTCGCTCCTTATTTTCAGTTAAAAAACTTTTTATATATTTAATTTAAAAATAAAAAGTCATCCCAATACGGCTGACTTTGACCCTTTATGGCAAAGGTGATACTCAAGATTTACTCCGAAAGGAGTTTGAATCCAGAGACTTTAAATAAAATTATTTCATCTATGACTACAAAATGAACATTTAAATAGAAATGTGCTATTAATATAAAAATCAGAAAATTTTAAGTGTCGAAAATTTCAGAAGGTATGGTAATTTCTATATTTTCTGAAGTGAAACTTTAATACTATGTTAAAACAATAACACAGGATTAAAAATTTAAACAATCGCATTTTAAGAGCATGTTGTATCAAATTTCCTATGCCATATAAAGCACCAATGCCTTATAACGTATTCCATTGTAAGACAGATCCAAAAACTAAAATAAAATTGATGTGAAGGTACCAATAGTTTTGTTCTAGTTCAGTAGTTTTTGATAAAGTATTAAGGAAATGTTTGAACAGATTTTTGCATTCAGCTAGAAGACTGGTTTGATGTTAGAAATTTGATATTTATACATGATTGTTGCATTCGATTGTAGTATTTATTAGTTTCATTTATTCTAGTGTTTTTTTTTCTTTTTTTGCAGTGTTAGTTTGTAGACATTTAACAGTGAAATACTTGTAAAGGTTTAATTACTTAATAAAAGCATCATCATCATCATTAAGGTACCAATAGCCAAAGTCCCTGCAATTTCGTCTGCTTAAAAATTCACTGCCTTTTCAGCATTTCTTATTGTAAAAGAATGAGCATGTATTCCACGCATGCATCCCCATTTCTGGGCAATCCTCTATTATAGGAATGAAGCCTACACATGTCCCCCCTTTGTTATCGTTTTAACTTTCCGTTAAAGGATGTTTGAATTTCGAATATTCAGAATTTTAATCTGACTGGACGGGCTAAACCAAGCGTTCAAATACCAAATTCATCTGAACTATTCATATGCAACCACTGACAATTAATACAATACAAAGATCTCATAATGTATGCGGAAAGGGGTAAGGTCGGCCAGGTGGTTTGTAAATTTTTCTAGGCAAAAAATATTCTCAAACTGAATTGATCTGATTTTATGATCAGCAGTTAAAACGTGTCTGTGACTGTGACTTAATGCGGCAATAACAACGATGATTTCAATGCCCACAAAGAATGGTAGGTATAAATTTTACTCTACCCATCACTATGATCCATCTATGATTGTGACTTAAATGCCCAAAAAGTTTTGAATTTTTTACATTTATTACGTATTTATAAATGGAGGAATAGATTAGATGGACTATTCCACATACGACGGGTCAGCCATGCATTTATTTTTCTTGGGGGTGTGGAGGTATTTGTTAAAACAGCGAAAATCAGAAGGATTTATATCAACCTTTTTATGTATTCCGTAAAATTTGATATTCATAAATTTACTTTATCCATATGGTAATGCTAAAGCTTGCCTATACTAAGACAAGCGTTAAAAGTAGAAAATATTAATTGAAAATAAAAGAGAAATTGAAAATCTACTGACAATCACTAGGCTTATATACAGTATGTTGGGAGTCAACCTGAAGTCATAACTGCATTTTATCATAGACACAAGTGGGCAGTTCTTCCAGGGGATGAATTAGCATTGCATTAAAACATATCCCGTAATGAAAAATCATATTGCCTGACAATGATCAATTAATTCTCACTAATTTAACGTTAGCAATAAAAATGTGCAAAAAATAAGTTAAGTATAGGCTGGCAGAGACAAAATTCCGATGTTTCGTTTTCTTGGGAGAGGAGGGTGAAAAAACCTCAGATAAACTATTTCTTACGATTTGGAAATACATCCTCTTCTTTTTCTCCTCGGCAAACTTGTTACGAAATTTTGCTTTTTTACTTGGAGGGTAAAGGAAGTTTGGGATGGTTACTCCTCAGCATTGTCTTTTAAGTGTGAAAGGTCATGCTTTGAAACCATCCTTAGAAAAGAATATTGCTGAATTAGAAACCAAAAATCTAAAAAATGGAATTTAGAAATAACAAACAATCAAACGAATCAAATGTTTACACTAATCCAAAGTATTTAAAGTTAAAAATAAAGTAAATTCAACATTTATCTTAGAACAATTTACACAAATTTCGAAAAATAGGGGAAAACCCAATTAAATGAGTTAAATCCTGAAGGTAATTAAATAATTTTTTTAACCTGAAAGTAAGGAGCGACATTGAAACTTGTAAAGAATAGAAATTATTCCGTATATGAAAGGGGCTGTCCCCTCCTCAACGTCCCCCTCTTTATTCTAAAGTTTTTTATTGTTTAGAAAGTAGAGTTGTGAGAAAGAGTCCAACTTTAGCTTAAGAGCGGGGTGCTGAGGAGGGGAGAGCCCCTTTCATATACTGAATCATTTCTGTTCGTTTTAAGTTTTGATGTCGTTCCCCACTTTCAGTTAAAAAACTTATTTTTTAATTAAATTTCTATATTTTTTGAATAAATACAGGTTTAGATTTTGGCTCACCGTTCATGAGTAATTAAAACGAAATTTGTATATTAATTTTACTTTTTTGGCTAGATGGATTTCTCAAAATTTTGTTCGGAAGATTTTGAGAAAAAGAGGCGGGGAGGGGGCCTAGTTGTCTTCTATTTTTTTTGGTTACCTGAAAAGACCACTAGAGATTCTAATTTACGTTTTTATTGGTAATAAATATACATAGCTTGCGAATATACCTACGTAACGAACCTCTAAATTCGTAAATTTTAGTTACCCATATGAGGGGGTTCGCCCCTTTGTGAATACCTCGATCTTTACGCTAAAGTTCAAATTTTGTTCCAGTTCTTTACGAATGACCTTGATTAATGAAACAAAGGCCGTTTAATTAGAATAAATAGCTCTGTTGTAATTACTAAGAGTACTTTAGCGTAAAGAGCGAGGTATTGAGAAGGGAACAAACCTCCTTATATGCGTAATAGTTTCTGTTTGTTTTAAATTTTAATGTTGATCTTTACTTCCAGTTAAAAAACCTGTTTTTTTATTTAAATTATCATTGTTCTTTTAAATAATACTAGAAAAATCAAAATCCCATGAAAAATTCCTCCATGGAAAGATCCTCCCACTTAACCCCCTCCCCCAACCCCCACAAAAAACATTTCCCCCTGAAAACGTCTGTATACTTCCCAATAACCAATATTATATTTAAACCCTGGGAATAGTTCAAAACATGCAGCCCTTCCCCTGGGGACTATGGGGGATTAAGTCGTCCTTCAAGTCATAGCTATTAAATTTTTCGACTATGCTGAACCAAATGGCCATCGCAAGATTTTGATCCGGTGAATTTGGGAAAAAGGAGCGTGGGATTGGGCCTAGTTGCCCTCCAATTTTTTTGGTCACTGAAAAAGGGCACTAAAACTTTTAATGTCTGTTCGAATGAGCCCTCTTGTGGCACTTTAGGACCACTGGGTCGGTATGGTCATCCCTGGGAAAAAGAAAAAAAACGAAAAAAAAAATAAGCACATATCTGTGATCTTTCTTCTGGCAAACAATACACAATTCCACTTTTTCGCAGATAGGAGCTTGAAACCTCTGCCGTAGGGTTCTCTGATATGCTGAATCAGACGGTGCGATATTCATTAAGATTCTATGACGTTTAAGTGGTGTTTCCTTCTTTTATCGAAAATGTGACAAATTTTCTCAGGCTCGTAACTTTTGATGGGTGAGACTAAACGTGATGAATTATATACTTAAAATCAGCATAAAAATTCAATTCTTTTGATTTATATATTAGTATCAAAGCTACATTTTTAAAGTTTTGGTTACTATTGAGCCGGGTAGACCCTTACTTACAGTTCGTTACCACGAACTGTTTGATTTCAACAAATTCCGATAGTGCGTCAAGCCGATTTTAGGGTAACCTAGTATCCTTTTAGAGTCCCATATTCTTTTGGTTGCTAACATAGTCCCGCATGGCATCGGATCAAAATTTCAAGAGAGTTCTTAGAATTAGTGGTAATCAGTAAATTTTCAAACAGTTCGTAGTAACAAACTGTAGTAAGAAGCGAACTGGCTCAATAGTAACCGAAACTCAAAAAAATTGAATTTTGATGGTAATATATACATAAAAAAATTGGATTATACCAATTTACCTATATTAGTAGTAGTAGCAGTAGAACAATTTTATTAGAAAAAAAAAATTTAATCAATAGCACAACATAAGTGAAGCTTGCGAGGCTGTGCTAAATTCAAGGAAAATAAAGAGAGAATGTGGAGAATAAGAAAATATGGAGATTGAGACCATATACTGAAATCAACAGAAAAAAACATAAACAATGTATTACCTTACGTGACCCCAAGACGACAAAAATAACAAACAAACAAACACAACAAACAATTAAGCAAGGCATCGTAAAGAGCAAGGCATTGAGGAGGGGACAACCCCTTTCATAAATGGAATAATCTCTGTTCGTTTTAAGTTTTAATGTCGTACTTTATTTGTAGTTAAAAAAAACTTGTTTTTTTTTCATTTAATCACTATTACAAAACGACGATCATTCTTGTATTTTTCCCCGTTAATTTTATTCCATTTAAAAATATAGGGAATTTTGGCCTAAAAAAAACTTTTAAACTCCAAATTTTCATTATTGAATCACTATGCCGAGTTTTCAATAAAGTAGAAGTGTCACAAGAGCCTGTAGAGTGGTTTAAGGAGGGCGACAGCTAACCGTTATTTGTAGTAACTAATGTTCCTTTGAACTTAGATTTTGCAATTGATTTTTACTCCTATTCGGTTTAGGTGTCATTTATTCATTTCTATTCGCTGTAAGTTTGACTTATCGTTTTTATTTAATACCGCTCGTTTTGGATTTGAAATCACTCTTTACTTTTTTTTTTACCAAATCTGTTTCTTTTTTAAACTGATATTTAATATAGGAACAAAGGTCTCAAAAATAAACGAAAGGGAAAGAAAAAATATAATCTTATCTTACAAAATCTGCACAAAGGAAAATTGACGATGACATGTCTGGATCCATTACTCATTGCTTATAACGACCCGAAGAAAAAGAAAGAATGAAAAAGAAAAAGAATTTGCAAGGAAACAAATTGGAAAAAAAAGCAAAATAAATTTGAAAGAAATAAATTTAAACAAAAAACAAGAATAAAAAAAAATAAAAAAAATGTTTCGGACGACTACAAAGAAATAGAAAGAATGAAAAAAAAAGAGAAAAATACAAACAAACAAAATAAAGTACAAGTGTAAATACCTGCTTTATCTACCTCTATCGCATCGAAATCGGAGAATAATCCGAAAATATAAAGCTCCGAATATAACTGCAAAACTACAGGAGCTTCGTGATAAGTTATCGGCACACGCATATCGACGGCTTACCCCATATCACGGAGTCATCCGTTTATTCTGTTGAGATTTTTCCTTGTTGATTTTGTTATCCTTATTGTGTTGTACCTTTGTACCTCTGTCTTCATCCGTTTGTTCTGTTTATTTTGTTGCATTTATGTGTTGTTTTCTTTTCTGATGTTTATTTCTGTTTTCTCTCTTTTTACTCCACTATCCTCACATTGTTTTGTGCAGTGAGTTAGAAATAAATTATTATTACTAGGAATTATCACTTGTATTACCATGCTTTCTTTTTATTCTGACCTTGGAAATGACATGAAGAAATAATCAGCTATCTAGTTTTTGAATAACGAAATAAAGTACTTTGTAAGAAGAAACCTGTCTACAGAATTGTGAGAGACAAGGAAAGATTTCTCCTTGGCACCCTCTGTGTACTATTATATGAAATACTATTTCGTTATTTAATTACCATTGTTAAAATATTAATTTTTATTGCATCTGATTTTCCAGGCACTATTATTCGAAATTTGTTTCGATCTACCCAATTTTCTTCAATAGCCGAACCTAAATCAAGGTTTACAGACTTATTTTTGTGAATTTATTTCTCCTTCACTTTACGAAATTTTACTGAAGCAGTAGAACCCAATTTAGCATTCTTCATATCCGGGCTATGTCAACCGTCTGGAACTTTTTATCAAATTTATGTTTGGAAAGTTTTTCTTCCGCTTGTCCAGTGAAAAGTGCTTCTCTTGATTCTTTCTATCGATCGGCCAATGTCCTGCGCTGAACATTATGCGCCCGCTGTCCCCTCCCAATTTCCGGTGTTTTGGACATAACTCACACCCAAAGGGACACTAGATTCTCCCTGGAATTTCTTTTGAATTTCCTGGGAAAGGAGCGACAAACAACAAGATATAGATGTTGAAGGTTCAATTTTGATGGGAATAACTTTGTTGGAAATGTTTGGGGTTAGAGCTGTAATGTTCAAAGACACCAGTCAATTAAATTACTAAAGAGCTTAGTATTACATGTAGATGTCTCAAAGGAGATGTGATTAGTTCAGTGCCTAAAATGAGTGTTGGGCCCTAAATACTTTTATTCTAGTGTTTACTTTACTTAAAGAAAAAAATGAGTATCAGGCCTCCTCTCAAAAGCTCAAACTTCATTTGCTGGGTGTAGAAGGGGGGAAGCTTTGATATTTTGAAATGTAAACTCTTTAAAGTATTAAATAATTGGAATTTTCTAGAAAAGGAACTATATTTTATTTAAAAGTTTTCCATTGGAATATGAAAGTTGGTTCCATTAAAACTTATTAGTATCCATAGCACAAAGTAAATTAGCAGTAAGATTGTACAAAGGAATCATTCCAAACAGTTGCTGCTAAAAAGTAAACTATAATGAAGTTAACAGTTGCACTGTCTAAGCAACCAGCGAAGTAGGCTGTATCTATTCTTTCTATATTTAGCATTTTTTCTTTTCCTGGACGAATTCGTGTGGAAGGAGCTATCGTAGGAACTTCGAAGGACGCTTATTTGATTAGATATTGAAATTTCTTGTGCTCTTAAGAGTCAGATGGTTTTGGAGGGCAGCCATCCCCCTCCCCTCAACGCTATTCAAAATTTTCGGATAGCCAGCAGAATATATTTTAACGTACTCCCTTTTAGAGCGTAAATAAACCCAAAATTGTCGACACTCTCAGGAATGAATATCAGCGTTTACTGAAGTTTCAGTCTACATGTCACTAGTTCTTTGTAAAAATTTTGGTTATTACGCTATTTTTTTTTCTTTTTTGCTGAAATTATGGCAAATAAATTCACAGCTCAATAGAAATTGTTTTCAGTGAAGCACAAATGATGTTCTGGTCTTTAGAGGAGATAGGATTGTTATCCCTACTCCTATTTATGATAATTTCTGTTTGTTTTAAGCTTGACTTTATTTTTTACTGTAATTTTTGTTCTCTTTGGCTTTAATTTATTTATTGACAGTGATTTATGCTGATTTTGCGCTGAAATCATTATTCGGCTTTATTTCTGCTCATCTTTGGTTTAATGTAGCGCTTAAATTTTCTTTGAAAAAACTTTTGCGCAAAAACTTGTTTTTTGTCATTAATAATAAGTAAAAAGCGTCCTTGCTAATAATAAACTTGGTTCTGAAGTTGAAAAATTGATTATAATATCAAACGACAGAATTTCATAGCAAAATATTACGATAAAGTTTTTTTTTACAATGTATACTTTAAAAAAAGTAGTTTCTCAGATGAAAACGAAGAACATAGATGAAAATTGAAACGGAAAAATAAGTGTTTCATAGCTTATGCAATATATTTAAAAAAAAATATGTTTCAAATAAGCTGACTCGTGATATTTGTCAATTTTTCAATGTTTCTAAATACTTAAATTCAACAAATTTAAAGATGCCCGTATTAAGTTATAATGTCTTGTTAACTTGGGTTTTAAATTCACAAAATATTAGAAAATTGGAAAATAGTATTTTTCCCCTACTAGAGGTGCAGTCTTAATGAAAAATGCACTGTTATATTCAGCAAATCTAATTGAGTATTTTATATATTCCTGTATGCAAAAATATTCTATTTTGTACTTTATTTTCTGAGAAATTGGTAACGAAAGTGAGTTTCTTTTTTCTAGGGTTGACGATCTCTGACCAGTAATCGTAGGATACATGAAGAAGCCTAATCGAAACGCAATTTTCATAGCCATACAGGATTTACTAGGGGAATGGGATGGTTAGTGGATCTTGCTTTGGAGAGATTGGGGTGTCGAAGTCCTCCAAGGTGTTTAAAAGGGCGTATATTTGAACTTTTCGTTAGATCCCTTCTTTCTTATATGAATAGGGAGTTTAACCTCTACCATCCCTATATTTTGAAGAATCTATATGCAGGAAGTTTGTAAAATGGTTGCTTGTTAAATCGAGAAATGTCTAAGCATGTAGAAATACTTCTAGGGTGAATTAAAAGGTTATATGTATTCGAGATTTCTAAAAATTAGTATAGAGAAAAATAAAAATTATGGTGCAATGTAGGCTAGTTTTTATGTAAACTAATTTGTGTTGATAAATCATTCTTTACTATTATTTATTATTATTTTGTTTGTTGTCACTGGCCAGTAACTATTACTCCAATAAGGCAAGATTTATTGATAAAAATAAAGCAGACCAGATAGATCTTTTTTTTAGACTAGACAGACAAATAGCTTTGATTCCAGCACAAGCTCCATGGTTTTTATAGGAAGTAAGATGATCGTCTTATTTAAACAGCAAAAAATAAAGGAACAAAACAGAGAGAGACAAAAAGAGTAAGAAAGAGAGAGAGAAAAATTTTGTCAAAATTAAGCAATCAAATTGGATCAAAATTAATTCATGTCCAATTAAGGACTTACACAACCCCATATGTCTTAAAAAATTGGGAAAATTTGGGCATTCAATTTTAATGAAAAAAAACTCCATATGCAAGTAATGCAGTTTTTACATCATCAGCTTAACGAAGTACGAATACGTCCTAAGTTTAACGTAGAAAACAGGGTTGAAAAACGCCAAATTTAACTAATTACTTTTGTATATATATATTCACGGTTCATCGTGGCAACGCCAACAAATATGTGAAGTTCCCTTAAAACTCCAGTCTTTTGAAATAAATAAAAGAAAAATATTAGAAAATCATGGTTTTGAGTTATGAAGAGACCTAAGGAGAGTCAGGTGGGCAAAAATATTTTTGTTTCGATATTTTTTTGTACCTTTAATGGTGTTTGCATTAGCATATTAAATCAATTTAACATTAAGTTATGCTGGCAAACATTTCAATGCGAAACTCAAAAAGTAAATAATTTGTTAAATTTGACTCCTTATGGAATATGGTAGCATTGAAAACTATCAAGCAATTCGTGGCAACGAACTATAAGTAAGGAGCGATGCCGCCCAATAGTAACCGAAACTCTGAAAAATGGAACTTTGATCTCAATAGACACATAAAAAGAACTGTCTGATATGTTGATCCACGTATATAAGATTCATTAAGTTTAGCGTAACCATAAAAGGATACGAGCCTGAGGAAATTTGCCTGATTTTCAAAATAGGGGAGGGAAACACCTTCTAAAGTCAAGTAATGTGAATAATCATATCATCAGATTCAGCGTATCAGAGAACCCTTGTATAGATGTTCCAAGCTTTCATCTATAAAAATGACGAATTTCGCATTTTTCCCAAGAAGAAACATCATAGATGCAAGTCTGTTTTTCCAGGGGCGATTAGGCTGGACCAATGCTTCAAGAAGATTGACAGAGGGCTCATTCGAACGGAAATTAAAAGTTCTAATGCCCTTTTTAAGTTACCACAAAGATTGGAGGGCAGCTAGTCCTCCTCCCACTGAGCCCCTCCCCCAAAGTCTTCAGACCAGAAATTTTGAGATAATCATTTTGTTCAGCATAGTTCAAACGTCCAACAAGTATGCTTTTGGTCCCTCATAGTCCCCGGGGAAAGAGTTGTAAGTGGTTTTTGGCGTATCTGTTTTTTTTTTCAATGGTTTTGTTCCTTCTATAAGAATATGTGGAAAACCTGTCTTTGTTAAGATTGATTATAGTAATTCGTAACCAACGCTGTTTTTCCTACTATGCCAAGAAATAATGAATAACCGCAAAAATTTGAGCGATTTGGAGGTGGGAATTTTTTTTAGGGTTATTAGTGTGAGATTTTGCAGGGAAGGGAATTTTCCACGGAAAGAGTTTTCCATGGACAGGAAAGTTGGTAGGAAAACGCTGTAGGAGAAAGTTTACACCATCAGGAGGGGATATCCTTGCATTATTGGAAAAACTGTCAAAAGTTAAATAAAAAAAATCAACCTGATGTAAGGAGCAACTTTAAAGCTCAATACGAAAAGAAATTATTCTGTATATGAGGGGAGGAGGCTACCCCCGAGAAAATATTAAATAAAAATATCATGGCAGTGTCACCATGTGGTGTGTCATAGATTTCTCGGCATTATTTGAAAAAAAAAAAAAACGATTAAAAATTACATAAAGAAAACAAGCTTTTTTCAGCTGAAAGTGAAGATCAACATTAAATCATGAAAAAACAGAAATTAATTCATACATAAACGGGGCTGCTCCCACCTCAATATCTTGCTCTTTACGCTAATTTATTTATTATTTTAAAAAGCAGATTTGTGATAACTTTAGTGTAAAGAGCCAGGAACTGAGGAGGGGGCAGCCCCTTTCCTATACAGAGTAATTTCTCTTCCTTTTAAGTTTTAATAACGCTCCTTACTTTCAATTGAAAAAAATGTGTTTTTTATTTAATTGATGTAAGGACTAAGCTTATTCTCATAATTTGCTATTTTTTGTAAGTTTATTTTAAATTGAATTTTGAAAGCTTGGTGGCCAGAAATCAAAACAGTGTCTGAGAATAATAAGTGTTAATTAGTCAAACAGTTCGTGGTAACCAAGACCTGGCTCAATAGTAAACGAAACTCTAAAAAACGGTATTTTGATGTTAAAAGATACATCAAAAGAATCGAATTTTCACGCTGATTCTAAATATACAAGTTTCTTAATTTTTTTTTTTATATAATTAATTTAGTCTTTGTCATCAAAAGTTACGAGCCTGAGAAAATTTGCCTTATTTTGGAAAATAGGGGTAAAAGTCTCCTAAAAGTCATAGAATCTTAACGAAAATCACACCATCGTATTCGGTGTATCAGAGAACCTTATAGCAAAAATTTCAAGCTCCTATCTAAAAAAATGTGGAATTTCGTATTTTTTGCCAGAAGACAAATCACGGGTGCGTGTTTATTTGTTTTTTTTTTTTTTCCCAGGGGTCATCGTATCGACCAAGTGGTCCTAGAGTGTCGCAAGAGGGCTCATTCTTACGGAAATGAAAAGTTCTAGTGGCCTTTTTAAGTGATCAAAAATTGGAGGGCACCTAGGCCAGCTCCAAAGCTCATTTTTTTCCCAAAGTCAACGGATTAAAATTTTGAGATAGCCATTTTGTTCCGCATAGTCGAAAACCATAATAACTATGTCTTTGGGAATGACTTACTCCCCCACAATCCCTAGGGGAGGGGCTGCAAGTTACAAACTTTGACCAATGTTTACATATAGTAATGGTTATTGGGAAGTGTACAGACGTTTTCAGGGGGATTTTTTTGGTTTGGGGGGTGGGGTTTATGGGAGGGGGCTATGTGGGAGGATCTTTCCTTGGAGGAATATGTCATGGGGGAAGAAAAATTCAATGAAAAGGGTGCAGGATTTTCTAGCATTACTATAAAAAAACAATTAAAAAATAAACATGAAAACATTTTCTCAATTGAAAGTAAGGAATAGCATTGGAATTTAAAACGAACAGAGATTATTACGCATATGAGGGGTTCTAAAAATACTTTAGCATAAAGAGAGAGGTATTTAGGAGGAGATAAATACCTCGCTCTTTATGCTAAAGTATTTTTTAGTAATTTCAACTATTTATTCTACGACTTTTTCGATTCAGGGGTCATTCTTAAAGAATTGGGACAAAACTTACGATTTAGTGTAAAGAGCGAGGTATTAACGAGGGTACAAACCCCCTCGTACACATAATAAAAATATAAGAATATAAAAGTTTGTTACGTAAGTTAATTCTTGAGTTACGCATATTTTTTACTAATAAAAACTAATAAAAGTTCTAGTAGCCTTTTTAAGTAACCAAAAAATTGGAAGGCAGCTAGGCCTCCTTCCCCACCCCTTATTTTTCAAAATCGTCTGATCAAAACTAAGAGAAAGCCATTTAGCCAAAAAAAGAATTAATATGCAAATTTCATTTCAATAATGTATGTGCGGAGAGCCAAAATCAAACATGCATTAATTCAAGAACGTTCAGAAATTAAATAAAAAAAACTAGTTTTTTTTAACTGAAAGTAAGGAGCGACATTAAAACTTAAAACGAACAAAAAATACTCCGTATATGAAATGGGTTGTCCCCTCCGCAATCCCTCGCTCTTTACGCTAAAGTTTGACCAAAATTCTAATTTTTAAAACTTTAGCGTAAAGAGCGAGGCGTTGCGGAGGGGACAACCCATTTCATATACGGATTAATTTCTGTTTGTGTTAAGTTTTAATGTCGCTCCTTACTTTCAGTGAAAAAAACTAGTTTTTTTTATTTAATTGCAGTTCAGAGTTCACAGGTTACACGGAAACTAATGGCAAACTCGGAGTCTTGAACCAGAGTAAATGCAAAACGAGACGCAGAGACGTCTCCAATTGCAACAGCAGCGTCAATTGTCAGGCATAACGAATCTAGCTAAAATAGCAGCTTTTCCGTAGAATATGGTTTGATTTCGGATAGTTAAACCATTTTTAGATGAATTTTCAGAAAAATAAGCTGGAACCCTTCCAGGTGCGTGCCAAGAAAATATTAAAGGAAAAATAAAAGTGAGATAGGAAAAAAGGAAAGTTTATCCTTTTTTCCCTTTTGTTGATCTATTCTTATTTCTACTTTCCTTTTTGATATTGTGACAATGCTGAGGAAGGCTCACAGATGCAAAATGGAACGCCTAATTAAGTAATAAAGAAAGAAAAGAGAAAAAAGATTGAATTGAAAACACACTTTTGTAGGGTATGCCGTTTAGAGAAGGACTAGTGTGATAACCATGGACCCAGATGCAAGAATTGATAGACTACAAAAATTATTTCTTTTTTTACCAATCAATAAGTAAGTCTTTTGAATTGCAGCAATTATAACGAAATAGTAAAATGTTATTGCACTGGTTTTGTGTGATTTATAGGGAAATAAGTAGATATGTAAAGTCGGGTTTAACAAATACAAAATTTTCCTGTTTTATCAATTTTAATAACTTTTAGCTAGAATATGTAATGATTCGTCACAAATTATACAATTTTGTCAAACTCTGTCGAATAAAAAACTGTTGACATTTTTTTGAGTTTGCTTAAAATTTCTACTAATTTGTAAAATAATTTTGCAAATATGGTCACCTTAGCGAAATCCCACAAAATATAAAAAATAAAATGTTATAAATCTACCTAATTTTGGTTTTTCCTCTAGATGAATTTTTTCATTGTTTTTGCTTTATTAAATTTGTAGTAAATTTGTAGTTTCCTTCCACACGAATTCGTCCAGGAAAAGAAAAAAATACTAAAAATAGAAAGAATAGATACAGCCTACTTCGCTGGTTGCTTAGATAGTGCAACTGTTAACTTCTTTACAGTTTACTTTTTAGCAGCAACTGTTTGGAATGATTCCTTTGTACAATCTTACTGCTAATTTACTTTGTGCTATGGATACTAATAAGTTTTAATGGAACCAACTTTCATATTCCAAAGGAAAACTTTTAAATAAAATATAGTTCCTTTTCTAGAAAATTCCAATTATTTAATACTTTAAAGAGTTTACATTTCAAAATATCAAAGCTTCCGTGCCCTTCCCTTCTACACCCAGCAAATGCTTTACTAAGGTGTAAGTGAGATCATAGGCTACTAAATTTCTAAATGATTTAGACCATACTTGGGTGCTTACTTACGTGCTGCAATACCTAGGTGATACTAATTTCTTGCATTAAAATTCCTTAAAAAAGATTTTAGATTGAAGGGCAAAGAGTATGAATAACTTATAGGAGTAGAAACTGGCACTTGGATCGACAAAAAACTGCAAACGCCATCTTACGCTTGGCGACAATCAACAATTTTTTAAGCTTTGCAGTAGTTTTTTTTTGTCAGTAACTGAGATCACACACTTATTACTACATTATTTTTGCCAATTGCGCTAATTAAAGTAATTATTCTTATTATTATACTGGAAAAAATACCAAGTGTCGCAAAATACTAGGTGGCGTTGATAGTTTTTTTTTTACGACAATAGCACCAGTTCCCACTCTTACAAATTACCCTTACTCTTGTTTTATTGGTGTTGAAGAAGCAACAATTTGTTCAAAATGGCTTGAAACTTGGGTTCTTTAAGCGGTCTTGCTCTAAAAGCGTATAAACCAATTATAGGTTCTTCTGTCTACAATCATTGTTTTACCCGATTAGAACTGAAAACGACAAATTTTAGCATTAAGGTTTCTCTCTAAATTGGCCCCTTGTCTCTCGAAATGTATTCCTGACTATTTGAATAGGTTTCAAAGTAAGGTTAAAAAGGCTTTCCAGTTAAGATCGAAACATGGAACTCCATTTGAAAAGTAACTTATTTATAAAGAACACATGTTTAATGCGATGGTGTCCTTTGGGATATTAAAAAACTTTTAGGACACCCAAATTTGAAAGTGGAAGTGGAATTGAGTTACTGTTCTCTCTTTTTTCTGATATCCTGGGATACGAGCTTTTAGACAATAGAAGAAAGTACCATTAATTATGTTATGGAGCGCCAATAGAATTTATCTGCCCGCCTTCTGCTCACCCCCGCATAGGATAATTATGTGCAAAGGCTATTGTCACCCTTTTATCCTGGTTACAAGGGATAGTAAACTCTTTTCACTCTTTTACCGAATCTTGCTGTTATTAAATAAAAGACAACAAGTTTTTTTTTTAACTGCAAGTAGGGAGCGACATTAAAACTTAAAACGAACAGACATGAATCCGTATATGAAAGGGGCTGTCCCCTCCTAAACGCCCCACTCTTTACGCTAAAGTTTTTATTATTTTAAAAAGAAGAGTTGTGAGAAAGAGTCAAACTTTAGCGTAAAGAGCGGGGTGCTGAGGAGGGGACGGCCCCTTTCACATACGGAATCATTTCTGTTCATTTTAAATTTTAATGTCGTTCCTTACTTGTATTTAAAAAGACATTTTTTATTTACTTTCTTAATGTTTTTGAATTAAAGCAGGTTTCAATTTTTGCTAGAACTTTTGAACTTTAAATTTAGAACTTTAAAACTTTTAGAGCTTAAAAAAAACTTGTTTCTTTATTTAATTTCTGAACGTTTTTGAATTAATTCATGTTTTGATTTTGGCTCACCACACATGAATAATTAAAACGAAATTTGCATAATAATTCTTTTTTTGGCTAAATGGCTTTCTAATAGTTTTGATCGGACGATTTTGATTTCTGGCTACTTCAAAAGGCAATTAGAACTTGTAATTATTCTTACGAACATTTTTATTAGTAATAAATATACGTAACTTACAAACTAACTTACGTAACGAACTTCTATATTTGTATATTTTTATTACATATATGAGGGGGTTCACCCCCTCGTCAATACCTCGCTCTTTGCACTAAAGTTTGAATACTGTCCTTATTCTTTAAGAAGGACCCCTGAATCACAAAGGCGGTAGAATAAATAGTAGAAATTACTAAAAATACTTTAGCGTAAAGAGCGAGGTATTGAGGAGGAGATTAACCCCCTTCTAAGGGTAATAATTTCTGTTTGTTTTAAGTTTTTATGCTGCTCCTTATTTCCAGTTGAAAAAAATTAAAACGAACAGAAATACTCCGTGTATTAAAGGGACTTATCCCTCCTCAACGCCCCTCTCTTTATGCTAAAGTTTGACTCTTTCTCTCAACTTTACTTTTTAAAACAGCAAAAAAACTTTAGCTTAAAGAGTGGGGATTTGAGGAGGGAAAAATATACGGAGAAATTTCTGTTCATTTTAAGTTTTAATGTCGCTCCTTACTTTCAGTTAAAAAACTTGTTTTTTTCATTTAGTTTCTGAACGTTTTTGAATTAATACATTTTTTTATTTTGGCTGTCCGCACATGAATAAATAAAACAAAATTTACATATTAATTTTTTTGGCTAAGTGGCTTTCTCTTAGTTTTGATCGGAAGATTTTGAGAAAAAAGAGGTGGGGGAGGAGGCCTAGTTGCCCTCTAATTTTTTGTTTACTTAAAAAAGCAACTAGAAGTTTTAATTTTATACGAACGTTTTTATTAGTAGAAAATATACGTAACTTACGTAACGAACTTCTAAATTTGTATATTTTTATTATGTATATGATGGGGTTTGCCCCTCGTTAATACCTCGCTCTTTACACTAAAGCTTAAATTTTGTCCCAATTCTTTAAGAATGACCCCTGAATCACAGAGGCCGTAGAATAAATAATTGAAATTACTAAAAATACTTTAGCGTAAAGCGCGAGGTATTTAGGAGGAGATGAACCCCACACATGCGTAATAATTTCTGTTCGTTTTAAGTTTTAATGCTGCTCCTTACTTTCAGTTGAAAAAACTTTTCCATATTTATATTTTAATTGTTTTGTTTTTGTTTTAAATAGTGCTAGAATACCCTGGGCCCCCTTCATGGAAATTATCTTCTCCCATTACAAATTACTCCATGGAAAGATCCTCCCACGTAAACCCCTCCCGTCAACCCCCCCTCAAACAAAAAAATCCCCTGAAAACGTCTGTACACTTCCCAATAACCATTATTATACCTAAACACTGGTCAAATTCTGTAACTTGCAACCCCTCCCCATTGAACCGTGAAGGAGTAACTCGTCCCCAAAAACTTTGTTATTAGTTTTTTTTACTATGCTGAACAAAATGCCTATCTCAAAATTTTGATCCGTTGACTTTAGAAAAAAATGAGAGTGGGAGGGGGCCTAGGTGCCCTCCAAGTTTTTTGGTCCTCTAAGAAGGGCACTAGAATTTTAATTTCCATTAGAGTGAACCCTCTCGCGACATATTATCACCACTGGGTCGATGCGATCACACCTGGGTAAAAAAAAGAAAACAAATAAACACGAACCCGTGATCGGCCTTCTGGCGAAAAATAAGAAATTCCACATTTTTGTAGATAGGAGCTTGAAACTTCTACAGTAGGATTCTCTGATACGCTGAATTTGATGGTGTGATTTTCGTTAAGATGTGATTTTCGTTAAGATTCTATGACTTTTAAGAGGGGTTTCCCCCTATTTTCCCCCCTGAAAACGTCTGTACACTTCCCAATAATCTTTACTATATTGTAAACACCGGTCAAAGTTTGTAGCTTGCAGCCCTTCCCACAGGGACTGAGGGGAGTAAGTCGTCCCCAAGATATAGTTTTTAGGTTTTTCAACTATGTTGAATAAGACGGCTATAAAAGAATTTTGATCTGGTGACTTTTAGAAAAAATGAGCGTGGGAGGGGGCCTAGATACTCTCCAATTTTTTTGGTCACTTAGAAAGGGCACTAGAAATTTTAATTTCCGTTAGAATGAGTCTTCTCGTGACATTCTAGGATCACTGAGTTGATACGATCACCCTTGGAAAAAAAACAGAAAAAAAAAAAACAAATAAACACGCATCCGTGATCTGTCTTGTGGTAAAAAACACAAAATTCCACATTTTTGTAGATAGGAGCTTGAAACTCCTACTGTAGGGTTCTCTGATACTCTGAATCTGATGGTGTGATTTTCGTTAAGATTCTATAACCTATAAGGGGCATTTCCCCCTATTTTCTAAAATAAAGCAAATTTTCTCAGTAACTTTTCACTGACTTACGAGCTTTCTCAGCTCGTAACTTTTGATGGGAAGACTAAATTTGATTAAACTTATATATTCAAAATCATCATAGAAATTCGATTCTTTTGATGTAGCTATTAGTATCAAAATTCCGTTTTTTAGAGTTTCGTTTACTATTGAGCCGGGTCGCTCCTTACTACAGATCGTTACCACGAACCCTTTGATTCTGGCGCACTGATAAAAAGTATCAAAAATGCGCATCTCTTGTCATATTTTAATTGGGTTATATAAATATTTATATAGGTTAAGAAGATTTAGGGGACTTCAATTCTTCTCTCTATATTACTAAATAATTAATATAGGAATATGGAATCGGAGTTGCTGCTAATTTACTCGTAAGAGGCATCTATAGGTAATCTATTTGAGTTGGGGTTATAATTTGTTACATTAGTGAGAAATAGGAATGAATGAAAATGATTAATTTTTAACTCTAGTAATGGTTCAAACTTTCACATTTAATAATTTGGTAACGAAAAAATTCAATGCTACGAAGTTCTGTTAAAAGGTTTGAGTCTATGATAAATGCATTCAATTTTATTGGTTGAACAGGGCTTGTGGAATTTTGAGGAGTTGGAGTTACTTTTCAGAATTTGACAAGCGACAGCTAGCGAGTGAAGTTACGATTGCTGGAGGAAAAAAAAAAGGCAGTCAGTGGAAATCTTGTAAAAAAAAAAAAATCCTTAGTTGACACTAAGAAATGGGTCCACACTAAGACTGTCCAAGCAGACCAAGTCAGTTAAAGAACAAGACTCAACCGTAAAATTCAGAAGCTTGGCTGTAGATTCAGTTAGCGTTACCAAGTCCTAAATAGGTAAAAACACAAACGCTTAGTGTAATACCAAGCTAAGTCACAGCTTTAGAATTTTGGTGAAGTTTTGGAGAAACCGTAAGTTCCAGATTAGTGCATGTTAGCATGAACATACACAGTCTGAGTTTTCTCTTGGTGTAAAGTGCAAGTTCTTATTTTGGATAAAAACGAAGTGAGATTTAATTCGGTGAATAAGTGGGCGAAGTCTCTACTTGGTTCAAATATGGCCAAGTCTCGACTCGGCAGGAAAATAATTTAAGTCTAGTGTGGACTTAGTCCTCCCCCTTGCCAACTTTTTGGTAAAGAGCTTTTCAAAAATGCTTTCTAGGACCACAAAAAAGTAAAAATGGTTATTGATCAATTTGGTCGTTGTAAGCTGGTCAGCTTTTGGCTGCTCTACCACCACTTTATCTAACCACTAACTCACCACTAAGCAGACCTGTCCACCACCGCTTGATGTATAATAACGATCACATTTTTAATTGTGTTACCGAAAGCACAGAGCGACCCCTAACACCACCCATTTTTTAGTTAAGGTATCGGGATATTGTTCATTGTTAGAGCCATACTAATGCAAGTGATTTTCAATCTGAATGCTTAGAGAACAAAAGTGGGCCAGTGGCCCCTCAAGTACCATTCTCACCCATTGTAAATGTTTTAGCCAAAAGGCGGCATATCAATCCTAGTTTGAGTTTGAATCATGGAGGAGTTTTCAATTTGTATGATGGTAAGCACAAAATAACATAGTAGCCCCTCCAACACTACTCCTACTACCATATTTTTAGTAAAAAGCTAGGAATTTTTTTTTTATACCAATTGGATAGAAAATTATTTAATGATTTCCTTGGGCCAATGGAAAATGTCCGTGATGAATTCAAGGCGTAAGTTTATTCTCCAGGCTATGTTTGAAAGTAATAACATTCGCTTGGAATAAATGGGGAAAGTACTTTGGGCGAAGTGGAGAGATGTGACAGATTTTAAGATAGATTTTCACTTTAAGGCCCCACACACCTTTCATAAACATTTTGGTAGGCTCATAGTTGCAATTCAGGAGACGTCCCCCAACGTAGTTCAGACTGCTGGATCTTTGAGTCCAGGCTCTATTAGGTTTCAAGGTTTTAAAAATACGGTGGCTCCTGGACAGTTACAGCTTTTAATCCTTCTAGTGTCTGTACCCTTCGGTAAAACGAATAGATATTACTATGGATCAAGGCCGTATTCAGGGGGAGACTTGTGGTTTTAACCCCCCAAAATTTCTGTTCGACTCGTAAAAACGTAACGAGTAAACAAATTTTTGATTTGCTCTTTAAGTTTTAAATCCTTCTAGTGTCTGCACCCTTTTATAAAAAGGATAGATATTACTATGGGTCAGAGCCGTATCCGAGGATGGGTCCGGAATAGTAAAGACGTAACAAGAATGCATATAAACAAATTTTGATGCGAGTTTTAAAGTTTTTTTTTGTAACCCAAAATAACAAAGTATATTAGAAGAAGTACATATGTGAAAATTAAATTAGTCTTATTCTACTAAAATGACACCCTTTTCTGTCTATTCTGCACATCAAATAGTAATTGTGGCATAGAACAAAATTGTGAATATCCTATCCGTTTAAAGGTATCGAAAAGTTATTTACTAAGCCTTACAGTTTCTGAGGAAATATTATAGCAAGATAATGTGTTTTGCCAATGTCCAGTCGTAGGGAAAATGGTTCTAATAGACCGCAAATCAAAAAACCTAATCCCAAATCCCATATCTAATCCCAAAATCTCGAAAATTCTGAGAATCTTCTATAGTTTAATATTACTTCCCATAAAATCTCCTTATTTTGTGTTTTTTTTCCACTAAATTTCGAACATTAAAAAAAAAAAAAAATGCTATTTATGAATCTATTGTTTTTCATTATTACTATCAAAATGTGAAATAAGCGGTAACCGGTGTTTGTTTTCTGGGGTATGATTGTTTTCTGAATATTCTTTACGTGAGAGTATGGGAAAGCAACAAGATAGGAATTTCAAGCTCGTCTGTGAGAAAAAGTTAAGTTACAGAGAGAGTGAGAGAGAGAGAGAGAGAGAGAGAGAGAAAGCGAGAGAGAGAAGAGAGAGAGAGAGAGAGAGAGAGAGAGAGAGAGAGAGAGAGAGAGAGAGAGAGAGAGAGAGAGAGAGAGAGAGAGAGAGAGAGAGAGAGAGAGAGAGAGAGAGAGAGAGAGAGAGAGAGAGAGAGAGAGAGAAAGAGAGATAGAGAGGGGGGAGAAGAGAGAGAGAGAGAGAGAGAGAGAGAGAGAGAGAAAAATAACACAAGCTTCTATCGTTACCAAGAAAACTCATAAAGATAACTAAAGAAAAAAAAATATGAATAAAGTGTCTATTCTGAGTACATTTTCATACTTTTGCCTTATGCTGGATCGAAGAAAAAAAGCCTTTTTGGCCAAAAGGGTACATTTTGGTGCTTTTTGTTTAATTAACCTGTGTTGTTTCCACACGAAAACAGGTCTTATATTCAGCGAATCAAACGCATAATCCCGAATCCCCATACCTAATCCCGAAACCTCGGGGATTCTACGATTCTTCTATAATTTAATATTTCTTTTCATAAAATTTTTATTTTGTATTTTTTTCTCTTCAATTTCGGATTTTTTTAGTGTAGTTGAAACGTCTATTATTTTCATTATTGCTATCAAAATTTGAAATAAATGATAAGCGGTGTTTGTCTTGATGTGAGAGTATCGGAAAGTGATAAAAGAGGGAAATCAAGATCGGAGGTGACAGAACAGGAGCGAGGGAAAAAAAAAAGAGGGAGAGAAAGAGAGAAAGATGGAGGCAAAGAGATAGAGGGATAGAAGGAGAAAGAGGGAGAAAGAGAGAGGGGGAGAGAAAGAGAGAGAGTAAAGAAAGAGAGAGAAAGGGACAAATAAACAAAATAACAACAGCGCCTGATTTTACAGAGGAAAATCATGAAGATGCCAAAAAAAGACATTAATACAGTGTTTATTTCAAGTATATTTTTATACTTTTGCTTTGCGCTGGGTTAGAGATAAAAGAGTCTCTTTTGCCAAAACGGTACATTTTGGTACTTTTTACTTAATTACCCTATGTTCTATATACTAACCTAGTGACCTGGATCTACCTATTTCATAGTCCAGAAAAGGTTAGTCCTATAATTCCATGATAAAAACCCTTAGCTCTCCTCTCTTATGGGCTTTCCATTTCTGCTGTTTTGTTTTAAATAATGGCATTTATGGCACACAGGAAAAAGCATTTATTTATGCTTATATATACTTGTGTCTCTTATACAGCTTGAACTTAGAAACATGTCAATTTAAAGTAAGATGCTAAAACTCATTTTCAAGAAATATCTCTTTATTTTCTTTGTCCCACCTAGTTTAGTATCCCATAATTTATCGATTTCAAATGATTTTCCCCCTAACCATTGTGAAAGGACCATCCCCTGTCCAAACCCTGTTTGTGACATATTGACCGAGGGATATACAACGAAATTTGGTAGGACTATCAAGGGATCTACCGTGATCCTTCCCCGAAGACATGGGATTATTGAATGCAAAATGGTACTTTTTAGGATGCGAAAGCTTACAGTGTTTGTTGGTGGTTTGAACGTTTATTACATTAGGGGATCTAGGTTTAAGAGTTCAAAAAAATTTATGATCGCCAGAACGATACGAAGATAGGGACCATCAAAGAGGCATTATAATGAAGCTTAGTCGTCAGTAAAAGGAAAATTTTGGAATAGAAGCTGGGAATTTACCTGACAAGCAATACTTGAATAACTTTCAAAAAATAAAAATATATGCCCATTTCTCTCCGACTACAAAATCAAATACTTCTAATTTTTTTCTTTTACGAGTAAAAAACTTTTATTCCAATAGCTCCGATGATCACTACGTGATAATTATTATTTTTTATTTGAGATGCAATGGTTTGAGAATGAGAATAATTTTATTTTAGAAAAATATTGTATTTGCCTGAGTAATGCAAAATTTGCGTCCTTTGCATATTATTCGTCTTCAAACAGGGAGAGGGGGGTAAATGCCCAGGATCCCCGTCCTTGCATCGTGGGTGTGCAATGCACCCCTTCTAGGAGGCAAGATTGCAGTAGTTATTAGCTCTTGGGAAAAAGGATATTGCAACGTTACTGAATTTTCCTCTTATTCTTGTAGCCCCAATTATAAGACGATTCCCATTTATTAGACTAAAATAAAAACAACAAGTTTTTTCAAACGAAAGTGAATGTTGACATTGAAATTTAAAACGACATAAATTATCCGGCATAAAAGGGTTTGCCCTCTATACTTAACCCCCCACAATGGGATCCCAAAATGGGACGTAATTATGGTACTGGAGAAAAGAAGGAAAAACAGAATGAAACTCCGCAGCCTAAATGAAGGAAATTCAAAATCTTTTGGTTGTCAGGATCACTTGTTTCAATATTTGTGAATAGTTTGTTGGTATGCTAATACCAGTCACCATGCTAATATATTTCCAATGCCTTTTCCTGTTTATATTTTATGGTTGCTAAGATGTTCAAGCGACCATCAATATATTTATAAAATAGATAAAAGTCTACAGTCATCTTGAATTCTGGTCTAAAATAATGCTTAGTAATAGTTATGTAGACATGAAAATACAATGGTACTTAATAAATTTCCGTATTTCTCCGAATATTAGTTGGTTAATCCAATTTCAAGACTTTCTAGTATTCCTTACGCAGCCCCATTTTCATCTTTTTTTCTCTGACAACATGGTTCAACTATCAACATACTTTCTAATTCTGGTTGCATGGGATTTATTTGAAAATTATTATTAATAGAGATTTTTTATGTAATAATCCTAGAAATGACTGAACATTAACCCTTTCGCATTTTGCAAACACTTTGGGAGGGGCATATGCAAGATCTTGCATAAAATCATCCTGTCTGATGTCCTAATAACTGTCTTTAAAGGTTTTTTGGTTATTTCTTTGAACAATGCGAGACCACTCTAGCCTTGGAACTCTAACCTTATGTTTTTATTTCTAACCTTTAATAAATTTATTATCCATAGAGATGTGCAGAAGCTCCATTTCTTTTTTATTTTCTTGAGAGGCCTAGCTTTAAATAGTCTTGCTTATGGTTGTCACTTAATGGGTCATAATGCATTTAAACCCGTGATTCCCAACGTGGGGCTTGGTAATATTTTGGTAGGTCAAGGCCAGGACATGCGCCTTTCGGCTTAATCAAACAGTTCGTGGTAACGAACTGTAGTAAGGAGCGATCCGGCTCAATAGTAACCAAAACTCTTTGATACCAATAGCTACATAGAAAGAATCGCGTTTTAATGCTGATTTTAAATGTATAAGTTTCATCAAGTTTAGTCTTAGCCATCAAAAGGTACGAGCCTGAGAAAATTTGCCTTATTTAGGAAAATAGGGGGAAACACCCCCTAAAAGTCGTAGGATCTTAACGAAAATGACACCATTAGATTCAGCGTATCAGAGAACCCTACGATTGAAGTTTCAAGCTCCTATCTACAAAAATGTGGAATTTTGCATTTTTTGCCAGAAGACAAATCATCGGTGCGTGTTTATTTATTTTTTTTTTTCCCCCAGGGGTCATCGTATCGACCAAGTGGACCTAGAATGTAGCAAGAGGGCTCATTCTAACGGAAATGAAAAGTTCTAGTGCCCTTTTTAAGTGACCAAAAAAACTGGAGGGCAGTTGTTGACCTAAAGTCAACAGATCAAAATTTTGAGATAGCCATTTTGTTTAGCATAGTCGAAAATCAAAATAACTATGTTTTTGGGGATGACTTACTCCCCCACAGTCCCTGGGGGAGGGGTTGCAAGTTACAAACTTCAACCAGTGTTTACATATAATAATGGTTATTGGGAAGTGTACAGACGTTTTCAGGGGGATTTTTTTGGTTTTAGGGGTAGGGTTGAGGGAGGGGGCTATGTGGGAGGATCTTTCCTTGGAGAAATATGCCATGGGGGAAAAAATTCAATGAAAAGGGCGCAGGACGAATCTGGTCACGTTAGAAAAAAACGTCAAATTAAGAGCTTAATATACAATGCTGGGTGTTCGGAGCCTCTCTATTATGGAGTATAATTTGAAAATAACACAACTATACGAGCGATAAAACATATATACCACAACCATAACTCAACTAACGAAAGAACTGCTAAGAGATAACACAACTATAAAGCGAAAACAGGTGAAAACTAACGGGAAAATAAACGAACTAAGAGGTGGAAGGGGCCCAGAGAAAAAATATAATCCTTTTTCAATTTTGAGCCTAACTTCCGCAAAGGAGTAATAATGTCAGAAGCCCCGAAATACCGAATTATTTTCTTTTCAAACAGTTCGTGGTAAGGAACTGTAGTAAGGGGCGACCCGGCTCAATAGTAAACGGTACTCTAAAAAACGGAATTTTGATGCTAAAAGATACATCAAAAGAATCGAATTTTTACGCTGATTCTAAATTTATAAGTTTCAATTAATTTAGTCTTTGTCATCAAAAGTTACGAGCCTGAGAAAATTTGCCCTATTTTGGAACAAGGGGGAAACATCCCCTAAAAGTCATAGAATCTTAACGAAAATCACAATATCGCATTCGGTATATCAGAGAACTCAGAGAAAAATTTCAAGCTCCTATCTAAAAAATGTGGAATTTTGTATTTTTTGCCAGAAGACAAATCACAGGTGCGTGTTTATTTGTTTGTTTGTTTTTTTTGTTTTTTTTCCCAGGGGTCATCTTATCGACCAAGTGGTCCTAGAATGTCGCGAGAGGACTCATTCTAACGGAAATGAAAAGTTCTAGTGCCCTTTTTAAGTGACCAAAAAAATTAGAGGGTAAATAGGCCCCCTCCCATGCTTTTTTTTCCAAAAGTCAACAGATTAAAATTTTAAGATAGCCATTTTGTTCAGCATAGTCGAAAACCATAATAACTATGTCTTTGGAAATGACTTACTCCTCCACAATCCCTGAGGGAGGGGCTGCAAGTTACAAACTTTGACCAGTGTTTACATATAATAATGGTTATTGGGAAGTGTACAGACGTTTTCATGGGGATTTTTTGGTTTGGGGGGTGGGGGTGATGGGAGAGGGCTTTGTGGGAGGATCTTTCTTTTGAGGAATATGTCACGGGGGAAGAAAAATTCAATGAAAAGGGCGCAGGATTTTCTAGCATTACTATAAAAAAAAACAATGAAAAAATAAACATGAAAACGTTTTTTCAAATGAAAGTAAGGAATAGCATTGAAATTTAAAACGAACAGAGATTATTACGCATATGAGGGGTTCTAAAAATACTTTAGCATAAAGAGCGAGGTATTTAGGAGGAGATAAATACCTCGCTCTTTATGCTAAAATATTTTTAGTGATTTCAACTATTTATTCTACGGCCTTTTTGATTCAGGGGTCATTCTTAAAGAATTGGGACAAAACTTACGATTTAGTGTAAAGAGCGAGGTATTAACGAGGGTACAAACCCCCTCGTACACATAATAAAAATATAAGAATATAAAAGTTTGTTACGTAAGTTAATTCTTAAGTTACGTATATTTTTTACTAATAAAAACGTTCGTTGAATATTAAAAGTTCTAGTAGCCTTTTTAAGTAACCGAAAAATTGGAGGGCAGCTAGGCCTCCTTCCCCACCCCTTATTTCTCAAAATCGTCTGATCAAAACTAAGAGAAAGCCATTTAGCCAAAAAAAAATTAATATACTAATTTCATTTCAATAATTTATGTGCGGAGAGCCAAAATCAAACGTGCATTAATTCAAAAACGTTCAGAAATTAAATAAAAAAAAACTAGTTTTTTTAACTGAAAGTAAAGAGCGACATTAAAACATAAAACGAACAGAAATTACTCCGTATATGGAATGGGTTGTCCCCTCCGCAGTCCCACGCTCTTTACGCTAAAGTTTTTAATTGTTTTAAAAAGTAGAATTGTGGCAAAGAGTCAAACTTTAGCGTAAAGAGCGAGGGACTGCGGAGGGGACAACCCATTTCATATACGGAGTAATTTCTGTTCGTTTTATGTTTAATGTCACTCCTTACTTTCAGTTAAAAAACTAGTTTTTTTTTTATTTAATGTACATTAAAGTCTTAGTTAAACATATATAATATATATATATATATATATATATATATATATATATATATATATATATATATATATATATATATATATATATATATATATATATATATATATATATATATATATATATATATATATATATTTCATGTCCCATTCAAATGCATTTAAAGAGCAATGCATTTAAATACGTGATAGTATTGCTATGACCTAATGCAGTCCATACGAGGTGTTGTATTCATACAATATTTTGTATTAGTACCCTATAAAATATGCCTATAGGACGACCCAAAGGAGATACCAAGTTAGTGGCCTTTTAAGCTTCCTTAAGGTGCATAATTTTAAACAGCAAAATTGAAATTTCACAAGCTGGGATCAGTATTTCAGAAACGCTTAGTTGGGGCGTGACCCAAAATTGGCTAGGAACCACTGATTTAACCTATGAAGCAACATATGTTGGTGTTTCAATCAATATAATCTTCAGAGCTCAATGCAATATTAGTCTACTTACATTAGCGAGTAGTTCCAAGAAACCAGCTTATTAAGAGCACACGGCAGAATCCAAGCCGCTACTGTTTTCTAGCGGGTTGGAATTTGATCACTCCTGACTACCCATATGCAAATTGATCTGATTGAAAAGAAGTTTTTGTGCTCACACAACTAGCTTAATGAATAGCTTCTTCCGTATGTTAATAGGGAAGGGTTGCATTTTTTGCACTTAGGAGATGCTTTTGAATTTTTTATTTCAATTCTTTGAGCCTGATTTGAGGGGTAGAATTCCGACCTAGGTGCGGGTATGCAGAAAGGGCTATATTTATATGGGTGAGAATGTGATGTGAGAGTGCTTAGCTCGAAGACCTTTCACGCTGGCACTGTCAAATACAACGATTAACGGAAATGAGATATATCAGAGAAACTAAATAGTCTGCAATGGTATGTAAAATGGTGAAATTTAGACATTGGTAAGGTCATTAAAGGTTTGAACAGTATGAAAGAAACAACTATGTTAGTGTTGACGTGAAATAAAAGTTATTAGAGACGGATAGAGATATTCATTAAATACTAGCTGTTGGGGTGGCGCTTCGCGCCACCCCAACACCTATTTCGTGGGGGCGCTTCGCGCGTAAGTCGTTACGCGCCATTGTAGTTGTGTCCCTGTGTCCCACCTCTGAATATAGATAAAAGAGAAAAGATTTCTCTTTTCGTTATAGATATATATGTTTTTAACTACGTAAAACTTGCGAACATTCTTCGATGTCCCATTGTCTGTGCATATAAATAGATTGTCAGGTTTACCGACTCTTGAACATGCGACATAAAATTGTCCATGGGAAAAACAATCCGTATTCAGATCTATACCTCATTATTCTAATGATTGCCCATGAGCTTTGTTGATGGTGATTGCTAATCGAACATTCCCTGTGTCCCGGTCGTCATTTATATTCCCAGTATCCCGGTCGTCATTTGTGTTCCAGTGTCCAAGTCTGTAATTTCTCTTTGAGCGTCCCGTTCGTCATTTATATTCCCTGTGTCCCGGTCGTCATTTGTGTCCCGGTGTCCCGGTCTGAAATTTATCTTTGAGTGTCCCGGTCGTCATTTATATCTCCCAGTCGTTATTTGTGTCCCAGTGCCCCAGTCTGTAATTTCTCTTTGAGTGTCCCGGTCGTCATTTATATTCCCTGTGTCCCGGCTTTTAGTTTTCTTTTTCTCCTTTATTTTCCAGTTTTTTTCCTTTTTTTAGCTTTTTTTCTTTTTCAGTTTTTAGTTTTTTTTTAGTTTTTTTATTAGTTTTTAGTTTTTTTTTTCTTTTTAGTTTTTTTGTAGTTTTTACCTTTTTTTTAGTTTTTTTAGTTTTTTTTTTCTTTTTTAGTTTTTAGTTTTTTACTTTTTTTTGTTTTTTTTAGTTTTTTTAGGTTTTTTAGCTTTTTTAGTATTTTCTTTTTAGTTTTTCTGTAGTTTTTACCTTTTTTAGTTTTTTTCTTCTTTTGTATTAATGCTAAAGCCAAGGTTCAAACCTGGAGCCTCTCGGACCTAGAACCTGAAACATAACGCTTTACCAACTCAGCTACTTTGGCTTGAATACATTCGTTTTGAGCAGCTTCCTCGGGTGTTGCCATTGTAGGTTCTTCAGTCATTTTACAATTAGAAATTTCTCTTTCAACGGTCTTCTTACAATTAAAAATTTGTCTTTGAACGATATTCTTAAATACCTGTGTCCTGGTCGTCATTTATATTCACTGTGTCCCGGTCGTCATTTGTGTCCCGGTATCCCAGTCTGTAATTTTTCTCTGAGTGTCCCGGTCGTCATTTATATTCCCTCTGTCCCGGTCGTCATTTGGGTCCCGGTCTGTAATTTTTCTTTGAGTGTTTTTTCTTTTTAGTTTTTTTAGTTTTTTACCTTTTTTCTTTTTTCAGTTTTCTTTTTCTTCTTTATTTTTCAGCGTCACTATGAAATACATATCGCCGAACCTTTTTTTTTTTTTAACTAAGATCTGGTAGGCATTGATGACCTTATCCAAGTCAAAATCCCAAACCCAATCATCATCGCTATCATTTTCAGTTTTGATATGTTTTGACTCTCGCTGTCCAGGTGGATTTTCATCTAACTGCGCGGTTTTGCGTTCTTTAGCCGCAAGCCTGTTTTCTTGCTGTTCTTGTGATTCCTCGGCACGCTTTCTTTTCTTACTTTCTCTATCAGCCGTAAGTTTTTTGGCATAGACTCTTTGAGCAGCTTCCTCGGCTGTTGCCATTGTAGGTTCTTCAGTCATTTTACAATTAAACATTTTTCCGTCCACGATCTTCTTACAATTAAAAATTTGCCTTTGAACGATTTTCTTAAATACTTTTAGCCTTCTTTTTCACTTTCTCTTTTAGCAGCAAGTCTGGTTTCGCGTTACTCTTGTGATTCCTCGGCACGCTTTCTTTTCTTACTTTCTCCATCAGCAGCAAGTTTTTTGGCATAGACTCTTTGAGCAGCTTCTTCGGCTGTTGACATTGTAGGTTCTTCAGTCATTTTACAATTAAACATTTTTCCGTGAACGAATGTCTTAAATACCTTTAATGACGTCATCGTCATAATGACGACATGACGACCTGGTGACATGACGTCACTCGACACACACACACACAGACAACTTATTTTTATATATATAGAAATCACATATAATGCATAACAAATAGAAGCTACAAACAATGACTTTATCCTCAATTAGGTCTTTTTTAGGATCTATTCCAATTCATATCACTAATATTTTAAATAAATATTGACATTTAGTTGAAACTTTCAGGAAATGTTAAAATAAATGACCAAACATTAATGATAACTAATAAATTAGAATTGGATGTTTCAATTCTCAGGCTCCTCTTAATCTCCTCTTGCATGTCTTTTTACTGACTTTTAACAATAATTAAAAACAGTAGTCATTGACCTGTTTATTAACCAAACAGTTACAAATTCATTTTTGTTTTTATCAAATCTACCCGAAACACAAAAAACAGGTATGACTCGACAGTTATTGAAAGTTACAAGGAAATTTTAAAGAAAAAATCTGGTTGATAACGCCTGCAGAGTGTAGACCTATTTATCTGTCCATTTTTTAAAATGCTTATTTGCAATCACTTCTCTTTTGGGTGGACAATCTCCTCTATGCGCATACCTGGCATAAGGACACTTTCTTAACACGAGCTCCCTTTGCATCTTTTCATTTGTACTTAGCCTCGGATATTAGACGATATCAAACAGTTCGTGGTAACGAACTGCAGTAAGGAGTGACCTGGCTCAATAGTAACCAAAATTCTAAAAAACAGAATTTTGATACCAACAGCTGCATCAAAAGAATCATATTTAAATGCTGATTTTAAAATATAAGTTTCAACAAGTTTAGTTTTATCTATCAAATGTTACGATCCTGAGAAAATTTGCCCTATTTTAGAAAACAGGGGGAAACATCCTCTAAAAGTAATAGAATATTAACGAAAATCACACCATCGTATTCAACGTATCAGAGAACCCTACTGTAGAAGTTTGAAGCTCCTATCTAAAAAATGTGGGATTTTGTATTTTTTGCCAACATGCAAATCGCGGATGCGTGTTTATTTACTTTTTTGTTGTTTTTTTTCCAGGGGTAATCGTATCGACCAATTGGTCCTAGAATGTTGCAAGAGGGCTCATTCTAACGAAAACGAAAAGTTCTAGTGCTCTTTTTAAGTGACCAAAAAAATTAGAGGGCACATAGGCCCCCTCCCACGCTAATTATTTTCCCAAAGTCACCGGATCAAAATTCTGAGATAGCCATTTTATTCAACATAGTCGAAAAACCTTTTAACTACGTCTTTGGGGACGACTTTCTCCCCCACAGTCCCCGTGGGAGGGGCTATAAGTCACAAACTTTGACCAGTACTTACATATAGTAATAGTTATTCGGAAGTGTAAAGACATTTTCAGGAGGATTTTTTAGTTTGGTTGGGAAGAGGGGTTGAGAAGAAAGGGATATTTTGGACTTTCCATGGAGCAATTTTATCATGGGGGAAGAAATTTCCATAAAGGGAGCGCAGGATTTTCTAGCATTATTTAAAAAAACAATGAAAAAAAAAATATGAAAAAGTTTTTTCAACTGAAGGTAAGGAGCAGCATTAAAACTTAAAACAAACAGAAATTATTAAGCATATAAGGGGTTTACCTCCTCCTAATACCTCGCTCTCTACGCTTAAGTATTTTTAGTAATTTCAACTAATTATTAGACGGCCTTTGTGAATCAGGGGTCATTCTTAAGGAATTGGTACAAAGTTTTAGCTTTAGTGTAAAGAGCGAGGTACTGACGAGGGGGTGAACCCCCTCATTTACTTAATAAAACCATTTAAATGCAGAAGTTCGTTACGTAAGCCAATTACAAAGTTACGTTTATCTTTTACCAATAAAAACGTTCGTAAAAATATAAAGTTCTAGTTGCATTTTTAAGTAACCAAAACATTGGAGGGCAAATAGGCCTCCTCCCATGCTCCTTTTTCTCAAAATTATTTGATCAAAACTATGAGAAACCATTTAGCCAAAAATAATAAATATACAAATTTCGTTTTGATTATTCATCTGCGGAGAGATAATTATTCATCCAAACTCGAAACATGCATTAATTCAAAAACGTTCAGAAATTAAATAAAAAAAAATCAAGTTTCTTTTAACTGAAAGTAAGGAGCGATATTAAAACTTAAAACGAACAGAAATTACTTCGTATATGAAAGGGGCTGCTCCCTCCTCAACGTCCCACTCTTTACGCTAAAGTTTTTTACCGTTTTAAAAAGTATAGTTGAGAGAAAGGGTCAAACTTTAGCGTAAAGAGCGGAACGTTGACGACAAAATATGATGAATATAATAGTTTAGAAACAAATTTGGGCTATATATTTCCCCCTAATTTGAAAATATACAACCCAAACTTTTGATTAAGCTAACGAAATAAAACAAAATAAGATGAAAACCGGTTATTATCCCATCCGACCTTTGCCATCCAAATGGTCGACAGCATAAAGAAGTTACTTGACCAGTTTCTTGTGCCGAAATTTTATAGTGTCTATTATATAACCGGTAAGTACGACTTTTTAAGATGGATGTCACAACTTTTGTCATCTTATATCTCCAATTTTCGATTTATCAAATTACTCTTTGTTTAAACCTCCTTTTTTAAAATCTATTGTCCTGGCAAAGCTCACTCTGTAATTAGCGCTTTGATTAAAAACCGTGAGAAGTTGTAGATCATGTACATTTTCCCCTTTCATTAGCTGTTTATTTTTACACAAAAGGAAAGTAGTTCTATGCTAAATTCTGTTTTCTGGAAAAGAAAAAGCATATCCCGTTTAAATAGCAAGGAAAATATCTTACATTTGAATTTGCAAAGAACTTTTTTTAATGGATTTCACATAGTTAATAAATTCATTCTTTGTTTCATTTACTTATTGGTGCTTTTTCCAACTCGAGAGAAATATTTTTCTGTAAAGTTCCACAGTCAGTCATGCATCGATGAAATATAAAGTCTATGTTATTTTATGCGGACAGAATTATGATTTTGGGCCGGGAAAATATAAGCAAGGTCAGCAGATGGAAATGGTCTCAGCATTTCAATGGAATTGAAATATTTTAGTTTCATAGTTATTTTAGATTTTGAAATGCTATTCTTCCAATATTTTTGGAGTTCCATGAGCGAACATATATATATATATATATATATATATATATATATATATATATATATATATATATATATATATATATATATATATATATATATATATATATATATATATATATATATATATATATATATATATATATATATATATATATATATATATATATATATGTATATATATATATATATATATATTTGTATATATATATATATATATATATATATATATATATATATATATATATATATATATAAATATATATATATATATATATATATATATATAGTATATATATATATATATATATATATATATATATATATATATATATATATAGTATATATTTATATATATATATATATATATATATATATATATATATATATATATATATACAAATATATATATATATATATATATATATATATATATATATATATATGCTATATATATACATGTATAGATATATATATATATATATATATATATACTATATACTATATATATATATATATATATATATATATATATATATATATATATATATATATATATATATATATATCATGTCTAATTAATATTTGAAAATACATAAATATACCCTAACTCTGATAACCTCGTGTTATCTTTTTTATTGATTCTTCAATTTGAAAATTTTACCAGAAAATAATTGTTTCATTCTTTGAATTACATATTTATAGAAAATTTCTTTATTTATTTCATGCTCTTATATCGCACACGTCGTGTGCTTAAAAATTTAAACTATCAGGGAAAGGGGAAAAATTGGTGTTCGCTCTTTTTCTACTTTTTCTTTCTGTGTTTTTCATTCAAACGAGGAATACATTAAAAACCCAGAAAGGTCTATGGATGTTAAAACATAAAATATGTGCAGTAATCTATCTTTAATGAGTCCATAAAAGTTAAACTAGAAAAAGAAACAATCAGTAGGAACAAACACACATTGCGTCTCCAGCCAAAAAAAAAAAATCTTTAATTTCCTCGTATCAAAATATCACTAGCTTTTTTTGTTGTTGCATCACTGTTGCATTTTCATGAAACAGTTCGTGGTAACGAACTGGGCTCAGTGGTAACCGAAACTCTAAAAAACGGAATTTTGATACCAATATTTAAATAAAAGGAATTGCATTTTAATGCTGATTTTAAATATATAAGTTTCATCAAGTTTAGTCTTACCCATCAAAATTAGGAGCCTGAGAAAATTTGTCCTATTTTAGAAAATAGGGGGAAACACTCACTAAAAGTCATAGAATCTTAACGAAAATCATTCCATCAGATTCAGCGTATCAGAGATCCCAACTGTAGAATAGTGTCAAGCTCCTATCTACAAATTAAATAAAAAAAACAAGTTTTTTAAATGAAAGTAAGGAGCAACATTAGAACTTAAAACGAACAGAAATTACTTCGTATATGAAAGGGGCTTTTCCTCCTCAACGCCCCACTCTTCACGCTAAAGTTTGACTCTTTCTATTAACTCTACTTTTTAAAACAGCAAAAAACCTTAGCGTAAAAAGTGGGGCGTTGAGGAGGAATAGCCCCTTTCACATACGGAGTAATTTCTGTTCGTTTTAAGTTTTAATGTTGCTCCTTTCTTTCATTAAAAAAAAAAAAAAATACTTTTTTTTACTTAATTTCTGGACGTTTTTGAATTAATGCATGTTTTGATCTTGGCTCTCCGCACATAAATAATTAAAACGAAATTTGCATCTTAATTAATTGCAATTAATTGGAAGATTTTGAGAAAAAAGGAGCGAGAGAGGAGGCCTAGTTGCCCTCCAATTTTTCGACTCCTTAAGAAGGCAACTAGAAATTTTAATGTTTTACAAACATTTTTATTGGTAAAAAACATACATAACTTAAGAATTAACTTATGTAATGAATTTCTATATTCGTATGTTTTATTGCGTATATGAGGGGGTTCTACCCTCGTCGATACCTCGCTCTTTACGCTACAGCTTAAATTTTGTCCCAATTCCTTAAGAGTGACCTCTGAATCCCAAAGGCCGTAGAATAAATAGTTGAAATTATTAAAAATACTTTAGCGTAAAGATTGAGGTATAACGAGGAGGTAAACCCCTCATATGCGTAATAATTGTTGTTTGTTTAAGTTTTAATGCTGCTCCTTACTTTCAGTAGAAAAACTTTTCATATTTATTTTTTCATTGTAAGTAGGTGCCCTCCAATTTTTTGGTGACTTAAAAAGGGAACTAGAAATTTTAATTTCCGTTAGAATGAGCCCTCTAGCGACATTCTAGGACCACTCAGTCGATACAATCACCCCTGGAAAAAAAGAAACTAAAAAAAAACAAAAAAAAAACAAATAAACACGCATCCGTGATCAGTCTTCTTGCAAAAAAAAGCGAAATTCCACATTTTTGTAGATAGCAGCTTCAAACTTCTATAATAAGGGTCTCGTATACGCTGAACCTGATGGTGTGATTTTCGTTAAGATTGTATGACTTTTATGGGATGTTTCACCCTATTATTTAAAATGAGGCAAATTTTCTCAGGCTCGTAACTTTTGATGGGTATAACTGATCTTGATAACACATATATATTTAAAATCAGCATTAAAATGCAGTTCTATTGATTTAACTATTGGTATCAAAATTTCATGTTTTAGAGTTTTGGTTACTATTGAGCCGGGTCGCTCTTTACTACAGTTCGTTACCACGAACTATTTGAAATGTGGAATTTTGTGTTTTTTGCCAGAAGACAGATCACGGATGCGTGTTATTTAGTTTTTTTCCAGGGGTAATTGTATCGACCCAGTGTTCCAAGAATGTCCTTAGAGGGCTCATTCTAACGGAAATCAAAAGTTCTAATGCCCTTTTAAGTGACCAAAAAAATTGGAGGGCACCTTGGCCCCCTCCCAGGCTCATATTTTTCCCAATGTCCACCGGATCAAAACTTTGAGATAGCCAGTCTGTTTAGCGTAGTCGAAAACTTAATAACTATTTCTTTGGGGACGACTTGATCCCCCACAGTCCCTGGGGAAGGGGTTGCAAGTTATAATCTTTGACTATTGTTTACATATCGTAATGGTTATTATGAAGTGTACGGACGTTTTGAGAGGGATTTTTTGGCGTTGGGATAGGGGAGTGGAAGAGGGCTACAAGTATCTTTCCATGGAGGAATTTATCATGAGGGAAGTGAATTTCCATGAAGGGCGCGCAGGATTTTCTAGCTTTATTTAAAAAAAAAAGAGAAAATAAATAATGTTCTTTCAACTGGAAGTAATGGGCTGCATTAAAACTTAAAACGAACGTAAGATATTACTTATATATGGGGGTTCGTCTCCTCCACAATACCTTTCTCTTTACGCTAAGGCATTTTTGGTAATTTCAACTATTTATTCTTTGGCCTTCGTGATTCAGGGGTCATTCTTAAGGATTTGGGACAAAATTTAAGCTTTAGTGTAAACAGTGAGGTATTGACGAGGGGGGAAACCCCTCATATACGTAACAAAATTCACAAATATAGAAATTTGTTAAGTAAGTTAATTCGTAAGGTACGTATGTTTAATACTAACAAAAACGTTCGTAAAAAAAACTAGTTGCACTTTAAGTAACTAAAAATTGGAGGGCAACTAGGCCTTCTCCCCAACACCCATTTTCATGCCAAAATCGCCCAATCAAAACTATGAGAAAGCCATTTAACAAAAAAATTAATATACGAATTTTGTTTTAATTATTTATGTGTGGTGAGCCAAAATCAAAAAAGGGATTAGTTCAAAAACGTTCAGAAATTAAATTAAAAAATAAGTTGTATTTACTGCAAGTAAGGAGCGACATTAAAGCTTAAAACGAACAGAAATTATTCTGTATATGAAAGGGGTTGTCCCCTCCTCAATGCCTCCCTCTTTACGCTAAATTTTTTTTTATTGTTTTAAAAAGTAGAGTTGTGAGAAAGAATCAAACTTTCTCACAACTAGCGAAAAAACAAGCGAGGCATTGAGGAGGGGACAACCCCTTTAATATAAAGAATAATTTATGTTCGTTTTCAGTTTCAATGTCGCTTCTTACTTGCATTAAAAAAAACTTGTTTTTTTATTTAATTACATTCAAAGCGGCAGAGAAATTTGAAGTACGGCTGTTGTTGGCTTCGATAGGACCTTGTAGTTTCAAAAATACTTATTAGTTGAAAATTCGAAGAGAAGAGAGCCTTATTTGGTTTGACTTACACATTGCCAATCGTATTTCTTTTCCAACCTTATTTATTCAGTTTGTTATGAATTACACCATCTTCTTCGATATTTCAGTCAAATTCGAAACGTTTAAGAAGCTATAAAACCTTTGTTTTCTCTTTGGCTGAATAATCCGTATATTGGAGCTTCCCTTTCTTCACTTTCATTTTGTTTAATGAAGTGTAGCTCTGGAGGGAAATCCTACAGCAGTCTATCTCTGTATGTCTTTGTTGATATCCAGGCCTAGCTTTAGCAGGCATTCCAGAGGCCTTGATGTCCCATCTGTAGCTTGACTGACTAGCTTGGGCTCTATCTTGCTGGTTTACCGAGTAAGTCGCATCAATCGACAGAGATGTCAGACGCAAAATGGAACTTTAGCGTTGCCCCTACGAGGTGTGTTTAGCGAAAACAAACTGATTAACTACGTTATATTGATTACAGGTCCCCAAGAAACGATTTTGACTTTCTGGATGCAAACTTCCTAAAATTTCATGACCTCCATGCTTTTTTGTTAATTTTCAGAAATTCTTTCTACAAGACACCTATTTGGCATAAGGTTCATTGGTTAGGAAATATTTTTGGTAAGGGTGTAAGGACCGGGAGTGTCCCCCTTGGAAAACTCAATGAACTCCTCAACAAAAACCTCAAAGGTAAGTATAAGGCCAACTTCTGACACAAAAGGTTAAATCTGCTCTCTACCCTAGCTGGGTACCTACCCTCTTCCTCTAACAAAGAATCTTCCTTTTACACATGCTTCCCCTCACCAGGCCTATTATTTCACCCAAACATAGAGAGAGCAAGATAATTCCCTTTAAGTCTGCAATTTTGTTGAAAAATTAAAAGTAAAGGTGGAAGTTCTTTACCATGCCGTTGTATATTGTGTTTATCGAAGCAATGTATATTCTATTTGCAAATACAGTTTGAATTTTATTTTATTATCGTGAATCTTAAGATTTATGTTCCCTGTAAAACAATCGATTTTGTGACAAGCCTGTTTCAGCTCTGATACGCATAAAAAAGACAGCACACTTGCATCGTAGGATTCTTCAGTTTCAACTATATCTATTCACTGAGCCAAAATTATGACATTGCTTCGAGTTTGTCTAAGAGAATGGTTCTAACTTGCTTAAAAACTGGAATTCGTTGAAGTCAATGTTTTCCATAAAGCCCCCCTAAATTCTGCCAATGAATTGGTCTGTTGAAGATTGAAGATCTTATTGTCATTTAGGGTGGTGGAATGACAGCAAACTACTGTTGTTGTGATTCAGAAAACCTTCCCCCTAGAATTTCTTTTTCTTATATTTTGAAAAACATTATTATTTAGTGTTTTCACTGAAATATACTGTTTTGGAATTTTTTCTGAATAAATTGAAAAAAAACATCAAAATTGCCTCCCCCTAGATTTTGAAAAATTCTTTTTCGTGTGGAAGACTCAAAGGAGGATCAAGGCTGAAGGTCAACTCACAGTGTGTTTTTCTAAACTGAGCCATTAAACAGAAAGGAGAGGGACGAGGAAAAGCCAATTGGACTAAAACTGAAACTTCTGAAGACTTCCAGATCGAAACATTGATGCTTTCTGTGATCCAATCTTGTAAATTTCAGGAGCTGTATTAGCCATTTCACCGTTTCAATTTCTCTTAAATTTGAGGGCCTATTTCCCCCGTCACTTTAAGTAGCTTCAGAATTTTTTCCTAATTTGAATTACTGCTCTCATACAGAATGCTTGTTCCATTTTTCCACGACATCTGGCTTTCTCTGGCTCGAGCATTGACTCGCGACTCAAAGACCAGACTTATACGACTCTTGATATAGTTGTGCCATGCTTTCATACTGTCCTTTTGGTATCATGTATGGTTTCTTTTAGCTTGCTCTATCGTAAACAGGTAGGATTTTACCTTTATGTCCCCCAGGTATGATTCTGTAACCACCGAAGGTACGACGGTAAAAGCAAAATATCTTGTCTGAGGACATTGGATTATTCAGCCAGAGAGACTGAATGAAGTAGCTAGCGGCAAATTGACGAGAGCTTTGGTTTTGTAAACCCCTAAGCTCAAAAACTTAAGAAACTAAAGAAAATATCCGTGCTAAAATAAATAATAATGGCTTAGTATTTACTTTGGCAGCTGAAGTAACTGGTAGGCTGATCGTGGCTGCTGTAGCAGTACAGTACATCTGAGAAGCATTTGAAGTTGCTTCAAAAGTATCGTTAGTCTTTTGGAGATCTATATGTGAGAACTCTTCATATGTCATTGCTTTGGTGGTAGAGCTTTTATAGCTCTCCTGATTACAGCTAGACTAACTTTTTCGTGTGCTCAAGTTGTGGTAGTCCAATTGATAATTAAGTTTGTAAGTAAACTCAGGCACCGGTTGCTTATTCATCTGGAAAAATACTACTTTAGTAATTTACCTCAATTGCTAAAATGGGAAAACAGTTCTTTTCTTCTTCTTCTTCTTTTTTTTCTTTTTCAACCAAATAATTACCTTTAGCACATTATAAGAATATGACAAAAGTATTGTAAGACAGTTGCCATCAGTGAGAATAACATCATTTTTAAAGAAAATTCTCTAAAAGCAAGAAAGGAGTATCTCCCTCCACCCAGCCTAGCGATGGGTCTTCCACCCCTCTCTATAAAACTGGCACCCAGACATGCACTTTGAAGGAAAAGGGGGCTCTAGGCCTAGCCCACACCTTGAAAATCTGACACCCTAGGCACTTCTTATTAAACTATTAAATAAAAGTTTTTTTTATCCTTATTAGCCCCCTGAGGGGGTTAAGGACTCTTTTCGTGTTCTTTAAGGATACCCCGAAAAGAATCCTCCGTGCATTCCTGCTCGCCAGACTTCAAGCTAAGACCTTGCGTTTGTGTCTGAGTCAATTAAATAAAAAACAAGTTTTTTTAAATGAAAGTAAGGAGCGACATTAAAACTTAAAACGAACAGAAATTACTCCGTATATGAAAGGGGCTTTTCCTATCGACACCCCACTCCTTACGCTAAAGTTTTTTATTGTTTTAAAAAGTAGAGTTGCGAGAAAGAATCAAACTTTAGCGCAAGGAGCGGGGTGTCAAGGAGGAAAAGCCCCTTTCATATACGGAGTATTTTCTGTTCGTCTTAAGTTTTAATGTCGCTCCTTACTTTCATTTAAAAAACTTGTTTTTTTATTTAATTTCTGAATGTTTTTGAATTAATGCATGTCTGATTTTGGCTCTCCGTACATAAATTATAAAAATGAAATTTGTATATTAATTCTTTTTTTGGCTAAATGGCTTTCCCTTAGTTTTGATCAGACGATTTTGAGAAATAAGGGGTGGGGAAGGAGGTCTAGTTGCCCTCCAATTTTTCGGTTACTTAAAAAGGCAACTAGATCTTTTATTTTTAACGAACGTTTTTATTAGTAAAAAAAAATACGTAACTTAAGAATTAGCTTACGTAACAAACTTTTATATTCTTATATTTTTGATTATATATATGAGGGGGTTGGTCCCCTCGTTAATAGCTTGCTCTTCACACTAAATCTTGTTTTATCCCAATTCTTTAAGAATGACCCCTGAATCAGAAAGGCCGTAGAATAAATAGTTGAAATTATTAAAAAAAAATTTAGCATAAAGAGCGAAGTATTTATCTCCTCCTAAATACCTCGCTCTTTATGCTCAAGTATTTTTAGAACCCCTCATATGCGTAATAATTTCTGTTCGTTTTAAGTTTTAATGCTTGTCCTTACTTTCAATTGAAAAAACTTTTTCATGTTTACATTTTCATTGTTTTTTTTTTTTTTTATAGTAATGCTAGAAAGTCCTGCGCCCTTTTCATTGAATTTCTCTTCCCCCATGAAATATTCCTCCAAGGAAAGATCCTCCCATATAGCCCCCTCCCCTGAACCCCACACCCAAACTAAAAAAAATCCCCCTGATAACGTCGGTACACTTCCCAGTAACCATTACTGTATGTAAACATTGGTCAAAGTTTGTAACTTGCAGCCCCTCCCCCAGGGACTGTGGGGGATAAGTCATCCCCAAAGACATAGTTATCATGGTTTTCGACTATGCGGAACAAAATGGCTATCTAAAAATTTTGATCCGTTGACTTTGGGGAAAAAATGAGCGTGGGAGGAGGCCTAGGTGCCCCCCAATTTTTTTGGTCACTTAAAAAGGGCACTAGAACTTTTCATTTCCGTTAGAATGAGCCCTTTTGCAACACTCTAGGACCACTTGGTCGATACGATGACCCCTGGAAAAAAAAACAAAAAAAAAACAAAAAAACAAATAAACACGCACTCGTGATTTGTCTTCTGGCAAAAAATACGAAATTCCACATTTTCGTAGATTGGACCATGAAATTTTTTCTATAGGGTTCTCTGATACGCTGAATGCGATGGTGTAATTTTCATTAAGATCCTATGACTTTTAGGGGTTGTTACCCCCTATTTTCCAAAATAAGGCAAATTTTCTCAGGCTCGTAAGTTTTGATGACAAAGACTAAATTTGATGAAACTTATATATTTAAAATCAGCATAAAAATCCGATTCTTTTGATGTATCTTTTAGCATCGAAATTCCATTTTTTAGAGTTTCGTTTACTATTGAGCCGGGTCGCTCCTTACTACAGTTCGTTACCACGAACTGTTTGATAACATCGCAAGATTTAAGTTCACAAAATAGGCTTTGGAAACAAATCGTAATCATTTAGCAGATAGCAGAGTATCGAATAGCAGCCCATTCAAAAGTTTATGCAGGAGTTTGTTACTAGTAACCTTTCAATAATCCTGTTTTCTGTGAGCTAGATAAGATCCCTTATCTTGATTTAATTCAAGTTATAAAAACATTTAATTTGGTTTATAATAGGTTTGATAATAAACATCACAATGAAAAAGAACTATTGTGCAATCGATGTTGTATAAAACTCTTTCAAAGTATCAAAAGGGGTGAATTTAAATTGGGTCTTCTCTAAGATGATTTTCAAAAGCGAATTTTATTTCACGTCCTTTCGTGTATTCAAGAAAGGCTACTAATTATTCTGGTAGTTATTTAACCTTTCCTTTGCATTCAGGGTCTCCTAAAATAGAGCAAATTTAGCAACTAAGATATTATTAAGTACAATGAAATACAAATCATGACGAACACTTGTGGAATATGCAGACTACACGCCGTTTTTGTTTTAAGAAGGTTACTTTACAATTATTGCGGCATAATTGTGATTATCAAATAAGTTTTGTGTGATACAATTAATGTAATCCTTATGCCAAATCGTCAAAAAGTAAAAAAAAGTAGAGAAGTTTCTTAGCAACGAAATTCTTATTAATAGTATTCCTGTTGAAAGATCTAAATTGGTAGAAACATCTGAGGCTTTGTATCGATGGATGTTATGTTTTTGTAGGCAGTCTGATTTTATCAAACAGATTGTGGTAAGGTACTGTAAGTAAGGAGTGATCTGGGCTAATAGTAATCGAAATCTTGAGGAGAAAGAAGTATTAACAATAAAATATACATTGCAAAGGACTCTCTTTTCATGGCAATTAAACTTGTAGAAAACTGTTGTATAAAATAAATTTTTCAGAGAACAGTAAAGAGTTACATTAAACCAAAAAATTAGCAGAAATTAAATGAAATAATTTTCCAAGCATCTAACTACCGCAAATCACCATCAATAAATAAAGGAAACGGAAAAAGAACAGAGATTGCAACGAATAACCAAGTCAAACTCGAAACGAGCAGAAGGGCTGACATAGTTTGCCTTCTTAAGACCCAAACATAATTTGCACTTTACAAAACAAAAAATAAATGAATGTGGATTGCCAGTTTAATATACATGTGCTGATATTTATTCCACAAGGCATCAATAATTTTTGGTTTATTTAAAGGAACAGCTACTTCTTCAGACCTCTTTAAGCAAGATACAATATGGTTATAATAAATATTAAGCTGAATTCTGGCTTGTGAGGATCCAGCGCTTGTACACAACAGAAAAAAGGGAATTTAATCCCTGATAGAAGGCTAACAACCGTAGAAAAATTAACAGACCCTGTATCGATTTTTAACAAAAAGTGTCGTTCTTTACTTTCATGTTATTGGTGATAACAGTTTGATTCCTCAAGCATGAATTTTCTTCAGCCTTAAGTCTGCCACGCCTCCCCCCCCCCGGAAAAAAATAACTAAAGTCTCGGGTCTTACCAACAAACCCCTTCCTCTCCACTAAGAAAACTATTCCGTCAAACAAAAATTGAAAAATCAAAAAAGAGGTAAGCTAGACGTTCATAAAGCTTGAGAACCTCAGGCCCTTCCCTCCTTACACCTCTTTTGTTTTTCTGTTTTGTTTTTCCTTTAATTTGGCTACTTATGGTCTCCCGTGAAAAATTATCCTATAGAGAAGTTCTCCCACGAGATCCTCTCCACCAAAAAAAAAAAAAAAAAAAAAATATCCCTGACAATTCCAACTCCGCTTGAAATCCCCCCAGGACATTTCCACATGTAAAATTGAATCGTCAAAGAAGATGTAAGACAACGAAAAACAGTCTCATATTGTAACTCTGGCAAATTTCCCTCGTGTTAAATTTCCCCTAGAAATTTCACTCCCAAAAACATCGCTTTCCGCAAAAAATTCTCCCCTTAGAAAACAACCCCCTCCAGAAAATCCCATTAAAAAGTCTCACAATAAACCCTTTTATTTTAATAACTTGAAGCTCTTTCAACAGGAGCTGGGGGGGGGCTGTTGCCATCCCCAAAGACATTGTTATTGGGGCTTTCAACTATGCTGAAAAAAAACAGCCATCTCAAAATTTCATTGGATGACTTTGGGGAAAAGGGGGTGGGAGGGGGGCTAGCTGCTATTCAATATTTTTGGTCACTTAAAAAATTCCGCTAAAACTTTTAATTTCCATTAGGATGAGCCCTCTCACAATGTTCCACGACCATTGGTTTGATAAGATCACCCCTCGGAAAAAACACAAACAAATAAACGTGCTTCCGTGATCTTTCTTCTGACAGAAAAAAAAATATTAATTTTTGCTGATGAGATCTTGAAACATATATATTAATGTTCTCTGATACTCTGAATCTGATGGTGCGAATTTTTGTTAAAACTCCTTAAAGAAATTTATAATTAGAATATGGGACCAAGTTGCTTCTTACTTACAGTTTGTTATCATGAACTGTTTGATACGTTATAACTAATATCCAAATAGCATTAATCTTTGAAATAGCATGATCCCGTACTTCTCCTTATGGAGGATATGAACTGTTTCCCGTACTTGGGCATGATCCCGTACTTCTCCTTATGGAGGATATACCATAATGTATAGATAACTAATGCAGTGGGGAAGCTGTCAATATTTTCCTTGATTTTGCCACTCCTCTCCCCAGCCAGAATGAGCAAATACTATCTGCGAAATAGATTCCTAACTATGGCCCCGCCTTGAGAGCTAGCTTCAGATAAATCATAACTACTGTATAACGATTAATAGGCCTGGAATATCGAAACAGAAACTCACCAATTCTTTTACTCCCAGGAAGTACAGTAGGGTTTTGAATCCTTCTTACAGTTCTTAGATAAAAGCCAGCTTCAGTCTGAAAACTAAAAACAAAACTGGAATCATCATACTCCCATTTTCCCCCGATAACTTGTCATAAACCAATATAGCAAATAAACTCACCCGATACAGTTATTGTGTAAAAAAAGACCCTTAAATTTTTTAGGCTCCCAACGGGGATGAACCCCACATACAATAGTTAACTTTGAAAAACCCTAATTGAAAAGATTGGAAGGGTTAAAAAGTTTCAAAAGACTTGAAAAAAATTTATATCGTAACACTCCGTCTACTTTGATTGTTCAAAAGTCATCAATCATTATGAGTTGGGACATTCCAGGGGGTACAAAAGACGAACCCTTTCTTTTTTTAATGAAGATCAGGGCACGTATTTCTGTTCTTCGGTATTCAATGCTCAGGATGAAACAGCAAAGATTAAACAATGAAGAAAATCAGCAGAGGCAGATGGAAAACCGTAAAGTAACCATTCCCGGGCAACGTGAATAATAAAAAATCAACCCCTGTGAATCAAGACGTTAAGATTATTTTTTATTAACAGATAACTTAGAAACGACAAGTGAAAAAATTGGACTAAACTCTATTGCTAAAAGTTTTAAAATCAGACAGTTCAAGGTAAGATTGGTAATGGAGGAGGTAAGGCACAGCCTTTGTCAATAAAAGCCAAAGTTTTATAAACAATACACACATACATAAGAAATCGGCTTTTTCAATATGTAAAAAAATGATTCCAAATATGCCAAACCCATCAAAAGTAATAAGCATGACATGAGATGTATAATTTTAGAATAAAAATGGCAATACAATCCAAAACTGGGAGTGATCCTGATGAAAAAAAAGAGAAAAAAAAAAAACAGTCACACTCAATGTGTCCAAGAATCATAGCTTATATCAGAGGCTTCAAGCCCTTATATACAAAACAGCAAATTTTGTTTTATTCCCCATAAGCATCATCATTGATTCATATTTACTTTATTTTGCTTCTATCTTCGTCAAGGTGGATAATTTTGAACCAGCCCATCCAAAGTTGGGTTAATGAATTAAGTTATCTCTTTACGGTGAGGGACGATTGAAGCATTACAAAAATGAATAAAAAGCTCTGATTTTTCAGCTTTTAAAGAGAGGCATTTCGCATCAGCATGGACAGGAGACTAGACCCAAACCCTCCTTCATTTACAAGACTGTGTTCGGTCAAAGTATGTAAGCTTGTCGAATGCTTAAAAGTTGAAAGCTTGTCTCTTAAAGCAGAAATATTTTGAGTCTAAAATAAACGATAATATTCATATACCTACCCTTATAGAAGAAGAAGGGGGCATCTCCCAGGAAAAGCATCTTTCTGATGACCACTCCACTCCTCTTTGTAGAGAATACCAAATTCCGTCTAGAAAATTATCTTTGGGTGGGGGACTTAGGGCTTCATAAGCTTTTTTAAGATTTTGCGAATATTCTGTCTATTTTTCATTTAATTGGCGAGTTTTTATCGAATTACCCTACCCTTCCCACGATATATTTATGCAAATATACCAGCTTGCAACCACAATAATAAGCTGCTAAGTTTAATTTCCAAATTAGTATTATAATATCGTTTAATATAATCACACTACCACATCAGCGCATTTTAAGATGGAAGGAAACCTTAATCGTAAGTCCCTACATCCCTATAATGTGATTAAATTAAAACACAAGTTTTTCTAACTGAAAGTAAGGAGCTAAATTTACACTCAAAATGAATATAAGTCATTCCGTATATGACGGAATTAAGCTTTAACCACTTATCGTATTCTAAATAAACGGCCCCTGTGTTTCAGTAGCTGTTCTTAAAAATGGGGACGAACAGTCAAACATTAGCGTAAAAAGCAGGGTATTAAGGAGGGGGCAACCCTTCATATATGGAATTATTACCGTTCATTTTGAGTTTTAATGTTGCTCCTTACATTCAGTTCAAAAAACTTGTTCGTTTATTTAATTTATGTTCGTTTTTTTAAATAATACAGGTAAATCTGGCTCAGCCTCCATGAAATATACCCCCCAACCCTCAAGGGAAACTCCTCCGTAAAGGTTTCATCCAGCGTAAAGTACATCCCCGTGAAGTTCCCTCTAGACAGTTTCATCCTTGCTGAAAATCCCCCCTCCCGTAAAATTTCTTGCGGACGATTCAGCCTGAAAACTTATCATTAGCCTTGTATTTCTAGTTGGTACCCCGATCACTCCGGAAATGCCCCCTTCCGTATAATTTGTGTCTGGAAATCAAAACACGTGGAAAATAGCCCTCGGGTAATTCCCTTGGAACATCTCCACATGCAAAATTAAGTTGGCAAAGATAATGTAGGACAACTAACAAGAATTTCGTGTATGAGCTCTGTCCCCACCAGTGTAAAATCTCCCCTAGAATTTTCATCCCCTCTTGAAAATTTTCCTCTCTAAGGAAGATTCTCCAGATGGAAATCCACCCCAAGCACAAGATCCCCCTTCCAAAAAATAATTATATGCTTCCCAATAACAAATACTTTACGTAAACAGTGGGCAAATTTCATAACTTACAGGCCTCTCCCCACGGACTGTGGGATCCATTTTTCCTTTAAGGACATAGTTATTTTGATCTTTCAACTATACTGAACAAAATTGCTATCTCAAAATTTTGATAAGATAACTTCGAGAAATAAATGGGTGTGGGAGGGGGGCAGTTTCTCTCCAATATATTGTCCCTTAATAAGGGCACTGGATCTTTTAATTTACGTTTGAACGTGGTTCATCCTGACCTTCTAGAACCATTATTTCAATACGATCATCCCTGGAAAAACAAATATAATTAAACGATAAATCTTCGTTGTTGAGGATCATTCATGGACTAAAAACATACACAAAATAAATACCCAGTTTGAAGCGAATGTGCTAAGAAGGTAAGATCTTCCCAAATTGTTTGTGAAAGTCGGAAAGAAGGGAACCTATCAAACCAATTAATGCAATGGGATGATTTAATTGAGTGGATTGGGATAAACCAATTCTAAGGATTGGCTCATCTTCTTAGACCTCACTCCTACATCCACTGTAGCTTTGGGCTATATTTCTCCTCCTGAATATAGTCTTTTAATGTCACACAACCTGTCCTTTTGTTATTAAATTTAAATGGGCATAATATCAATGCCTCAACAATGCCTGAAAATTCTTCTGATTTGATAATTTTTTGACTATATGAAGGTTTTTAAATGTTTTTCAAAAATAAATTACATTTGTGAAGATATAATTGTTTTGTTATTTTCTTTTCCAGAAACTATAGGAAGTGCAGGGTCTACGGGAACGCAAGCAATTTCCATAGGAAATGCTGTGGAGCTCCCAAATCACATTCCTAAGGAAATTAGAAACCCATCCTAGTAAAATTATAATCCACATCAGTATCTACGGAAAGGGTGCGAGTGTGATCCTCTCCTATGATCCGCATAACCATATAACAATTCTGCTCCTTGCCTGCAGTCTATGGACGTAACTGATTTACACTAGGTGAACTAAGTGGGTGCGCAGATTCTTCGATTTGAAAGGAAGGGTTAATTATTTCGACGAAATTTAACCCATGGAAATTGTATTGCTTTCTCTTATAACCATTCTTAAAGGAGCATTTGCATGAAAGTGGGTTAATTTCTAACTTCCGAATTACACTCTGGTGTAATAAACTGATTAAACACCTTAGATATTTTTTACTGTTTCTTAGAGCGGAAAATTAAATTATAAAAACTAGTTTTTTTAACTGAAATTAAGGAGCAACATTAAAACTTAAAACGAACAGAAAATACTCCGTATATGAAATGGGTTGTCCCCTCCGCAATCCCTCGCTCTTTACGCTAAAGTTTGTAATTGTTTTAAAAAGTAGAATTGTGGCAAAGAGTCCAACTTTAGTGTAAAGAGCGAGGGATTGCGGAGGGGACATCCCATTTCACATACGGAGTAATTTCTGTTCGTTTTGAGTTTTAATGTCGCTCCTTACTTTCAGTTAAAAAAAACTAGTTTTTTTTATTTAGTTTTTGTACGTTTTTGAATTAATGCATGTTTGATTTTGGCTCTCCGCAAATAAATTATGAAATTTGCATATTAATTCTTTTTTTTTTGGCTAAATGGCTTTCTCTTAGTTTTGATCAGACGATTTTGAGAAATAAGGGGTGGGGAAGGAGGCCTAGTTGCCCTCCAATTTTTCGGTTATTTAAAACTTTTAATTTTTAACGAACGTTTTTATTAGTAAAAAATATACGTAACTTAAAAATTAACTTACGTAACAAACTTTCATATGCTTATTTTTTATTATTTATATGAGGGGGTTTTTCCCCTCGTTAAAACCTCGCTCTTAGCACTAAATCAGAAGGTTTGTCCCAATTCTTTAAGAATGACCCCTGAATCAGAAAGGCCGTAGAATAAATAGTTGAAATTACTAAAAATACTTTAGCATAAAGAGCGAGGTATTTATCTTCTCCTAAATACCTCGCTCTTTATCCTAATTTATTTTTAGAACCCCTCACATGCGTAATAATCTCTGTTCGTTTCAAGTTTTAATGCTACTCCTTACTTTCAACTGAAAAAACTTTTTCATGTTTATTTTTTCATTTTTTTATATATTAATGCTAGAAAATCCCGCGCCCTTTTCATTGAATTTCTCTTCCCACATGACATATTTTTCCAAAGAAAGATCCTCCCACATAGCCTCCTCCCCTCAGCCCCACTCCCAAACCAAAAAATCTCCCTGAAAACGTCTGTGCGCTTCCCAATAACCATTACTGTATGTAAACACTGGTCAAAGTTTGTAACTTGCAGCCCCTCCCCCAGGGACTGTGGGGGAGTAAGTCATCCCCAAAGACATAGTTATTATGGTTTTCGACTATGCGGAACAAAATGGCTATCTCAAAGTTGTGGTCTGATGACTTTCGGAAAAAAAAATGAGCGTAGGAGGGGGCTTAGGTGCCCTCCAATTTTGTTGGTCACTTAAAAAGGGCACTAGAACTTTTCATTTCCGTTAGAATGAACCCTCTTGTGAGACTCTAGGACCACTTGGTCGATACGGTCACCCCTGGGAAAAAAGCAAAAAAAACAACAAATAAACAGGCATCCATGATCTGTCTTCTGGCAAAAAATACGAAATTCCACATTTTTGTAGATAAGAGCTTGAAATTTTTGCTATAGGGTTCTCTGATACGCTGAATGCGACGGTGTGATTTGTATGACTTTTAGTTAAGATTGTATGAGTTTGTCCTATTTTCCAAAATAAGGCAAATTTTCTCAAGCTCGTAACTTTTGATGGCAAAGACTAAATTTGATGAAACATATATATTTAAAATCAGCATGAAAATCCGATTCTTTTGATGCATCTTTTAGCATCAAAATTCCGTCTTTTAGAGTTTCGTTTGCTATTGAGCCGGGTCGCTCCTTATTACAGTTCGTTACCACGAACTGTTTGATTGTATACGAGAAGTAATTTCTTTTAACCCTGGAATGGTGAAGTGTCCTGGAGTGAACCTGTTTGTGTATTTATCTATGTGATATTTGGAAATATACCTGCTGAATGGATACTCGAAAAATGTTTCAAAGTGGGGCATAAGGTTCAAATGTAGGTTTTGCCACAGGCCATTTTATTTATTTTTACTTTTATGTTTTTCAGAGAGGATATTTGTCCCCCAGCATCCTTTTTCAGTAAAAACGAAAGTATTTTAAGTAATTGTGCTTTAAGTTTTTCTTATAGCCTTCTCTTAAACTCCGTTTATATAGAAGTAATCTGTATCGATTCTCTTTTTAACAAGCAGAAGTGTTACTGTCGGTTTCTCCTATAGCTTTATCAGACTTTTCAGTTACTATGTATTATTTTGAAATCGTCGAATTTAATAACGACTTCGTTTCTGACTGCTTCACGGAAAATTCAAACGAAGTGAAAGGCTTCTTTCATGTCAAGAAAAAATGGAAAATCTAAGAACCTATTTCGTTGTAATAATGGCTTCTATGATCTTTGTTCTTTCAAATCTTCAATTCCTTTCCTTAGAGAATATCCTTGGAGATTCTATTTTCCAAGTTACTTTGCGTCAAAAGCAACGAAATATATCGAACCGGCCTCTACTTTTGCATGTAAATTGTATTTCCGATTCTAAAAAGAACCTTCAATAGCACACTTATCATCAGTTTTGAAATTCATATCCTCCTTGATTTGCTTAAAGTAAAACACCATAGAAAGGCAACAAACTCTGGAAATGAGTTTCTTCTTTTTCTACGACAAACTGTCATTCTGCCCAATAGTTCGTCGAGCTGTTCTTGACAAGTAAAAGTAAAAAACATTCAAGCATTTTCAAAGAGTTCCAAGGTAAGAACAAAAATAATAGCATTAAAATAATAATGCCTTACATCATAATTTGTTGTCGCCAAATATAAATTACAAAATAAGTTAGAAACGAAAATGCATCTACACAGGAGGGTCGGCAGAACCGCATGAACCCCTTCCCCCCTTCCTCCATATATTGGCTTTCCCATGCAATTCGTTTCCTTAGATGTAAAAGTGCGAAAGACTACAGGTCCGATGGTTTGAAGTTTCAGGAATGAAATACCTCTCCCTGGGGAGTTACGGGTAACTGGGAAGGTAGAAGCCAGCAATCATGGTTGTCAAGATAAACTAGTGTTAAAATCTTAAGTGACCAATCAAAACCCAAAGTGAGGAATTCAGATTCGGTTCTTCAACCCAGGACCCTATACTGTTAAAACACCAAGGACAATGGAGTTCCAATCTGATTGTTTGAATCGGTTAATTGGAAACTTAGGCCTACACAGCAATACGTTTAAGAAACAGGAAAACTGGCAATCTAACCTTTAGTGTAAAAGACCTCCGTAAGCAGTTGTCGGTAGTACCAGGCACCAACTTAAGAAAAAAGATAAACAGCTTAAAAAGATGCAATTGTGATTATTTATATTTACGTTTCAACGTCAGATTCCACGGTCCGAGGTTCACGATCCACCTTTTAGTGTAAATGACCTCCGTAAGCAGTTGTCGGTAGTACCAGGCACCAACTTAAGAAAAAAGAGAAACAGCTTAAAAAGATGCAATTGTGATTATTTATATTTACGTTTCAACGTCAGATTCCACGGTCCAAGGTTCACGATCCACCTTTTAGTGTAAATGACCTCCGTAAGCGGTTGTCGGTAGTACCAGACACCAACTTAAAAAAAAAAGAAACAGCTTAAAAATATGCAATTGTGATTATTTATATTTACGTTTCAGCGTCAGATTCCACGGTCCAAAGTTCACGGTCCAACTTTTAGTGTAAAAGACCTCCGAAAGCAATTTTTGTTACTACCGGGTGCCGAATTGAAGAAAAAAAAACAGCTGAAGAAGATGCAGATTCCTTTTGAAGGTGTAATTCTCTCTATAAATCGACAGATCGTGAATATTTGGCTTGTTGCAGACAAAAACTGTTGTGAAATTTGACTAATTATTTTCACCTATTTATAATCACGTTTCATCATCAGGGTTACGGTCCAATGTTTAGTGTAAAGACCACCGTAAAGACCTACGTATACAGTTGTTGGCTGTACCCGAGCACCATATCAACAAAAAGAGAAACATGGGTGAACAATCACCAAAAAATTATTTAAAACAAAGTGAAACAAATGGCTTAAGAAGGTACAGCTTCCCTTTGAAGGTATAATTCTCTTTGAAAATCAACAGGTTGTTAGGGTTTGACTTTTTACAAACAAAAACTGTTTGTATGTTAGTAATTTTCACTTATTTATATTCACAGTTCAACGTGGCAACACTAACAGAAATAGGATACTACCCTAATAATTTCAGAATTTTGAATCAAAAGAAAAATCTTATCGGGTAAGAGTCTCCAAGATGGGTCCACTGGGGGGGGATTTCATACCGTTGGTGATTTTAAGTTACTTAATTTCTAGGTTCCCTCTTTGCTGTTGAATCTTCCCTATAGAGATCAGGTAAGTGTATGAATATCTACTTTATATTCAGTTATAGCAGTTATAGGCATATAACCACCTATATCAAAAGGCAGCTCTACTCATATACATGTTCAAAGCTATTGTATGTTCTTTAACTATTTATTAAATAAACAAAAAACAAGTTTTTTAACTGCAAGTAAGGAGCGACATTAAAACTTAAAACGAACAGAAATTATTCCGTGTATGAAAGGGTTTTTGCCCTCTTCAACCTCTTGCTCTTTACGCTGAAGTCTGACTATTTCTCACAACTCTACTTTTAAAACAATTAACAACTTTAGCGTAAAGAGCGAGGGGTTGAAGAAAGGAAAACCCCTTTCATGCACAGAATAATGTCGCTCCTTACTTGCAGTTAAAAAAAACTTGTTTTTCCTTATTTAATCTCTGAAAATTTTTGAGTAAATGCATGTTTAGATTTTGGTTCACCGTACTTGAACAATTAAAACGAAATTTGCATAATATTTTCTTTGGCTAAATGGCTTTCTCATGGTTTTGATCGGACGATTTTAATAAGAAAAAGCGGTGGAGGAGGAGGCCTAGTTGACCTCCAAATTTTAGTTACTTAAAAAGGCAATTAAAGCTTTTTATTTTTTTACGAACGTTTTTATTAGTAATAGATGCACGTAACTTCCGAATACGTAACGAATTTCTATGTTTGTATATATTTATTACAGATATGAGGGGGTTTTCCCCTTGTCAATAACTCGCTCTTTACACTAATGCTTGAATTTTGTCCCAGTTCTGTAAGAATGACCCCAGAATCACAAAGGATGTAGAATAAATAGTTTAAACTACTAAAAATACTTTAGCGTAAAGAGCGAAGTATTGTGGAAGGGAAGAACCCCGTGTATACGTAATAATTTCCGTTCACTTTAATACTGCTTCTTACTTCCAGCTGGAAAAAACTTTTTTTTCCTTTATTTTCTCATTGTTTTTTTTAATAATACTAGAAAGTCTGAAAGCCCCTCCACGGAAATTCTATTCCCTATAATATCTATTCCCTACATAATTATTTGGTTTTTCGACTATGTTGAACAAAATGGTTATCTCAAAATTTTGATCCGATGACTTTGGGAAAATTCCGACAGTGGGAGGGGGCCTAGGTGTCCTCCAATTTTTTGGTCCACTAGAACGTTTAATTTCTTTAAAATGAACCCTCTCCCGACATTCTAGGATGAATGGGTCGAACAAAAAAAACACGCATCCGTGATCTGTCTTCTGTCAATGAAATTCAAAATTCCACATTTTTGTAGATAGGAGCTTAAAACTTCGACATTATGGTTCTATGATACGCTGAATCTGACGGTGTGATTTTCGTTAAGATTCTTAGACTTTTAGAGTGTGTTTCCCCAAATTTTCTAAAATAAGGTAAATTTTCTCAGGCTCGTAACTTTTGATTGGTAAAACTAAACTTGATGAAACTTATAAAGTTAAAATCAGCATAAAAATGCAATTCTGTTGAGGCAGCTCTTCGTATCAAAATAACATTTTTTAGATTTTTGGTTACTATTAAGCCATGTCGCTCCTTACTACAGTTCGTTACCACGAACTGTTTGATAGGCTAATCTTTGCTTCAACTCTTAGTTCGGAGAAGGAAAATTCCTAAATCCAACTTTTCATTGCTTCGAGTCTTATTTCTTGGTATCATTCTCCAAAGGCCTTGACATTTTCTAGAAAATGCCCTTGTAATGTGCGTTCAGGGAATAAAGTCCATCAGTCAAGGAGCCAACAAAACATTTCGAGAGTGTTTCCCTTTCCCATGTTGGGCATTTAGAAAGATGCAACAGCACTATAAAAGTTCTTATCATGTGACTTTGATGGACTGGTTCTCATCCAGTTCATGATGAAAATTCAATTTGGTGAAGGTTATTCGGTATTTTTTTTTGTCAGCGTCTTTTTATTCTTATTTGCAGACTGAAGACACCACAGTATATACATATAGTAAACTGAAGAATCTGCAGCAGTCAGTGTTCTCTTAGATTAATTATAAAACGAAAATTCACCAAAAGCTTTTTTTCCAAAAAAAGTAAGGAATAATATTAAAACTCAAGGTAAGAAGAAATAGCGTCAAACAATAAGGAAAACTGAAACTGAACAAAATTAATATGAATGAATAAATGAAACCTTACAGTATGAATTAAAATGAATAAATAATTTAATACCCATATTGCAAAGATATTGCTACAAATGAATTAATTAAATCACAAACCTACAGAAATCAAAATGAGTTATCAATTCAAACATAAAATGATGGGACGTTTGGCGAGAGAGTGACGCTACCGCCCCCTATTAAAAGGCTAGAGCATGGGCTAAGGACCGAAGTGTCATTTGCATTTTTCTGAAAACGATACGCATCTTGAGCAAGGTAAAATTTATCCTTGATAACACACAGACACACACACACAAACACACACACACGCACACGCACACACACACACAAAATAAAAAAAAATTAAAATACAAATAACACTTGCAGGAAAGAAAAACAAGATTGGTAAAATAAATTCATTTGTAGGTTTTGATTTAGTTTTACGGTTTTACAAGAACATTTTTATTCCGAATTTTTTTTTATCTCGTTTTATATGGAGGTGTAGAAAGCGTAAGCATTAAAAAGATTTTTTTTAAATCGATTGATATTTTTTAGAGGTTATTTAGTTTACTGATAAATTTTTGAATTGGCAGATTCGTAAATTATTCACAAATAGGTTTTCAGCAAATTTGAAAGTACCGGATTTACATAAAGTTTATATTATGAAAATTTATTGCCAATTAGACTAGTTATTCCTATTTTATTAATTTTCTTATTATTGGGTATTGTAAAACACATGATTAAAGACAAATATTTTTCCATTAGACTTAATGAAAAATTGATTTGTGTTTGGATGGTATAATTTCTGGAAAAAAAGGAAATATTTTTGTGCGGCTGAATAGAGCTTAAAAACGGTACAATTGATGAGAATATCAATCAAAATCCTACTCCGGACCAAAACTTATTTGGAGGCCTTTTATCTAATATAATTTAAATAAAATCTTGGCCCTTTCCCTTGAACACATATGCTGCTATAAGAAGGCTTTGATATCTATCTCCGGCTCCGGGTTCCAGAAGGAGGAGTTGATCTGGATTGTATCATCAAGGCTATTAGCTACTCTGAGGGCATCACAGAGTACCAAACGATAATAAAGAACACTTTACAGTCATACATTTAGTTTTTTTCAGAATTAAATAAAAAAACAAGTTTTTTTTTAAATGAAAGTAAGGAGCGACATTAAAACTAAAAACAAACTCTTTCTCTTAAATCTACTTTTAAAAACATTAAAAAGTTTAGCGTAAAGAGCGGGGCGTTGAGGAGCAAAAGCCCCTTTCATATATGGCTTAATTTCTGGTCGTTTTAAGTTTTAATGTTGCTCCTTACTTTCATTTAAAAAAACTTGTTTTTTTATTTAATTTCTGGACTTTTTGAATTAACGCATGTTTTGATCTTGGCTCTCCACACATAAATAACTAAAACGAAATTTGCATATTATTTTTTTTTGGCTAAATGGCTTTCTCATAGTTTTAATCGGAAGATTTTGAGAAAAAAGTAGCAAGGGAGGAAGCCTAGTTGCCCTCCATTTTTTGGATTACTTAAAAAAAGCATCTAGAACTTTTAATTTTTTAAGGAACGTCTTAATTAGTAAAATTTATACATAATTTACGAATTAACTTACGTAACGAACTTCTTTATTCGTATGTTTTTATTGCGTATATGACGGGGTTCACCTTTCATCGATACCTCGCTTTTTACAGTAAAGCTTAAATTTTGTCAGAATTCCTTAAGAATGACCCCTGAATCACAAAAGGCCGTAGAATAAATAGTTGAAATTACTAAAAATACTTTAGCGTAAAGAGTGAGGTATTACGAGGAGGTAGACCCCCCATATGTGTAATAATTTCTGCTCGTTTAAGTTTTAATGCTGTTCCTCGCTTTCAGTAGAAAAAAAAACTTTGCATATTTATTGTTTCAATGTTTTTTTTTAAATAATGCTAGAAAATCCTGCACCTCCTTCATTGAAAGTCTCTTCCCCCATGAGAAGTTCCTCCATGCAATGATCATCCCACGTAACCCCCCCCCCCAACCCTCCCTCCCAAGCCGAAATAATCCCCTTGAAAACGCCTGTACACTTCCCAGTAACCATTACTTTGTGTAACTAAAAAAAAAACAAGTTTTTTAACTGAAATAAAAGAGCAACATTAAAACTTAAAACGAACAGAAATTACTTCGTAGATGAAATGGGCTTTTTCTTCTCAACACCTCGCTCTTTACGCTAAAGTTTTTCACTGGTTTAAAAATAGAATAATGAGAAAGAGTCAAACTTTAGCGTAAACAGCGAGGCGTTGAGGAGGAAAAGCCCCTTTCATCTGCGAAGTAATTTATGTTCGTTTTAAGTTTTAATGTCGCTCCTTACTTTCAGTTAAAAAAAACTTGTTTTTTTTTATTTAATTGTATATAAGAGATTGAAGCCTCTAAAGTAGGGTTCTCTCACAAGCTGAATCTTATGGTATGATTTTCACTAAATCATTTCATTTTTTAGGGGCGTTTCCCCTTTTTTCAAAAATTTGGCAAATTTTTTCAGGCTCGAAACTTTGGTGGGTAGCTTATAACTTCATGAATTCTATATTCTGAATAAACATAAAAATTCAATTCTTTTGATGTATCTACTGTTATCAAGACCCTGATTCTTACAGTTTCGGTTACTATTGAGCCGCATCGCTCGTACTTACAGTTTGTTACCACAAACTATTTGATTTACTATGTCAAAAGGTCAAACAAAAAAAAATACGTTTTTGGTCGACCTTTTTGCTGCTGAAGTAATTAGGACAAAAGTAAACGAAAGCATTTGTGTCCTTTCTCCTAACTATCTATAGAATGGGGTAATGAATCATACTTTCTACTCCACGTATTGTATAATCTAATCCTTCGCCGTCTTCTGTGCCAGATTTTTATTTTAGAAAGGTTTCTTCTGAAATTTTCACGGGTAAGACTTTGAAACTTAAACCTGCCAACTTTACTCGTAATTTCGAAACTAACATATTTGTTTTTTACGATTTTATATACTAGCCTTAAGCTTAAAATATTATATTCTATTGTGCCCTGTTTAACTTCAAAACACTTAAACGCAAGAACTTGTGAATTTCAACTAGGGAGTAGTTAACCCCTTACTGAGCTCATTACTTTATTGATTCTTTCTATGGAAGTCTTGTACTTACTTTTTATTTAACATTTAGATAAAATATTTTTATGATTAAAAATTTGCAATTAATAGACAACAAATAAATTTTTGGTTTATGAATATTCAACATTGTTTATGCTATAAAACAAAAGAATAGAAAAAACACTATTCACTTTAACAACACTTAAATATAATAACCGTAGCTTGTGCCATATTACGAAGAAAAATAAGTCTCCTTCAGGATATATCTAATTTTTGAAGGGTTCTACCAATCGTAAAGTCGTTAATGAAACGATACTATTGGCCAACCCGAAAGACTCTTCATAAACCCAATAACTAACATATCAGCTTAAAACAATTTTAAAATTGCTTAAGTTAGCTGTTAGTTTGATCGAAACTAAAATATATAAACTATAGTAAAATCAAATTGCTCCGAACTTGAGATCAAATCTAAAAAAAACTTTCAATGCGTAAACTAATATTACTAAAACTTGGAATTGGAACTATTTGGGCTCAAGATAGAGAAAATACTGGGTTATTTGTGGTTATTCTACATCAGTGTCTTTTTTAGGTTTATAAAAACTGTATAAAGTATATCGTCATTTCCAAAGAATTAGAGAATTCTTCTTAACAAGTTAAACAAATCTTGAAAGGCTTTACCAGTTGTAAAATTGCTGAAGAAATGATAAAATATGCTAACAGGAAAGACCATTCCCTATGTCTAATCTGGACTCTTAGACAGTATAAATAATGCGGAACTCAGCATAATTGGGAAACAAAAGTATACTCCAAGAAAATGTACAAGGACTTAAGACTCAAAGTAAATAAAACTGTAAAAATAAAACTCACAGCAAAGATGGTTATTTCACTAAAACAAACTTTTTTGGGCAGCAACAGTCTGACTTTTCGTTGTTATGATCCTGATATATGCGAGAAAAAACGCGTGCGCGACATTTGAATTCAAAGGCACGCGATGAAGATGACCCAATTTTGAGTTTTAGAGGGATTTTAGGCTGATTTTGATAAAATTTGAGACAATTTTGCAGTGTTACTTTTTATTAAGAGCTGGGAATGCTCTTAGCTGGTATTATTATAGGAAAAGCTCATCAAAATACATGTAGCAACTTTATCAAAGAAAGGTTTCTCAGAGACTCAGCAAAGATCAATCTGTCTAACAAATGTAATTTCAACAATTAAAAGCCTTTTTTAGGAGATGAATCACATCAAAATCTTTTGACATCAATGCAGGGTGGCAAAATAACCTCTAAAGACAACCCCAAACAAACATCCGGACGGAATTCAAATCGAATGAGAAATCGGATTGAAGTCAAATCGAATTGTTGTGGGCATCAAGCCGTGGCTAATTGTAGAAAAAGCCAAGAAAGATAGTCCGATTGAGTGACAGCCAAATCTGGCATAAGGTCTTATTAGGATTGTATTAAAATGATGTTAGTTCATTTGTTAATTGATAAGTCTATCTATTATCCGTCGATGCTCGTGTTTACTGCTTGGGGTAATATTTTATATTTGATTTGATATTTTATATAATTATTTGATAAATAATATTTGATAATTAATATTTTTTATAATATTTTAAAGGTAATTTTAAATTTTACTCTTTAGGCCCTATTTATTTTCATTAAGAAATCTAGACTGGCCATGATTCTTCTGTTTGTATTTCCCGCCCGGATCATCCCGTTAATAGTTCCAAATATTATTCTTAGTTAATTGAAACGTTTCAGAAATTGAACGGTATTCTCACTTGAAAGTAGACTTAGTACCTACTGTCATTTCTACATAACAAAAGATGAAAGTCCACTGAACAAAAAAACTCAGAATGTCAAACTTTCAGAATTTTAATATTTTACTATCAGGCCCATACAAAATACTCAGGATTGTTGTTTTAGGGGAGGATTACATAAGTTTTTTTTAAACGTTTCGAAGGTTTTATTTTGCATTTTTTTACGCGTTTATGAATCTGAAAAAATTTCGGGGTGGGGAGGGGGGCTCAAAATCCTTAACGCCCCTGGATATAGCATTGTGTATTGTGAGCTCACGAACCTGCTTTTAGAGGAAAAAGCAAGTAAGCAAATTAAGTCAGACATTCTTTTAAAATCCAAAAATGAAAAATATCTTTCTGAATTTAACGTGGATTTAATTGTTACTTACATTTCTCGTGCTTTGAAAATTCCCTTTTTGCTTAGTTTTCGGCTTTAGTATAGAGCTTACCTTAAAGAATAACCCTTCCCCCTCCATTAGAAATTTGTTTTTGTTCACAATACATATAAATAATTTCTTAGCCCCTTTTCATTTATAATTCTAATGAAAATATATAGAAATGAGTCAAAATTTTAATATGACAGTGAAAAAAAAAGAAAAACTTTTAATTTCCTTTTGGCTTTGCAAAGAAAGCTCCTAGTGAATTACATTACATAATAATTGCTGATTTTTCTACTCTTAATCTGATTATCGCAATGAAGTATCTGATTGAAAGCACAATACCACTGTTACTATTTGCTCCTTTTGACTCAACTGCGCATGGCAAATCTGGGACTTAAGGTGCACTTTTTTGGCGATTGTATGCCGCTCTGAATTCAATGACAATCACCTAATTTTTAACATTCTTTAGCATTTTGAACATCCATAATTTTATATTATATATAACGGCCTAATTTTATATATAATATTCTTATCTAATATTGCAATCTATCACCCGGAAAAAAATGTATTTCACGGAGTCCATTTGAGGAAACGGGTTAACAAAGAAAACAAACTGCGTTGCAAGATGCAAAATTACAGAGCAATATATTCTTAGGGACATATTTGGGACACTCAAGTGGAGGCCCCCCCCCCAATTTTTTTAGGAATTATATTTTCGTGAATCGACGCCACTATGTTTCATGAATCTTTGGGACTGCAGTTTTTTCTTTGATTGATTTTTTGGTTACTTAAAAAGGCATCTAGAACTTTTAATTTTTTACGAATCTTTTTATTAGTAAAAGATATACGTAACTTACAAATTAGCTTACGTAACGAACTTCTGTATTCTCATGTTTTTATTACGTTAATGAAAGGGTTCAACCCCCCTCGTCAGTACCTCTCTCTTTACACTAAAGTTTAAATTTTGTCCCAGTTTCTTAAGAATGACCCCTGAATCACGAAAGCCGTAGAATAAATAGTTGAAATTACTAAAAATGCTTTAGCGTAAAGAGCGAGGTATTAGGAGGAGGTAAGCCCATCATATGCGTAATAATTTCTGTTCGTCTTAAGTTTTAATGCTTCTCCTTACTTCCAGTTGAAAGAACTTTTTCATATTTATTTTTTCATTGTTTTTTTAAATAATGCTAGAAAATCCTGCACTACTTTCATAAACTTTTCTTCCCCCATGATAAATTCTTCCAAGAAAAGTTCCCCCAACATATCCCCTCTTCTCAGCCCCCCCCCCAACGTAAAAATCCTCCTGAAAACGTCTGTACACTTCCAAATAACCATTACTATATGTAAGCACTTTTCAAATTTTGTAACTTGTGGCCCCTTCCACGGGGGCTGTAGGGGAGTAAGTCGTCCCCAAAGACATAGTTATAAGATTTTTTAACTGCACTAAATAAAATGGCTATCTCATAATTTTGATCCAGTGACTTTGGGAAAATAATTAGCGTGGGAGGGGGCCTAGGTGCCCTCCAATTTTTTGGTGACTTAAAAAGGACACTAGAACTTTTCATTTCCGTTTGAATGATCCTTCTCACAAGATTCTAGGACCAGTGGGTCGATGCGATCATCCCTGGAGAAAAAAAAAAAAAAAAAACAAACAAATAAACACGCATTCGTGATCTGCCTTCTGGCAAAAAATACAAAATTCCACATTTTTGTAAATAGGAGCTTGAAACTTCTATACTGGGGTTCTCTGATACGCTGAATCTGGTGGTGTGATTTTCGTTAAGATTCTATGACTGTTAGGGGTTGTTTCCTCCTATTTTCTAAAAAAGGCAAATTTTCTCAGGCTCGTAACTTTTGATGGGTAAGATTAAACTTGATGAAACTTATATATTTAAAATCAGCATTAAAATGCAGTTCTTTTGATGTAGCTATTGGTATCAAAATTCCATTTTTTAGAGTTTTGGTTACTATTGAGCCAGGTCGCTCCTTACTACAGTTCGTTACCACGAATTGTTTGAACACAGGTCAAGGGTTTGTAACTTGCAACCCCTCCCAGGGGGACTGCGAGGGAGTAAGTCGTCCCCAAAGACATAGTTATTAGGTTTTTCGACTATGGTGAATAAAATGACTATCTCAGAACTTTGATCCGATTATTTTGAGGAAAAAATGAGCGTGGGAGGGGGCGTAGGTGCCCTCCAATTTCTTGGTCACTTAAAAAGGCACTAGAACTTTTCATTTCCGTTAGAATGAGCCCTCTCGTGACATTTTAGGACCACTGGGTCGACATGATCACCCCTAGGAAAAAAACAAAAAAAAACAAAAAATAAATAAATAAACACGCATCCGTGATTTGTCTTCTGTCAAAAAATGCGAAATTCCACATTTTTGTAGATAGGAGCTTGAAACTTTGACAATGAGATTCTCTGCTAAATCTGATGCTGTGATTTTCGTTAAGATTGTATGACTTTAGGGGGGGGGGGTTCCCCCTTTTTTCTAAAATGAGGTGAATTTTCTCAGGCTCATAACTTTTGATGGGTAAGACTAATCTTGATGAAACTTATATATTTAAAATCAACGTTAAAATACAATTTTTTTATGTAACTATTGGTATCAAAATTCAATTTTTTAGAGTTTCGGTTACTATTGAGCCGGGTCGCTCCTTACTACTGTTCGTTACCACGATCTGTTTGATTTTGAGGCACATTTAAAAAAGAGGAGGTAGACGTCTAGGACGATGCGCAATTTAACAATCAATCAGGTTGTTAAACAAATTTTTTATGCTGCTGCTGCTGTTAAAGTACACCTCTCCGCCAGAACTTCATCTTGAAGGAGAATATCTAAGATGTAATGTGTTGCCTAGCCTAAAGTCTTTTGTTTGCAGTCATTAGAATTATCTGGTCATCTTAGAGCTATTCACTATTACTGTGAAAATGGGCTGGTAAATGAATGATTGTATCCATGAATAACAACAGAAAGGATTTCCTTTAGTTATTTTGCCTCTGTTTTGTTCTTTTAACTGCTTACACGAGCTTTAACGAGCTTTAACGTTACTTGTTCTTTTAACTGCTTTAACGAGCTATAGCACTGGAATTAAAGCAGTTCTACAACGTTGTCTAACTTTTAAGACCTGGATACTCAGCTTGTCAATGATCAGGGTTGCCACCTGTAGCATGGAAGTGCTACGGGGCATGGGCTGCATTGAATAAACAATTAGTAGCACTTTCGTGGTACAATTTTTTCTTTTTGTCTTGGAAGAAATAATAAAGATTTTGATAAAAGACAGAAGAATTAACAAAAAGCGTGGAGCATCATCTTCCCGTATTTGTTTCGAAAGATTAACGCAAAGTTGATATAACCCGGACCACCTTTTTGCCGTGTTTGTTTCATTGGATTGGCGCTAAGTTTGAAAAAACCAGACATAAAAAGATGAAAAACTTGCACCCAAAACTAATCCAAGTACGCTTAAATGGACCTCGCGCGAGTCCTGACGCAATGGAAGCAGCGACACGCGAAAATTTTTTTGCTCTAGCACCGAAAATCGTTGTTTAGCACGCAAATTTGGGCAATTTTAGTACGTTAGGGACTGGCCGTGATGATAACCCTGTCAATGATACGACTTCTTAATTTCAGCTGCCCCAAGTCCTTGTTTGAAAGTTAAAGTTAATTTTATTGCTTCTGTAATGACGATACATTTCCTGATTTCAAATTTTTCTGAGCAGCAATACTGTTTTCACAAGTTATTCAGCATCAAAATGGTTTTCCGACTGATTTGGACAGACAAATAAGACAAGACAAATAAATGAAAAACTTTTCTTATAACACAAACACATTAAGTCGACCTCAATTATTTCACTTAAATAATTCTTATAATTAATCTATTATAATTATGGTTATTAATCATAATTCCGTAATTTAGTCTTACAGCCAGTTACGAATGGATTTAAAACGCAAGGAATCAGGAAATAAAAATAATAAGACTAGCTTGAATAATTGCTTTCTCCAATTACAAACCCCTATTCAACCAAGTTCTATTCTAATATACTATTGTTTATATCCCTAGATTTCTATCCTTATTTATTTGAAAACCACTAAATCACTCACTCAGTGGTTCAATCAACCAGAAGATTGACTCTGGACAAAAGTGGAAAGAAAGACCCAGCTGCTTAAATCAAGTGGCTAGATGTCGTTGAGAAATACAGACCACTTGACTCCTAATTTTTCGAGACTGTTGATCACTTAATGAGGGTATTTGGACATTGAGATGCAAGTATAGAAGGGAGCCCACACCTGCCAAGAGGGTACAAATTTCGAGTGGTTACATATTAAGCTACACGTAACAAGAGGATTTTAACATATTGTAGCCAATGACATTTTGTTTGGCTTGAAAAGAAGCATAAATACACGGCGAAAATAAGTTGAAGGTAAAAACTCTTAATTTTAAAATTTGATCCTCGACGAAAAGTTTGATGGTAATTTCACTGGAAGATTTATCCCCAAACTGAAAGAATGGTGACAAACCTGAAAATGATTTGGATGATCCACACTGATTCACACTGCTAAAAATATATATATATATATATATATATATATATATATATATATATATATATATATATATATATATATATATATATATATATATATATATATATATATATATATATATATATATATATATACAAAGGAAAAGATGCAAAGGGGTTAAACTTGAAGAACAATGATACGCCAGTTCGAACGCCTTTTGAATTGTATTTGCAGAAACTCTGCAGCTTAGAGGCGAGGAAAACTGTGATAAGTTTAAATTAAAATCATGTTGCGTTGTCATAATTTCATGGTTTTTTCTACCATGCTTTTTCGTCCGAGTGAACCAAGGGCCATTCGACGAATACCGCAGTCCTGACACCCAAACGAAGCAAGGGTAATCACTACATATACAACTACAACTACTACTACTAACACTGCTACTCATAGTAACAGTTCATGCCCGCACTCCTCTTCCAATCCCAATCTATTTATAAGTTCACTCTTTTCACCCAACTTCAAAGAAGGCAATTTTTGAAATATAGGGGATATTTCCCATACCTAATTGACAACCCTGATCGTACACATTAAGGACTTTAAGTCCAACGTCAACCTGAGAGCGGTACCTGCTGGCTTGACTGCTACTCGAACAGAGCTTTCCAATCGAAGGTTGAAACATGGCTTGAAGGAACGAAAGCCTGTGGAACTATAAAAATCCATTTCAGGTCACTTACTGCAGATTCCGTTATAACAACAAGTGAAAATCATCTCTACATACCACAGGCAACAATTACACGCAATTTTAAAAATGTAGTTCCTTATTTATCAATTGAGCCGGAGCTCTACACTTTTAGTAAAAGCCACAGAAGTTTAACCTTAACCATCTTCTTGCAATAAGACGAAATAGACAGTACAGGAAAAACAAAATCGATAAATAAAGTTAGGATACGGGAAATCCAAATTTTGCTTCTACGCCTTAAATACGATTCAGTTACGCTCATGTAAACGACGATAACTCATTGATACTCCACTTCCATAAGCCAAGTAGGTTCCATCAATTAGTTCAATCTTTTCTCCCGTATTCTATTGCATATAGAATGTCTAAGATATTCACCATTACTGTGAACATGGCTGGTAAATGGATTATTGTATCCATCAATAACAACAGCAAGTAATTTATATTTGCAAAGCTTGAGGTTTTCCTTTAGTTATTTTGCCTCTGTTTTGTTTTTTTAACTACTTACGAGCTACAGCACTGAAATTAAAGCAGTTCCACAGCGTTGTCTAACTTTCAAGATCTTGATACCCAACTTGTCAATGATCAGGGTTGTCACCTGTAGCACGAAAGTAGAAAAGCACGAAAGTAGAAAAGAAATAGTGAAAAACACTATTTCATCATGTGTAGTACGGTAGCATGGGCTGTATTGAATGAACAATTAGTTGCACTTTGATGGTACAATTTTTTCTTGTTGTCTTGAACAACATAAAGATTTTGAAAAAAGGCAGAGGAATTAACAAAAAGCGTGGAACCTCTTTTTTCCGTATTTGTTTCGAAAGATTGGCGCAAAGTTGATATTACCTGGACCAAATTTCGCCGTGGTTGTTTCAGTAGGTTGGTGCTAAGTTTGAAATAACCAGACATAAAAAGATGAAAAACTTTACCCAAAACTTATCCACGTTTAAACGGAACATGCACGAGTCCCGTATCCTATTGCATTTATGAGATAAATGGAGCCTTTTCTCTTGCAAGATGTGTTCAATCCCCTGTCCTCACTTGGAACTCCTTTGAAAATCAAGCTTTTTACATTCAAAGTGGTTTCACCGTACGTAATACACCTAAAAATTTGGAATTATTCACTTTTCCTTTCTCCTATGAAATTGTAACATACCGTATTTTGAATTATCACCGGCTTTTCTCCTCCTTTATTTTAGCCACAATGCCTGTAAAAAGAAAAATATCATTTGAAAACAGTAATTTCGCAAAATAACGGAGGTCTTAAAAAAAATTACCTTGAAAATAACAAATTATCGTTTTTCATTTTAAGACTATTTGTCATGTACGAAACTTCTCTGATCGGCTAAGGGGCACTTGAGATATTTATGCCCTCATCCCCCGTGTTTACCTCTTTTACTGATTATAGAAAAAAGCATTAGCCGGTTCCTTACAAATCAAATTCTTTGTTTCTCAAGAAATGTACATTTCAAGAAAATGTATTTTCAATTCACAATTTAATATCTGCCGTCGCATCTTTCTTTATTATTTTATTTACGAGAAAAAACTTTTCCCTCTTCAATAGATTCCCATTACTATTCAGTGTCCCAGTCTTGTCTCGGAGGAATAGAAAGAAAATAGGAAAGTTTCATTGGAAAATGCAATATTCTATCGTCGTGTCGTCCTGGCCACTGATAGAATTGGACGCTCAAGGCAATATGAAGGCAGGCCGTCTCTACTGAGAATTATTCCCCAGGAAAGAATAAATTGGAAAGGCTTAAATTCAAAATTGGTTCGGAGTTTGAATTGATGAGTGGTTCCCTCTCTATAAAATCTGATCATTTTTTCTGTTAGGTTTGGCTGTTTCCTGAATTTTACCTAAACTTGTCTAATTTTTGCACAAGTTTCAAGTTTTGACAACAACTATATTTAATGTAAAAGATTCAATTTACAATGCTAATTATGTTTCGTTTTATCTTTGAAACTCAGGTACCGTTTTAAGCTCTTGAATGAGGTTTCATAAATATAGTTAAAAACTCTCGTCTTGATTCACTTTTTAGTTCATTTTTAGCTCATTAGTACGCATTATAATATGATTGTTTACTGCTTCTTAATATTCTTCAAAATGTAATTTGACTTACTTACTATCTTGTTCAAAACCCTCACGTACAGGCTCGTGTCTTCAGCCCTTGCGAGTATAGTCTAAACATGTCCTCCCTCAGCATATATCACTCACTACGATTAGCAACTTGACCCTTCAGCACTTGCATTAAACCGTTTCTTGGCTCAAGTGGTGCCAGGGCATTCGACTCTTCCCCGTTTATTACCGTGACGTTTCATTTCCAGTTTCAGTCTATATTTTTCAAATACAGTTTTTCCATAGCTCTAAATTATTCTGCATAAATTTAACGTTTCTAGCTTGATTAGTTTAGCTTATTTTTCGTTGCAAAAGAATAAAGCGTTGAAGAACAAAAAAAAAAAAAAAACCACAAGCGCTCCATTTTTTGTATGTAGTACCAAAAAATTTCGGCTTGCCCGAAATTTCACACGGACAGTGTTTGTCGGCCTGTCTCTCCTTGCGTCCTAGTTTTTTAACACTTATAAAGTGCCCATGCTTCACTATACTCGCCAGCCATCTTTCATCAAACGTATGTTCTCCATACACTTCCTTTTGCTACTCACTCAATTCTCCACACTCACCCACCACATGAGCCACAGCCTCATCCATATCCCCAAAGATAGACCAAAAGTAAGGACCATCCCGCCCTTGCGTCTTCGTAAAAATTGTCTTCTTACCCCAAGAAATAAACTACTAGCCCTCCATTCGCTTAGTCTCCTCCTTTCTTAAATTTTATGTCCATATTTTTCGAATTGGAAAACGGGATTTTTTTTATTAAAAAAAAAAAAAACTGATGGAAAAGCTTTCTTTGTAAAAATAAAAAAACTAGTCTTTTAATATCATATTTTGGGTGTTTTGTCTCCTTAAACATTTTTTTGTATTTTAATCTTTTAATGATTGGACAAGTTAATTTGTATAACTCAAATTGCGTTTTAACCAAGATGGGAGCCTGGAGGGGGATAAAAGGAACTTTTTATCCTCTAATGATTTAAAACTCAAATAAGGGGCCTTCACCAGGTTCTATAACGGTTTACGACACGACCTAAAGCAACCAACTTTATTTATCTGAAGTACCATAATTTTATGCTTGAAACAATTAATGTAAATATGACGATGCCATTATCCACCTCTCCCCCTCCCCTCCAAAAAAATGAATAATCAAGGTTATTGCAACTTAATCCATAATTTTTCATAGTCAGCATGGCTGAAGTGCGTAACTCCTCACTCGCAGGACAGCATTATTGGAGCTCAAATAGTTCTTGTATTTTTTAAATGACTTTGACTATAATAGCTTATGACAATTAATTATTGACAATTAATGAATAAACTTATGACAATTAATGAATAGCTTATGACAACACTAGTTTTATGGTATTTGAAAGTCAAACCATGTTTTGAACATAAATTAGGGACGATTTGATATTTTAGCGTCCATCCGCTCTAGCCTTCTTTTATTTGCTTTGGCTAATGTTAGTTCCAAACTTCCCTTCTAACGGCATCCCAGTGACCATGCTAAACCATTCAAAAGAGGGATTAAAAAGAAAAAAAAATTCTAACCCCTTCCCTGGTATAAGGCGGCTGGTTGGGAACATAAAGGCACCAAGTCTCAATTTAAATTTGAAAAAAGACTTTGCATATGAGTGAATCGTTTTGCATAAAACCAAATGCCTTTGTCTGATTTGATGCTCCAGTTAGTCCAAGCCATCTGCATCCATCGAAAATATTTATGTATGAAAGCTTATGCAAGTGAGGAATAATATGAACTAAGAATGAAGACACAAAAGCAGAACTGAATATTTCCAAATTGACAGTTTCAAAGCTCATACTTTTAAGTCTTAATTTATTTTTGATAATGGTGATATATTTTTAAATATAAAGATTTTTTCTCATATTTATTCCTCATTAGCCCATTTGCGAAGATTCAGAGTTCCCTTAAATCTGATCAAGACTTTCAACCCCCCACGAAGAACTTGATTCCAGTACATGAATGCAAATGAAGAGGTTTTTTTTATTATATTCAGCATCAGCTTATTATTGTCTCATCTTCTTCAGCACCATAATCGCACCAATCTGACTATATAATTCCATCATAATCATGGTTGCTACAGTAGCTGCAACCTAGCATTGGACAAACAGATTCCAAACTAAAAAAAAGGCTTTTTAAAAAAATTTTTGAGTGGAAAATAGTTTCAAACAGTTCGTGGTAACAAACTGTTTGGTAACGAACGTGGTAACGTTGTTAACGTTGGTAACGTGGTAACAAAACTTAAAATGAACAGAAACTACTTCGTATATGAAAGGGGCTGCTTCCTCATCAACGCCCCACTCTTTACGCTAAAGTTTTTAATTGTTTTAAAAAGTAGAATTGTGGCAAAGAGTCAAACTTTAGCGTAAAGAGCGAGGGATTGCGGAGGGGACAACTCATTTCATATACGGAGTAATTTCTGTTCGTTTTAAGTTTTAATGTCGCTCCTTACTTTCAGCTAAAAAAAATTGATTTTTTTTTATTGAATTTCTGAACGTTTTTGAATTAATGCATGTTTGGTTTTGGCTCTCCGCACATAAATTATTAAAATGAAATTTGTATATTAATTCTTTTTTTGGCTAAATGGCTTTCTCTTTTGATCAGACTATTTTGAGAAATAAGTGGTGGAGAAGGAGGCCTAGTTGCCCTCCAATTTTTCGGTTACTTAAAAAGGCAACTAGAACTTTTAATTTTTAACGAACGTTTTTATTAGTAAAAAATATACGTAACTTAAGAATTAACTTACGTAACAAACTTTCATAACCTTATATTTTTATTATGTATACGAGGGGGTTTGTACCCTCGTTAATACTTCGCTCTTTACACTAAATCGTAAGTTTTGTCCCAGTTCTTTAAGAATGACCCCTGAATCAGAAAGGCCGTAGAATAAATAGTTGAAATTACTAAAACTACTTTAGCATAAAGAGCAAGGTATTTATCTTCTCCTAAATACCTCGCTCTTTATGCTAAAGTATTTTTAGAACCCCCCATATGTGTAATAATCTCTGTTCGTTTTAAGTTTCAATGCTACTTCTTCCTTTCATTTGAAAAAACGTTTTCATGTTTATTTTTCATTGTTTTCTTATAGTAATGCTAGAGAATCCTGCGCCCTTGTCATTGAATTTTTCTTCCCCCATGACAGATTTCTCGAAGGAAAGATCCTCCAACATAGCCCCCTCTCCTCAGCCCCACCCCCAAACCAAATAAAATCCCCCTGAAAACGTCTGTACACTTCCCAATAACCATTACTATATGTAAACACTGGTCAAAGTTCGTAACTTGCAGCCCCTCCCCCAGGGATTGTGGGGGAGTAAGTCATCCCCAAAGACATAGTTATCATGGTTTTCGACTATGCTGAACAAAATGGCTATCTCAAAATTTTGATCCGTGGACTTTGGGAAAAAAAATGAGCGTGGGAGGGGGCCTAGATGCCCTCCAATTTTTTTGGTCACTTAAAAAGGGCACTATAACTTTTCATTTCCATTAGAATGAGCCCTCTTGTGACATTCTAGGACCACTTGGTCGATACGATGACCCCTGGGAAAAAAACAAAAACAAAAAAAACAAACAAACAAATAAACACGCACCCGTGATTTGTCTTCTGGCAAAAAATATATCCACATTTTTGTAGATAGGAGCTTGAAACCTTTACAGTAGGGTTGTCTGATACGCTGAATCTGATGGTGTCATTTTCGTTAAGATCCTACCACTTTTAGGGGGTGTTTCCACCTATTTTCCTAAATAAGGCAAATTTTCTCAGGCTCGTAACTTTTGATGGGTAAGACTAAACATGATGAAACTTATATATTTAAAATCAGCATTAAAATGCAATTCTTTTGATATAGCTATTGATATCAAAATTCAATTTTTTAGAGTTTTGGTTACTATTGAGCCGGGTCGCTCCTTACTACAGTTCGTTACCACGAACTGTTTGATAGTATGATGCAGTGATGCAGCTATCAAGTTGTTTTAGGGGACATTTTTGGAAATTAGAAGAGGAAAAAAATATTGGAGAGTTGGTAATGCTTAGAGAAACGCAAAAACGATTAAATATATGGTAATTTTTAAGAAATTATGCTAAAAACTGGAAAAATGCCAAATGCTGCCAAATCACAGTCCTATATATAGCCGTCAAGATGCAGGGAACCAATTTAATTCAATTATCATCCTTATTGTTTCATCCTTACCATTGTCGTTTTGATAAAATATTTTGGAACCATTCAGATTATTTCGGCACTTGATTTTGTCATTGAGGATTCGTAAACTCCCCAGATCTGCCCTATACATGTTACTTAGACGAAATTGTCAGAGATAAATGGTAGCCTAATATATAGACCTGGTTTTTATTAATTAAGGAAATTTAATCTTCCAGGGCCAAAGAACACTAAAATTTTTACTTTGAGGTGTACTGTCTCCACAGAGTTTTATACTGTTAAAATTTAATAAAAAACAAACAAGTTTTTTCAGCTGAAAGTAAAAAGCAACATTAAAACTTGACACGTACAGAAATTATTACGCATGTGACGAGGGTTTGTCCCCTGGTCAATACCTCGTTCTTTACGCTTAAGTTTGGATTTTGTTCAAATTCCTTACGAACAACCCCTGAATCACAAAAGCTGTTTAATTAGAATAGATATTCCTTTTCAAAGTACTAAAAAGACTTTAGCGTAACGAGCGCGGTATTAATAGGGGTTGAGCCCCTTCACATACGTACGAAAATACATAAATATAGAAGTTCGTAACGTAAGTTATTTCATAAGTTATGTATATTTATTACTAATAAAAACGTTCGTAAAAAACTAAAAAGTTCTAGTGGAATTTTTCAGTAGCCAAAAATTGGAGGGCAACTAGGCCTCCTCTCCTACCTCTTTTTTTTTATCAAAATCGTCCGATGAAAGCTATGACCAAGCCATTTAGCAAAAACATAAAAATAATATGCAAAATTTGTTTTAATTATTCATATGAGGTAAGCCAAAATCACAACATACATTAATTCAAAAACGTTCAGAAATTAAATAAAAAAATCACGTTTTTTCAACTGAAAGTAAGGAGCGACACTAAATCTTAAAAAACGAACAGAAATTACTCCGTATATGAAAGGGGCTGTCTTCTCCTCAATGTCCCGCTCTTTACGCTAAAGTTATTTATTGTTTCAAAAAGTAGAACTGTGACAAAAAAATTTAGCGTAAAGAGCAGGACTTTGAGGAGGGGACAGGCCCTTTCATATACGGAATAATGTCTGTCCATTTTAAGTTTTAGTTTCGCTCCTTACTTTCAGTTGAAAAAACTGATTTTTTTATTGAATACTTTACTAGTTCTCGGCTAAGCTATTTTCTTTAACTCATTTTTCCAAATATTACGCATTCTTCAACATTTTAATTTTGTGAAATATTGACAAAAATGGGACAAATATGACTGGAATCTGAAAGGGGATTTGTAAAATTAAATCCCTTTTAGGATGAGAATCATATTTATTTCATAGTTGCAACAAAATCGGAAATGATCTTGTGTTCTAAACATTTGAGAAAAGATAAAGAAAATAAAGGGGCTGGCGACAAAGTTACGGCCCATTTATAGTTCGAAACAAATAAGATTTAGGAATAAAACGTATCTTAAAATTTAGTCGAGCACCATGACCCGACCCAGGGCAAAATATTTTGCTCAAATTCATGTTTCTGAATATTTTTGCAAACACAAAGAATAACAAATAAATAAGACGTAAAAAAAATATATTGCTCAGTTTCACTTTATTTCTTGTACTATACTATTTGTAGGGAAAAATTTAATTCTCAACCTTACCAGAACTACTTTCAAAGAAAAGTTTTTCTTATGAAAGTAAAGAGCGAAGTTGAACCTTAAAAGAAATAAAAATTACTGCTTCGCCGTTAATGCAATATATTTTCGAGAAACTGTTTCAAATATATTGACTCTTGATATTTTCCTATGTTTGTAGAATTCTGAAAAACGAGCCCTTTACTGAAAACATAAAACTGACACAGCAACACAGGATTCGCAGTAGAAAAATCCTTAAATAGCCTGCAAAAAATAAAAAAAATCATTTATAAAGCTCTCTGTTGTCTTTTACAGGCCATCAGATCAATACATTTTATTAAAGAATTTTAATTCTCAAAATGGTTAAGCAAGCTTAGATGTCCGTAAAGCACTAGTTTTTGAATTTATAATCACAGGAAGACATCAAGAGTCAGTTTATTTGAAGCATTCTTCCAACAAAAAATCATAAACTATGAAGCAGTTTTCGATTTCAAGTTTCGACTTTGTTCTTTACTTTTAAAAATTTATTTTGTTAACTTTTAGGCTTTAAAATCCACAAAATTAACCTTACAAAAAAAGATTTTTGTCCATCTTAAGCAAAAAATAAAATAAGATAAAAAAAAATTCAATATGAGTTTTATTGAAAAAGGATATTAAATTTAGGTTTAACTTCGCATCCCTCTTAAATTTTTCCTTTCAAAAATCTACATTATGTCACATAAAGATGGGGTGTATTATCCTTAGCATCTTTGAGGCATAGTAGATAAAAACATATCATTTATTTATGAAATGATATCCCGTATCAAATAAGTACATCTTGTAGAAGCATGAAGAAGAAATAGAAGAATTTCTAGATATCCAGTAAGGATCTATTTAATTACTATAACAATTTTTCTGCCGCAATGCTGCGTATAATTTTGAATTATCATAAGATATTATCCTTCATTATTTTTGCTTCTTTTACTTTTAACGTTTAGGAAAACTAATACTTAAAAATTAAAATGACACCATTAGGATCACCATGGTCGGAAGCCCTGTACAGGGTAATTACTGTCCTCTACGATGAAAAGCAAAGAAAACCACCTTTCTGCCTAGAAACACTGAGGTGCCACATTTTCTTATTCTTTTTCTTTGCTGCTAGAGGGGCTTTAGAAAGTGAATACCCATTCCAAAAATGTGGTCTATATAAGATTCAGATGTGGGTTACGACGGGTGAACGAAGAGTTTTAACAACTATTAGGATCTAGCATAATCCAGATGTGACAATTCAAAAGGTATTGGGTAGGGCTACAAAAGATTTACATGAAAGTAAAACTTTAAAAAAAATATTTTTGGTTTTGATTTTATAGGTATTTATTGTTAGCATTTACTCCTCCTTACAGTGCAGACTATTTTGCGTCGGAGATACGGTCAAAAGAATTTTCTTAAAAAGAATCAATTTCAACTTTGTGTCTAACAACTAGAAATGAGACATGATAATTTTTTGGTAAAGGTGAAAATCTATCCATTACGGACCTATGAACAAGGTGAACATATTTTTCGATACCTTTTTTATGCCCTTTCACAATACAATAACTGCTTTACTTTAAAATCCAATTTTAAGCCCTTTAAGGACCTTTAATATGATACATTTTTCTCTAATTTTTGGGTACAGAAAAGGGTTAAAACATTAGTCTAAAACTTACTATTTGATTATAAACCTGTTTTGTTAAAGTAATGTAATCGACGGGCATTGATTATTCACGATCCAATTGGATAAAAAAGTAAAGATTATTGTTGCCATTTACGCCGTTTTTGTAAAATTGTTTCTAATAGACGCCAATTCATAACAGAGCAAGCTGACTCACAGAAAAAAAAGAAGGCGTAAAATGGCAAACTTGATTTTAACATTATTTTATCCAACTGATTTATGAAAATCAATGGCTGTAGATTCTATAACCTTAATAAAATGAAGTTACAATGAAATAGTAATTTTGTAACCAATATTTAACCCTTTCTAATAGCCATAAACATGGATAAAAGCATCATCTTCAGGGTTTCATAAAGGGCTTAATAAAACAAAAAATTGCAAAGAATAGAGAAACGAGGACAATAACAGCCAGTGAAAAACAGAAGAAAAAATTATGCAAATATTTCACTTGAGACATCCGCTCAACCCTCTTCAATGCAGAATAATAATAATAATAATAAAAAATGTAGATAAAAGCTCAAAGGATAATATAAAAACCAAACCTCAAAATAAACACTGAAACTAAAATAAGAAACCTTTCGAAGTAACGATAAAGGGCTTAAAAATGAATTTTCGAGCAAAGTGATTATTTTATTCTTGAGGAGCATAAAAAAAGGAATCGAGTGGTATGTTCACCTAATTAGTGGGCTCACTAATTAGGTATGTTCATTAATTAGTAGGTTGGAAAGATCGCCACCTATACAATTTTTTCATTATTTTAAAACCAATGAAACACTGAAAAATCGTCATAACCTTCAAGTCAGTCTAACTAATTAATATTGGAGGTTTATACAACATTTTTATAATGCAGAACAAATAACACCTTTGGAAATAGAGTAACTGAAGAGTACTTCTGTGATCATTTGTACTTTGTATCAACCAGTGGTGTCGTTTGGAGGAGTCCAGGGGGCAGTTCCCCCCCTCCAATAACTTGGAGAAAAAATTTTCACATAGCCCATGTCCCTTGACACTCTGGATATGGATCCCTCTCCCCCCATGATAATGATCGAGCTATGCCCATGGCATCAACAAGATTTTACAGCAATTTTTCTGTTACTGTGAAATTTTGATATAAAGAGTGCATCAAGCGAAGTTTCTATTCCCTCGTCTCCTGTTTTGTCTCATCGTCCTAATTATCACGTTTGGACAAACACGCTAGGGAATTTCGTTTCCCACTGGACAAGCTGGATCTTACTATTGGATGTTCTGAAGAAAAAGAAATTCTGCTATTGGTTACCTTTGTATTACGTCACGAAAAAAAGAAATCGAAAACAGGACGATGGTCCCTGCTGTAACTGACGTCTTACTGATTATTTTCTTCGGGAAAGTAAATGAAGTTTGGAGAAATCGATAAATGTTTGGTGCCCGAATGGACTATAGTGCAGGGAAGAAAGGAATAAATAATGAGAATGAAGCCTGAGTACCTATTGAAATGTCACATCCTTGGCATGAATTTTAATAGGTTTTCATATAAGAGGTATTCTTAACACTTTTCTGAGTTTTAGTTTTTTTTTTTTCCTCGTAGAAATTTGACAACTATTAAAATGGTCTTTAAAATAGGTATTCAACAAGGACAATCTTTAATTGAAAGTTAGCTAGAATATAAGTAATATTGTTTGGAACTAAATGTCTTCTATAAAATAGGTTGCCCATGAAACATGGCACAAAGGCCTGTAGAAGTTTATTTGGGGGAGGTCTTGTAAAAACTATTCAGGGAGAAGGATATACTTTCAGACCGGCGCTATATCTTTCCTGAACATTTTAAAATTTATACATGCATACAAAATTTGGCATTCTGATGGACAGGGGCGTAGCTCCAGCCTTTTTATCGGGGGGGGGATAAAACGGGGCCCATATCCGGGTAGTCAAGGAGTATAGGCTATATGATAACTTTTTTCTCTAAATTATTGGGAGAGCAACTGTTCCTTTTGCCACCCCAAAGTGATGCCCCTGTTGAAGGGGGGATTACTATTGTTCTCCTCTTTAGACAACTATCAACTATGGCATGGATGCAGCTGTGTGACTATTGAGCATGTCTCTGTATCCAGAACCCTTCAGAAATCAAAAACTGCATATTGTGTTTCATATGTGTTGTTGCAAAGGGAGGGAGAATTCCAACATATTATTTCCTTGGCTATACCATACCACTCAATAATGAAAACTTTTAAATGATTTGTATTTGCTTAACAAAAATATAGATAATAAGGTAAGGTGGCTTTCCAGGGAGCATAAAAAGTGTAATTTTTCTTAATTTTTTTTTATTAATCGATGGTTGTGAAAACTTTCTCTGATTTTTACGTTTTTTTTTACTGTTTTCAAGACTATCCCTGACAGATTCCTTGCAAAAAGCAAGTTTAAAGTAATATTATCGTTTGAATTTTTGACTTTGGAAAATGGGCGCACATACCGCGTTTCAAAAAAAGAGTGACTGACTGATAAAGTTTATAAGGCGCATAAAGTAAACTTTAAAAAACACGAGGTTGAGAACTTTTGTATCTTAAAGTTTGTGTTTTTAGTCAAACATGCGATATTACAAACCTGCTGCTAAAACTTGAGCCAAAAGTACAAGATGCTTGTATTGGACTAAATAGTTTCAGATCTATCCATTCACCGAGCCAGAATTATGTCATTATTTGCAATTTTTAGTAGAGAATTTTTTAAACTTGATTATAAGTATCAATTATTTCTTCTTTCCCAGATTTTCAAACCGTTTCCAGAGTATTTTTCCAATAAAAAAAAAAAATCAAAACATGTTTTAAAAATGTACCTCGGTAAATGGAAGAACTGAATCTCAGCAATCGAAACATAGCAAAATTATCATATAATGCTCAAACACAAAACTGCTGAAGTATCATCTATATCTAAACAATAAATCGAGATCGCATGTCCGATCTCGATTTCCAAAAAACTTTCAAAGGAGTGACTCGGCCCGATAGTAGCACTAAATGAAGAAACTTTGATAAATATAAATACATCAGAAAATTTTGATTTTTATGCTGATTCCAAATATATAAAGTTTATTAAGTTTAATGTTACCCATCAATAGCTACGAGCCAGATAAAATTTGCCAGATTTTTCAAAAAAAGTTGGGAAGCCCTCCAAAAACTCAAGGAATCTTAATGGAAATCGCTCTATCAGATTCAGTGCATTAGAGAACTCTACTGTTGAAGTTTCAAGCTCCCATATACAGAAATATGGAATGTCGTGTTTTTTACCAGAAGACAGATAACGTATGCGTGTCTTTTTTTTATGTTTTTTTTCTTTTTCCCCTTGGTGACGGCATCGAACCAATTGTCCTTGGAGATCTGAAGACGAATTATTCTAACGGAAAGAATAAGTTCTAGTGCCCTTTTTAGTGCCAGATCCAAGGGTTTTAGTGTCAGATACAGAGGGCCGGGGAGACCCTGGGCCACTAAGGATTTTTCTGCCTCTCCATTCTTTCTTTTTTCTGCTTTCCACTCTTTTTTAAAATAAATTTGTCAATTTGCTCAATTATTGCCGCCTTTGTCCCACGGCCACCCCCCCAAAAAAAAAATTGCAGAATGACGCCCTTGTTACATTGTCGTCCCCCAAGATTTTCCTCTAGATAAACTTCTGAGGGCGATTTGCTCCATTTCACATCCCTTTTCCCCCCAAAGTCATAGGATAAAAATAGTGAGAAAGCCATTTTGTTCAGCATAGTTAAAAGGTCCAATAACTGCGTCGCTAGGGATGACATGAACGCCCATCCAAATTGAAGGTTTGATGAAAGGGGGCGACCCCCCTCCCCCCTCCCTCCTAACATGCCCCCTAGCAATGGCACCCAGGGAAGCTGCCTTGGTTGCTCCCTTTGTAACGGCTATGTTGGGAAGCATACATACATTTTTTGGGGAGGTTGTCTGTGGCAAGAGGGGGGCAAGAAGGTTTATCTACGAGAAGGGATGTTTTAGGGGTGAACTTTCTAGGAACTTTCCGGGGAATCTTGCCAGAATTCCTGTATGAAATCCTTTTTATTTGTTTTATTTTCTTTTTGACGACTTGCTTTTACCTGTGAAGATGTTGCAGGAAATCTTCCGGGGAATGTCTGGGGAATTTTTGAGGTGTCTTTTTTTCAATTGAAGGTAAGCTAAGGAGGATATTTCAAGCGTAACTGTTCGCAGGAAATTTTCGGAAGGAATTTTCACCGACGATGAAATTGTCTAAGGAGGACTTTTCTGGGGGAGGGGGCATTTACCGTAAGAAGGATTTTCCATTGAGCAAATTTCTTTTAGGGGAAGTTTTTGCTGAGGGAGGAGGCGTCTTTTTCGGTATTACTTGAAAAGTAATCAGAAAATAGATAAAAAGTTTTTTTTACGAAAAGTTAAGAGCAACTTTAAAACTTAAAACGAACTGAAATTATTCCGTATATAAGAGGTTGCACCCTCCTCAGTACCTCGCTCTTTATGCTAAAGTTTGAATTTGTGTCCCAATTCTTTAAGAACGATCCCAGAAACACAAAGGCCGTTTAATTAGAATAGGAAGTTTTTTTTTAAAGTACTAAAGACTTAGAGTGAAGATCGAGGAATTGATGAGGGGGCAGCTCATTTTCGGAATAATTTATGCGTGCTTTAAGTTTTAATGTTGATTTTTACTTCAAGTTAAAAAAAACTTGTTTTTTTTTATTTAATCTCTTAAAAAATCACTCAGATGTTACTCTGTAAAAAGAACACAAGTGTATATGTTTGATTCTCTTACGAATGTCTTTTGACTAATTTTGATTAAACGCAATTTGTTATTTTCGACAATCCAAAATATCATAGAACAATTGCAAGTACCAGTAGATCTAATTTAGTCAATATAAAATAAGCAGAGTAACCTTGTATCGTTAACTCGACATTTTCCTTGGTCCTCTTCCACCGTGCCAAGTCCATTTTGATCAAACAGTTCGTGGTAACGAACTGTAGTAAGGAGCGACCCGGCTCAATAGTAACCAAAACTCTAAAAAATGGAATTTTGATACCAATAGCTATATCAAAAGAATCGCATTTTAATGCTGGTTTTAAATATATAAGTTTCATCAAGTTTAGTCTTACCCATCAAAAGTTACGAGCCTGAGAAAATTTGCGTTATTTTAGAAAATAGGGGGAAACACCCCCTAAAAGTCATAGAATCTTAACGAAAATCACACCATCAGATTCAGCGTATCAGAGAACCCTATTGTAGAAGTTTCGAGCTCCTATCTACAAAAATGTGGAATTTTGCATTTTTTGCCAGAAGGCAGATCACGGATGCGTGTTTATTTGTTTTTTTGTTTTTTTGTTTTTTTGTTGTTTTTTCCCCAGGGGTGATCGTATCGACCCAGTTGTCCTAGAATGCAAGAGGGCTCATTCTAACGGAAATGAAAAGTTCTAGTGCCCTTTTTAAGTGACCAAAAAAATTGGAGGGCACCTAGGCCCCCTCCCACGCTAATTATTTTCCCAAAGTCAACGGATCAAAATTCTGAGATAGCAATTTTATTCAGCGTAGTCGAAAAACCTTATAACTATGTCTTTGGGGACGACTTACTCCCCCACAGTCCCCGTGGGAGGGGCAACAAGTTACAAACTTTGACCTGTGCTTACATATAGTAATGGTTATTGGGAAGTATACAGGCGTTTTCAGGAGGATTTTTTTGGTTGGGGGGAGGGGTTGAGAAGAGGGGGATATGCTGGGGGAACTTTCCATCGAGAATTTGTCATGGGAAAAGAAAACTTCCATGAAGGGAGAGCAGGATTTACTAGCATTATTTAAAAAAAAAAAAAAAAAAAAATGTGAAAAAGCTTTTTCAGCTGGAAGTAAGGAACAGCAATAAAACTTAAAACAAACAGAAATTATTACCCATATAAGGGGCTCACCTCCTTATGATACCTAGCTCTTTACGCTAAAGTATTTTTAGTAATTTCAACTATTTATTCTACGGCTTTTGTGATTCAGGGGTCATTCTTAATGAATTGGGATAAAATTTAAGCTTTAGTGTAAAGAGCGAGGTACTGACGATGGGGCGAATCCCCTCATATATGTAATAAAAACATGAGAATACAAAAGTTCTTTACGTAAGCTAATTTATAAGCTACGTAAATCTTTTACCAATAAAAAGATTCGTAAAAAATTAAAAGTTCTAGTTGCCTTTTTAATTAACCAAAAAATCGGAGGGCAACTAGGCTTCGCCCCCGCTCTTTTTTTCTCAAAATAATTCGATCAAAATTATGAGAAAGCCATTTAGCCCCCCCCCCCCCACAAAAAAAATATTCAAATTTCGTTTTGATTATACCTCTGCGGAGAGCCAAAATCAAAACATGCATTGATTCTAAAACGTTCAGAAATTAAATACAAAAAAACAAGTTTTTTCAACTGAAAGTAAGGAGTGACATCAAAACTTAAAACGCACAGAAATTACTTCGTATATGAAAGAGGCTGCTTCCTCATCAACGCCCCGCTCTTTACGCTAAAGTTTGACTCTTTCTCTCAATTCTTCTTTCTAAAACAGTAAAAAACTTTAGCGTAAAGAGCGGGGCGTTGATGAGGAAGCAGCCTCTTTCATATACGAAGTAATTTCTGTGCGTTTTAAGTTTTGATGTCACTCCTTACTTTCAGTTGAAAAAACTTGTTTTTTTGTATTTATCTCTTACAGGTCAAGCTCACGCAAAATAGTGACTGCAGTACCGTTCTGCAGTTCACCTTTATAGCCAACTATCTACTCAAAAAACATGTTAAACTGTTACTGAGACACGAAATAAAGCTGCGAGAAGGCTTGACAGTTGTGTACTTTGTTCAATGAGATTTCTAAATAAGTCTTCAGGAACCAAGAATACCAAAGTTGAAACATGTGTTGCCCTCTGGACCGATCTTAGGTACTGAAAACGTCAAGGTCTTTGAAAAATAATACTAAGAAATAAAACTCAAAGTAATGACAAGTTTGATTTGGAAATTTTTCCTTTTCGGACTGAGAGTAGGAATTAAGGTAAGTATATAAATACTTAATGAACATACAATGACCCGGAAGAAGTTGCTTGAGTAAAACCGTCTTTTGAGGTATGCGGTATTTTTTTTCTTCTTTTTTTTTATAGAGAGGATTTGATATTATAATAGCAAAGCCCAGAAAACAGTCACAGTAGGGTACCAAAAACATCAAAACAAACACATTTTTGTCCCTGTAATCCATCTTCGGTCTATTTACACCCCAAATTTCTAAGATTTCTAAGAAATTAAGGGTTCGCCCACTTGTCAATACTTCGCTCTTTACGCTAAAGCTTAAATTTTGTCCTAATTCCTTAAGAATGACCCCTGAATAACAAAGGCGGTAGAATAAATAGTTGAAATTACTAAAAATACTTTAGCTTATATAGTGAGGTATTAGGAGGAGGTGAACCCCTTATATGCGTAATATTTTCTGTTCGTTTTAAATTTTACTGCTGCTCCTTACTTTCAGTTGAAGAAGCATTTTCATATTTATTATTTCATTGTTTTTTTTTAAATAATGCTAGAAAATGATGTGCCCCCTTCATGGAAATCTTCTTTCCGCATGAAAAATTCCTCCATGGAAAGTTTCTCCCATATAACCCCCTCCTCCCAACCAAAATATCCTCCTGAAAACGTCTGTACACTTCCCAATAACCATTACTATATGCAAACACTGGTCAAAGTTTGTAACTTTCAGCCCCTCCCACGGGGACTGTGGGGGAGTAAGTTGTCCCCAAACATATAGTTATAAAGTTTTTTGACATTGCTAAATAAAATGGCTATCTCAGAATTTTGATCCGACGACTTTGGGAAAAAATGAGCGTGGGAGGGGGCCTAGGTGCCCTCCAATTGTTTTGGTCACTTAAAAAGGGCACTATAACTTTTCATTTCCGTTCGAATGAGCCCTCTTGCAAAATTCTAGGACCACTGGGTCGATACGATCACCCCTGGGGAAAAAAACAAATAAAAACAAATAAACACGCATCCGTGATTTGTCTTCTGGTAAAAAATACAAAACTCCTCATTTTTGTAGATAGGAGCTGGGACTTGTACAGTAGGGTTCTCTGATACGCTGAATCTGATGGTGTGATTTATGTTAAAATTCTATGACTTTTAAGGGTGTTTCCCCCTATTTTCTAAAATAGGGCAAATTTTCTCAGGCTCGTAACTTTTGATGGGTAAGACTAAACTTGATGAAAATTATATATTTAAAATCAGCATTAAAATGCGATTCTTTTGATGTAACTATTGGTATCAAAATTCCATTTTTTAGAGGTTTGGTTACTATTGAGCCGGGTCGCTCCTTACTACAGTTCGTTACCACGAACTGTTTGATATTAAAGTTCCATGGGTAATAAATTGACTTAAAAAAGAAATTCATATCCTAGAGTAAGAGCAAATGGAGTGGTAGTAAGTCGCATTTTCTAGTTTTGCAAAAGTTCTGCAATCAAAAAGACAAAATTAAATTTATTATTGGGAGGGGGTAAAAAAGGCCTTCAGTTTTCTAAGTGGGTCAAAGGCTTCAGAAGAAAGTATTTCCAAGTGATTTTCAGGATAGATTTCTCTTTTCAAGATAATCTACAGATTTTTTTAATTTAAGGGTGGGTCATTGTCACTGTCTATCTTATCCAAACCATATGTTTTCTATTAAACTTAACAGGGAGGTGTAGCAAAAAAAAGTGTATATTTTTGACACAAGGTTAAGTTTTATCCAAGCTGTTAACAATTTTGCATAATGTCATTGTTTTTCTACGTTCAAAGCATGGCTCAAAACTGAAGAACATTCAGCGTTAGAGCTGCATTAAAGTTGTTGTAATTTAAATGTGTATATATATCGAGATAAATGAGGATGACTTTTATGCAAAAGTTGTACAAAATACTCATTGTTTGAGAAGAATATTCGAGAAAAATGTTTCTCCCAAGGTAATATAATAACCTTTCCCCTCCAAAAAATGCAAAGTATCATATAAAACAAACACACACTCCTCTGTTACTCACTGTTCCAAATACATGAAATGAAATTTTCCTTTGCCCCCCTCTCGAAGTAAAAACCCTAAGTACATGCTTTCCCCTAGCCATTCTATGCTTTAATGAACGGCAGGTAGAACTAGTACTTACTTATGATTTAACAGACCCTTTTTTCATTTTATTTAGCAAGCTGCTTTTTAATTTAAACAGTTGTTGTTATTTTTCTCTTATCCCTCCATTTGTGGATTAATTCAGAAACATAAAACAGTTTCTTTGTGTCCCTAGTGGCAAAAGTAATTAACGCTCTCCCAGTGAATATATCTTGCCTTGGGAATTTCTCAAAAGTATAAAGTGTGTAGCCATAGACTAGTTGAAACATTTACACTTTTTTTGTTCAAATAGTTCTTTAATATAAAGGCTAGGAGGATGCAGAACTTAATTTCTATATGGGAAGCCAGTCAATATTTTTATAAAAAACTTGTGATGTGCTGTTCATCGTTTTTACCTTGACCATTCCTTTTTATGGCACTTGGTATTAACCAAGTAACATACAGCAATCGCAAATTCTGTAGTTCTGTCTGTCGGTCTGTCGGTCCCGGTTTTGCTACTTTAGGCACTTCCAGGTAAGCTAGGACGATGAAATTTGGCAGGAGTATCAGGGACCGGACCAGATTAGATTAGAAATCATTTTACCGATTTGACCATCTGGGGGGGGGCGGGAGTGGGGGGCCTTTAATTCGGAAAAACTAGAAAAATGAAGTATTTTAACTTACGAACGGTTCATCAGATCTAAATGAAATTTGATGTTTGGAAGGATATCGTGTCTCAGAGCTGTTATTTTAAATCCTGACCGGATCTGGTGATATTGGGGGGAGTTGGGAGGGGGAACCTAAAATCTTGGAAAACACTTAGAGTGGAGGGATCGGGATGAAAATTGGTGGGAAATAAAGCACAAGTCCTAGATACATGATTGACATAAACGTAACGGATCCGGAAGAAGGACATCGTGACTCAGAGCTATTATTTTAAATCCTGACTTAAGCCTTAAGCCTCTGGTTTTCCTTTTAAATCAATCTATTGATTCTTAGAACTTTTTTAGAGCTCATGCCATATGAGCTCTTGGCTCTTAGCTCTTCTTGCCTCGTCACAAGTGCCATATGAGCTCTTAGCTCTTGTTTCTAGGGATATACGTTCACCTAATCAATCAAGTCGGTAACTGTAACTAGCAAATTAATATTATATTAAAGTGTTGCGCAGAAGGGGGAGGATTAGGACCCAACCCTTGAGATTCAAATTCTTTTAAGTTTTTGGTACTTCGCATTCAAACTAACAAATTTGTTTTTTTTATGATTGAGTTTCCTCAAAAAAAAAATTCTGCATTAGCTCTTGTCGCAGTATCCTTGCCAAATGAAGCAAAAATTAAAGCATTTTTAAAAACTATTTTTCCTCTGATATTATTGTCATGATTTTAAAATGCTATCGAATAAAATATTGAAAGCTACAGTGATGCCAGTGGTTAGATATGAATCTGATGCATGGGCGCTCCGAAAAGCGAATGAGGATTTGTTAGATATTTTCCAGAGAAATTGCCAACGAATTGTTCTGACCGTATTTCAAACAGTAGGCCGCACGAAAAGTGTGGTTCAGTCCCGCTTTCTAGGGCTATAATGAGAGAAAGTTTGAGATGGCTAGGGCACGTTCTGAAGGCTGACAGATTACCAAAGATTGAATTTTCAGCAAGTCGTCTAGGGCTAAACGGAAAGCAGGTTGTCCGTGGTTGGGGTGGGATGATGTCATCAAGAAATATTAAAGGGAAATGGAAACATCCTGAGAGGGATTAAAGATATTCTTTGAATGGAATGGGATGGAGGATGAAGGTACGCAGCTGTATTGGCCTCAGGCAGCTTGGTGCTGCGGTGAGCTATTAGTAGTAGTAGTAATATTTTCAGGGTTAAAGTTTTCCATGCTCATAATATATTTGCAAGGACTCGTACACTGGGTTCTTTTTGCAAGCTTTTCATCCCTTTGCTTTTGATTGAACTAAGTACGCCGTGTGTGACCCAGAGACATATTGAAGTCTTTTTTTTAGTTTCATATCTTTAGAGTAAGAAACACAAGCTATTGTCAGATCCCTGCATATGATGAAATGGGACTTCTCACAAGAAGTTCTCTCCTGTATATCAGAAAGTCATAAGAAGTAGATCTGAGCTTTATCTTGGTACTGAATTTTCAGCTAGCTTATTCGGCGTTTTCTTTCAACGCTGAATTTCTTTTAAAAGAAAATAGACAAGAGACAAACATAATCTAATATGAAATTTCTTTCGTAGAAGTATAAATTCACAATGGATTTCAAACAATGTAGGTTTCACGAGTTCTATGAACTTTTTCTTGTATTTCACCAGCAAGGGTCCTCTAAAGTTGATTTTTTAAGGCTATCTAAGCTTTTGTTTGATTCACACTGCACTGCAGCGGTAGTAAGATCATGTTTTTTTCCTTTTTCTGTTCATTTCAACTGGTGGCTGTGCCTGTTGACCTGTTCTTATATTTCCATATTTTTCTATATTATCTTGTATATGTTCGTTCAATAAAATCTATGAATTATCCTCACCGCAGTGATTCCCAGATCGCTCTATTTCCCTATTCCAAGTCAGGTCAAGGACTTTTGTAACCATTCGTCTCAGAATGTTTCCTGGAAATTTAACAACTTCTTGCCAAAAGATTACACAACTATTTATCAAGACCTGACTTCTAAAATCGCCTTGAGCATCATTTATCAAATACCACAATAGGGAAAACGATGACGCCAAGGGCTACAGTATGAGTGATTTACGAGGTCATAGTTTCCTCTGTAAAGAATGACTGGAACTGAGAAAGACAATGCAGTACTGGTCAAATTATAACTGTGTTAATAGTGAGCAGTTAAGCTTTATGCATGTAAATCGGGATCTAGAAACCAAAAAGTTTGACTGACCGAAAAAAATAGCAAAAAAACTAGATTTAAGAAACATAGATTTTTTGTTCAACAAGTTTTGTTTTACAAGTTATAACATTCTGCCAGGTGAGCGAATGCCGGAAACCTCATAAAATTTATTTTTGGGCTAAATTTTCAAGAGAGATCATTCTGATCACCACGAGGAGGAGAAGTGCACCATGGCATTCTATAATTTAGAAGAGTATCTTCTTTATAGATTTCTTCTAAATCAGTGTTGCGTGCATCCCAGCAATCAATGGTTAGTTTTGGCAGTTTACTCAGTAATATCAAAGGCCATACATCATTGTATAGTTGAGTTCTAGCTATTATGGGGCTGCAATTCTAAACTAGCTAAATTAAAAACATAACAGACTTGTTAATTATGTGGAGAAACTATCCTCTTGTTAGCATACATTGCAGTTTTACGTCCAGACACCGAAGTAAACCTAAGTGGTACACTTAGAAATTTTGTGTGACCATGCAGGATGCTTTAACAATAGTTTAATTTTTGCAATAGTATCGTTTTTAGTATCTATGACGCATCCAAAATTACACAAGATGAAAAATGACTCTCAACAGCTGCAGAAAAGAGCTTTGAATTAGAAACAACAAAAATTACATTGAGTTGCAAAGAAAAACATTGCACAACAAAATCTGCTGTCAGAAGACAAAGCAAAATTGCAATAGAATGAAGGAATGTGCTACTTTAGCGTGCGCGAGTCTGTGAAGGATAAAAAGAAAGAAGGAATTGAATTCACGAAAAACTTACTTAATTCTGCATCTACAAAGACCCACAGGAAGGATAAAAAACACCTGACTTTCCTAACCATGCTGGAATAGAATCTAATGTGAACTCACGTCAGAATTTCTTAATTCAACTGAAATTGTCGATTTGCCACCTTTGGACTTGAAACTAAGGAATAAACCGATGATTAGGCAATTTTTTTTAATTTAGATGTTTCAGAGGGCATAGGCACTGGAACATTCCTGGTTGTTACTGAATTATATAACGACGAAATGGTACTTGTCTATTATATAAAACACACTCGAGAAGTGAAGTTTGGTGACAATAAAACATGATGAAAATAGAATTCTTTATTATCAAAATTGTGAAGGTCAGTTTTCAATTATTAAATTGGGAGCTTTGGCGTCGGCTGACGGTCTCAAAAACAAAGATGATGATGATGATGATTTTATTAAGTGATTAAACTTACAAGTATTTCACTGCTAAATGTCTACAAATTAACACTCTAAAGAAAAAAAACTAGAATAAATGAAACTAATAAATTCTACAATCAAAGGCAACAATCAGGTATAAATATGAAATATTATCTTCAAACCATCAAATATTATCAAATTATTATATTCTAGTTGAATACAAAAATCTGTTCAAACATTTCCTTAACACTTTACGTATATGCATGTAAAAAAAAGAAAAAATCAGTTTAAGCAAGTAGCTCCTCTGATGCAAAAATACTATTCTTCTTCATTTCTTTCTCATTTTAAGTAAAACTTCGCTTACGGAAGAAAATTAGGTGTAATGTTGATTCCGGAACCTATACTGTTTGTTATGTACATACGTTAGAATTTTTCCATTAGTCAAGTGTTTCCTTTAACCTTAGCATATATCCCATCTAATAAATAGACTGTATATTCCTTTGGGATCTCACTACTTTTTAAATCTATTTGCTTTTTTCCTTGAAAATTTTCTTTTTTCAACCCGAAAAGCGAGGGTTATAGCATCCCACAGGGCCTGAGATTCTTTAAAAATTCGAGAAGAAAAATGTAACTGTAGTGTCTTCAGGGCAGTTATCATTTGCTTGCAGAAGGACTTACTGAAAATTGGATCCCGTGTTGCAAGATACAATATCCCTCGGGACCTGGGATTTGAAACTTCTTTTGCGTTTGACACAGATCATTATCCAAACCAAGCGACTTAACAAAAAGGAAAGTAAACTGAGATTTAAAGGAAAAACAGACGCGGGGGATAAGTCAAATACAAAACTGTCAAAAATATGTTTTAAAGAAAATACAATAAGCAAAAGTCTCTTGTAAATTATTTATCACATTTAGTTTCATATATTTTGATTAAGTCGAGTTTAGACATAATTCTTAAAAACGCTTAAATCAAACAATAACTGTGTTTATATAGGAATGGATTTTAGGAAAATTGTAGGGCTGTGTTTATATTTCTAAATGTCTAATATTAAGTACTTTTGATCGGAAGGGCTGAGGCAGGGGTCCTGTAGCCTCCCCTGGATCCGCCACAGGTTGATTGCTAGTTTGGTTCATTTTGATTGTTGGCTTTTGTGGCTTCGTTGACTTTTTTACTAATAAAGTATTATTATTATTAACTTATTATGGTTGTAGCAGTAGCTGATATTAAGTGCTGTTGGTCGAAAGGGCTAAGGTAGGGGCCCCCGGCCTCCCCCAAATCCGCCACTCGTTTATTGTTGGTTTGCTCATTATGACACGGGCCTTGTTGGATTTTGTACAAATAAAGTATTATTGTCATTAATTTAATATAGCTGTAGCGGTAGCTGTAGCCTGTAAAATACGAACCACAGCCCAAATAATACAAAAATTAAAAACCCCTTTTGAAAAAAAAACAACTAGCAAGTGAGAAAAATTGACCATTCCCAGCTGATTCAGGAATTCATCCATGTGGAAACAATTATTATTAAGCTTAATACTGTAATTTTTTTCACATTTGTCTTATTTAGATCAAGCAATTCGTGGTTGCGAACTGTAGGTAAGAGCGATGCGGCTCAATAGTAACCGAAACTCAAAGAAACAGAGTTTTCATGTCATTGGATAGAAAAAAAGAAAGAAATTTTGATGCTTATTCAAATATATAAAACTCATGAAGTTTAAAATTACCCATCAAAAATTAAAAGCCTGAGAAAAATGGCCCAATTTTTTAAAAAAGGGGGGAAACACCCCTAAAATATCAAGCGATCTTAATGAAAATCACACCGTCAAATTCAGCATATCAGAGAATCCTATTGTAGAGGTTTCAATTTCCCATATACAAAAATGTGGTATTTATAACTTTTTGCCAGAAGCAAGATCCCGGATGTCTGTTTTTTTTTGTTTTTTCATTTTTTTTTCCCAGGGCTGATAGTATCAAACCAGTAACCCTAGAATAATCAAAAATTCCAGTACCCTCTTTGAGTGACCAAAAATATTTTAGGGCAGCTAGCCCCCCTTCTACGCCCCTTTTTTCCCAAACCTGTGTGACCAAAACATTTTAAATAGTCATTTTGTTCAGCATAGTCTAAAGATCTAAAAACTGTGTCTTTAAGGATGACTTGCCCACAATCCTCAAGAGAAGGACTGCAAGCTATGAACTTTGCCAATTGTTTACATGTAGCATTGGCTATTGGGAAGCATACCGATATTTTTCAGGAGGATGTTTCTAGCAGGGGGGGTTTACGTATAAGGATCTTCCCTCGGAGGAATATTTCGTGGGGGAAGGGAATTTTCTATGAGGAGCTGGATTTCCCGGCATTATTTAAAAAGTTTTCACAAATTAAATTAAAAAAAAACAGTTTTCCAACTGAAAGTAAGAAGCAACATTGAAACTTAAAACGAGCAGAAATTATTTCATATATGAGGGGGATTGCTCCCTACTCAATACTTCTCTCTTTACGCTAAAGTTTTTTTTAGAACTCTTAAGACCTTATATTTCTAATTAGAGGGCTCTTTTGCTTCAGAAGTTATTCTTAAGTAATTGGAAAAAGCTTTAAAAACAAAAAAAAAATATGTCTATAGAAATTTTTGTTACATTTTTACACGTAAGACAAAAATTTCTGGCGGTGGGTCGAACCCCTAACCCCCCACCCCCCCCCTTTATATATGCTGCCTTGTTAGCGATACTTAACATATTCTTTATCAGAAACGAAGATGGTGACTTTTGACTGAAATCGACTTGCGTTCGTTGATAACAAGGTTGCTAATGAACTACCTTTTGTTTTTTCAGGTTTGCATTTCAAAAGTTGAAACTGCTTCCATAGTTTCAAAACAAAACACAATTTTTCCAATTTCTTGAAATGGATTTCGGTTTATTATGAAAATAAGTATGTCTAATTATGATCATTAGCATATCGACTATGCGACTTGAAAAAACATTAGACTTCAGTATTTTTGGGAAAACCCAATTAGCCTGCCAACAGTAAGGGGAAGTTCCATTAGTAGGCAGTAAGGGGAAGGTACGTATGCAAAATCTGAAAGATCAGCAAAAATATGGAATATTATTATTATTTTTTTTGTCAGAAGAAAGATCATGAATGCATAATTATTTCGTTTTTTCCCAGGAATGATCGTAACGAACCAATGGTCCTAGTAGATCGGTAAAGGGCTAATTCAAACGGAAATTAAAAATTGTATTGCCCTTTTTAAGAGACCAATAAGCAGGAGGGCAGCTAGCCCGTCTCCCACACCCCCTTTTCCCCAAAGTCGTCCGATCAAAATTTTGAGATAATTCTTTTGCTAAGCATAGTGGAAAGGTCAATAACTATGCCTTTGGAAACAACAAAACCCCCACAGCCACCAAGGGAAGCACTGTGAGTTATGACATTTGCCCACTATCTGCATATAAGATTTGTTATTGGGAAGTATACATATATTTTTCGGGGTGGGGGATTTCCCATGGGGAGAATTCTCAATAGGGGGGAAATTTCGGTGAGAGAAATTCTCCATAGGGGAATTTTCCGAAAGAGAAACTTTCAATTTGGTGGGTTGACGTCAAGGGAAAATTATTCACAGAAGGGGGATTTCTGGCATGATTTGAAAAATGAGCATGAATTAACTATAAAACTAGCCCTTTTTCCAAATGAAAGCATGTGAAGTTTTCACGTGAAATTGTCCACAAGAAATTTTCCCGGGGAGGGAGAATTTTCAGTGAGGACAGATTTTATGAGGACGTGGGAGGGAATGTACCATGAAAGGAAAGGCAAGATTTCCTGGTATTATTTGAAAAAAGATCAGATCTTAAGTCGAAAAAAGAGCAAGGTTTTTCTCAACTGAAAATAAGGTAAACATTTAAGCTTAAAACAAACAAAATTATTCCGTATGTGAGAGGAGGTGCCCCCTCCTCAATACCTTCTCTCTGCACTAGAGTTTGACTTCTTGTCCCAATTCTTTAAGAACGACTCCTGAAACACAAGGGTCGTTTAATTAGAATGAGAAGCTTTTTTAAAGGTTTTAAAACGCTTCAGCGTGAATAGCGAGGTCATGAAGAGGGGAGATCCCCTCTCATATATGGCATATTTTCAGTTCGATTTAAGTTCTAATGTTGCTCCTTACTTTCAGTTGAAACAAACTTGTTTTTTCATTTAATATACTATAGGACCAAAGGTTCAAGATCACAAGTCAAGTGCAACTGTCTCAGATGGTAGAGTGTTTAGAGATCTGACCTTGAGGTTAGGGTTTCAAGCTTAATTTACCTACATTGACCTCCCACCCCGGATCGCCCACATACACACCCTTTTTTATATTTATGTGAAGGCTCATGAGAATTAGACAGTTTGGGCATTGAAATGCGCTGTTTTAGACATTTGATATCCCCCTACACAGTCAACCAACGTTCGTACTTCACAATACCTGATGTACAATTATATATCATTAGACATGATTTCATAAAAAATCAAGTGAATAAGCTTAGTTAAATCAAGCAACAAGATAATAAATGTCTACATTTATCCATTGTCTTATAGGGACTAGAGACTACGCGACTTTTCAGGAACGAATGCCCTACCTTGCGATATTATTTCCTCCGCAGTTGATAAGCCCAATATGTAGTTTTTTATATTTCAAAAATGTCGATTGGCTATCTCAAAATTGTCAAAATTTTGCATCTGTGGGAAAAATGTTTGGTTTCACAAAATGGCAAAAAAAGACCGTTTTCCGCGGTATAATCTTTTTGGATACCAAGAAAGGCCACTAGGACTTTCAGTTTCATTTCGAATCAGCTTCTTCAGGATCTCCTAGGAGCAAAAGCTTGATACAGGCACCCCGGGGAAATAAAACAAATGAACTAGCAATTATGATTTTCTAACAAGGAAATTGAAAATTTGAGACTGTTTCGATTCTTCCATTTTTTCGAAATTATAAGAAAAAGCTGTTCATAAGCGTCTATATAGTTTCCTACAGGATAATAGTTTGCTAAGTGAGACCTAATTCAGATTTCGCAAAAGGCACTCGACCACGAATTCGCAAAGCATTCGATATAGTTGATTTTCAAACGCTACTAAACTGATGGGGTTGATAGGTGTCCGCGGAAAGTGCTTAAAACTATCTCACAGGAAGATCCCTCAAAATGGTGTTGAATGATGTGAGCTCAACAGCATTTCCAGTGAGGCGTGAAGTAACACAAGGGCCAGTATTAGATCCACTGCTTTACCAAATCTATGTTGACCTCATCCGTCTTTACGTGAAAGAGGTGTGTCTTACTTCGTTTGCTGATAATACTGTTTTGACTGCGTTTGCCTCATCTGTGAAGGAGCTGGTGAGAAAAGTGAATCTTGCATTGAAAAAGCTGGAAATTTTCATTTCTTTAAGTCTATTGTGTGGAAATGTTAGCAAGACATTTTTAAAGATGTTCTGTAAAGTTGGTAAGCCACTGGATTTGTCTGGCCAGGTAACTTTATACGGTAGTCCAGTTAACAAGTTAATCATTTTCGATACCTTGGTTTTCATCTTGATTGCCACCTGGTATTGAAATGTCACAGTGACGCAAATCAAAAATTGCCGTTGGGCATGGCATACTTCGACGCCTGCGGCACTTTCTCCCTCAAAGGATACTTATAACTGTATATTATTCGTTGGTTTATCCATACATCTCCAACGATTGCCTCTTATGGAGCAGTAACTTCTTTTGCAACTATAGAGGATTGCAAGTTTTACAAAATAAAGCTGCTAGGATAATCGGTAGGTCTGCCCAAGATGTACATGACAGCTGAGCTTGTTTGGATCCTTGAAGCTCCTTAACGTAGGTCAGATAAGAGATAACTAAGCTGTCGTATTTGTGTTTTGGTCTTTGAATGGTTTCACGCCTCAAGTTTTTAAGAATATTTACCAAATTATTCGTCACCTGCATAATTATGAAAATAGCAAAGTGATAATATAGTCATTAATTTGCATCACGCTGCCAGGTCTTAATTTTCAATAAAACACCTGGTTCCATCTGTATGAAATGAGTTACCATCGAGCATTACGAAGGCAGAACACGTACCTCAGTTTAGAAAAAATTTTAAGATCATATTATGGGGTATATTTGTTGATTTTTATTATGGGTGGTAGAGTGGGTAGGAGTGGAAGGGCGACCTGGGGAGGGAAGATTGGGCTGGGAATGGAAGGGAGAACGGGAAGATAAGGTGGGAATGAGAGGGCGGGATGGGGGAGGGTGAGTTGGGAATTGAAGTGATGGAGACAGGATTTGTCATTATTGTTTTTATTTACTTATTATTATTTTGATTTAGTTTTTGATATATAGGCTATACTATATTTATTTTTGGTTTATTCATAATAGAATTATTTTAACAGTTGAGGTTTTTTTTTAAATAGTTGTGTTAATAGGTAAGCAATTACGAGGACTTTCGTACGACCGCAAACCCTCATAGGTTTTCGCAAGCTCAAAAGTGTTGTTTGTTTATACATTTGCGAATGAGAAATAATCTAATCTTAATCCCATTTCATTGCTTCTAATTATTTAATTTGATCTAATTTTTTTTTTCATGGAATGGTGATGAAAATATGAGAAAAAAAATGAAAACCTCAAAAAATACGTAATTCCACATTTTTGTAGATAGAAGCCTCAAACATCTGCAGTAGGCTCCTCTGATATTTTGAATCTGATAGTGTGATTATTATTAAAATGGCTAGAATTTTGGGGATGTTTCCCATCTTTTTTGAAAATCAGGCAAAATTTCTCAGGCTTGTAGCTTTTGATGGGTAAAATTAGACTTGATGAAATTTATATATTTGGAATTAGCTTACGAAGCTAGTTCTTTTGAGATATTCATTACTTAGCTGAATTCCTTTTTAGAGTTTCGGTTACAATTGGGCGGAGTTTCTCAATATTTACAATTCATTACTACCAATTGTTGGATAGAGAGAAATGAAGTTTACAGAGCGTTTTTTACAAAATCTAAGTTTCAACTCTGCACTTTATTCAATTCAAAATACGGATATGAGCGTTGTAGCTATGACAGAACTACCAAGTCTGGAACCGTTGCACTTTCAATTCTCCTGTTAAGCCCCTCAATTTCTCATTTTATTTTTTGTATTTCTTTTCAATTAAATGTTTTGTCATAAAACAAAAATTCAAATTGCCTGAAATTCCTGGATTCCTTTCCTACTTCAATGGAACAACTGCATATTTTCCTACTGTTTCCCAAAATGTCCCTTCGCCCATACTTAATGTCCTTTCCGGGAAATGGAATAATCCTTGTGAAAAATGCTGTCAAATGCTTGTATATCGGTCGATAATGTCTTAAAGTCGCCAATGGACACACAGAACAGGAATTTTTACCAGGGTTATTGATCACAGCAAGGGCGCTTGTCGTACTTAGATAATTTGGTTTTGAAGAAGCGAGGAACATGATGGAGGGTGAGGGTGTAGTTAAGATTGGGATAAGAGGCTGGACTTTATTTTTGAAAGGATATTATGCGAAAACGAAAAGAATAGAAATGATGTATTTTGGCCTGTGCTTAAAGATATACGAAAATAGCCTAAAGGTAATTTATAAGTGGGGTTTGATGATGAGGATTATTGCAAGCACTGATTGGCAAAAAATCTAGTTCCTTCGCAGACCCATACTTATAGGCCGTTCTTATTATTGTAGTCAGTCTCATTAGCTTTTAACATGCTATTTATTTATAGATTTTTCTTCTCGAAAACTTTTAGCGCCGAACTATTTTCTGAGATTACTAAGAGACAAATATAAATAAAAATCCACTATTCAATGGCACCTGCAAAAGTCTTGGATTCCCCTCGAATAACCTCCAATTTTACTCTTCTACTATTGACTTTAGATTACCTTTCACTTGATTTGTCCTCTTTACTATGATGTAATAATTTATAATTAAGATGAGTTTGAGCTAGTCCTGACATTCCTCAAATACCTTCTTCATAAATTTTTCCTTCTTTTGCTTGAAAATTTATATATAAAATATTCACCTAACTCCTAAGGTCAATTGCATTCAACCTGCTGGCACACAAAATAGCTAATATCGGCTAACATGCTAAGACGTACTTTTTTTTCAAAACTGGGTTATATTACTCCAAAGTGAGAGAATTCATTCGTAAAGCAGCTAGAAACAACAATCACTCTGCCATAGAGAGTGAAATGTTGGGAAGCATAAACCCCCTTATAATGCAAATTAATTACTGATTATTTAAGTTCTAATGTTTGTTTCTCTACTAGGGTCTGGTTAGCTGATGAAGCAGCAATAACAGCATGAGAATCAAATTTAAGTTTCTCATCAACCAAGACTCCCAGATCTCTATCCTCGTGAACAGCATCAAGTGGTAGGTCATTGAGACTGTACCCAAAACGTAAGTTTTTTCTCCAAAATGAAGGACATGGCATTTAGATGTGTTAAAGCTCAATAACCAGGCATTTACCCAATTATTAAGCTCATTTATATCACGTTGAAAAACACCTGCATCAAGCTGGTTTCTGCTACCACCAATGACTTTGGAATCATCTACATATAAAGTTAAATAATTGTGTACTACACTAGGGGCATAATTAATAAAAATATTGAAGAGGGTAGGGTCAAGGATAGTATTTTGCGGCACACCACTCTTGACTGGCGATGATCAAGGAGGCACACTCGTGCCTCTTTAAAGAGGCGAACCACGACAATGTTAAGCGATCTTCGGTTCCAGTGGTCGCAGGGGGATGAAACCTGCCAAATTTCATCCCCCTCCGACTTTTCCTTCATGGGGAAAATCTGGCCGAAAGTTTCGACCCCCCAACCCCAACCCCCCCCCCCCCTTTAACGTTGTCCGATCGGACGTTCACAATTTAAGGTCCCCTAGGGCCCAGGAGCTTACCCGCAAAATCTCAGCTCGATCCGATAACTCCTTCCCTGTTTTCCAGAAACCACGCATAGCTACTTAATGTTCATGTTCTCCTTTTGTTTTTTTTTCGCCACGCCTACAGGTCACAGCCGACATCGGATCTGGGTGTACGAAGACTCATTCGACGCGGAATTCTCCGAGTAATTTTGCTTGAAAGTTTCGTCGGAAAATCTCAACCCCCCGATTTTCTAGCTTAGAAAAACCCCATTTCCTCATAAGAGCCCATGTTAAGTTTTTTGTTGTTAAAAGTTACGAATTTCAACATTCAAGTACATCAAAATGATCAGCTCGACATGGTGAGACTGACTGAAAGCTTCAAAAAATTCTGTCTTAATCCGTAAAAATTTTTATTTGAGAAAAATGACAGAAACCCTTTTTTTTTCTGCCACGCCTACAGGTCACAGCCGACATCGGATCTGGGTGTACGAAGACTCATTCGACGCGGAATTCTCCGAGTAATTTTCCTGGAAAGCTTCGTCGGAAAATCTTAAACCCCCGATTTTCTAGCTTAGAAAAACCCATTTCCCCATAAGAGCCCATGTTAATTTTTGAAATTCTTAAAAGTTATATTTATACACATGCAGGTATTTCGACTTCAAACATGCTCGGTTAGCTCAGTCGGTAGAGCGTGGGACTTTTAATCCTAAGGTCAAGGGTTCAAGTCCCTTATCGGGCGGTTTTTTTTCACAAAATATGAAAAAAACTTCGTTTTCTTAAAGAGTTAAAGAGGCTGCGTCCCAAAGTCGAACTTTAAAACGTACAGGAATTAGGAGAGGCAGTCCTAATTCCTGTACGAGGAGTACAGGAATTATTAAATTACATCCACCATGGATTGTAGAAAAACGTACAGAAATAATATGAAAAAAACTTCGTTTTCTTAAAGAGTTAAAGAGGCTGCGTCCCAAAGTCGAACCTTAAAACGTACAGGAATTAGGAGAGGCAGTTGGGGGGCTGCCGCCCCCCAAACCCCCCGCTTTTAAAGTCTCTCCTGTACAGGTTTTTTGTTTTGTTAATTAAAAGAGGGCCTTTCCGAAGCCAAGAACGGGGGATTAGACAAAAAACAACAAAAAAACCTGTACAAAAGAGTCTTTAAAAGCGGGGGGTTGCCAACTGCCTCTCCTAATTCCTGTACGTTTTAAGGTTCAACTTTGGGACGCAGCCTCTTTAACTCTTTAAGAAAACGAAGTTTTTTTTCATATTATTTTGAATAAATCGGCATTCCATGAGATGTGAATATTCTGACCTGTTGAGTCCTTTCAGCAAGGAATGCCTAAATACAGCCAATAACTTGGTTTTTTATTCCTGCAGCATGTAACTTGACAATCAGTCTCCTGTGGCAGACCTTTTCAAAGGCTGATCCACCCAAAATTACAGCCTTTTCTTCAGCCTCAACTTGTTACGTTTATTCCTCCAGCTGTAGAGATATTAGAAGTTAAATCTCCACATTTCTTTCATTATTGATAGAAAAACCATGACGAGAATTTGGACCTAGGAACTACACATTTGAGAGTTTTCAGAACCCCTTTCCCAAAAAAAGGAGATCCACTGATTTTCCCAACTTTTCTTAACACTTTTGTGCAATAGTGAATAACCATTCCTCCATTTTTTTTGTTCTGGATGTGGGGATGGGGGGTTGGGGTAGGAATATGTACTGCAGCACTAGTTGTGAATCTGGCTGGAAAAAAGCCAAGTGTATACAACATTTACCTTCGCTCACCCAACAGCTTGATCACACTATACTAGTGATGTTTGCAGCAGCTCACTTCAAACAATTTTAGTAAAAGTCAAGCATGAACACTTATATTTATGATTGTTTAATGTGCGTTTATTTTTTTACTATGGATTGCATAATGTTTTCCACTTCACTAAGTAGCGTGTTTGTTAAATAGTTACTGTTCCTCATTTCCGCTTGAATAGCACCTACTTCAATAGCACCCCCTTTTGCCCCCCCACCCAATAAAAATACTGTAGCTAGCCCCTGGCTATGGCCGCAGGTTTCAGTCAATTATATTCTGTTGCTATCATTATATTTGGAATCTTGCGGCAGTGTTTGCTTGTTTGTTATTTTGCTTTTCTTAATTTCCCCACCTAAGTTTTTTTTATTACCACTACTGGGGATATAATACTCGTATTAGTCGAAAAGCTGGAAAGTCTGAATGCCGATATTATCTGTAAAGTATACAATTTATTATAACATAATAGAAAATTTTGAGGGATTGCATCCTGCTATTTACCTTGGGTATTTTCTCTGCGTTTTAATCTTGAATTTCTGCATTTGCTTCATTTAAAAATAGCTTTTTTATTTCCTCTTTAACGTTTTTAACTTTTATAAGGTCTGATTATAAAATGTGACAGCTAGTTTCCAATACTGGAAGAAATCTAAACTGTACTTGACTTGAACAATTTTTGGAGATCTCTGATCAGATATTGGTTATTTTTACCTCTTTTTTTGGAGCTCTGAAATACAAAAAGTGGTTTAGTAGAATTTTGAGTCATTCTAGCCGGTTAGCACGCTAGAGTTGAAATTCTTTGTTTACCAGGACAAAGGCTCAAATACTGGTGTCACTGGGTATTTGTTTTAGAATAGGGGTCGATGGTGTGATTCTGTATGCTTACCTAGAGTCGGCCCAGCTTTGCAGTGAGTACCTAGCAGCGAGGAAATCTGGGGCAAACAGGAAGAGTGTGCAAAGGATGAATCCCCGCCCCCCATCGCACCTCCAGGCTAAAGGACCATGAAACGGAGATCAGCAACGCCAGTAGGAACTATAAGGTCTAATGCAGTTCTCTTTACTTTACATTTAGTTTTCGTTGCGATACCATTTAAGGAAAAACAACAGTTATTTAGAAATAAATATTGTTTTTTTCTCCGAGTATCGGAATGAAGGAAAGAGATCTCAGGGAATTGCAAAATAGGTATAGGATAGTCTAAGAAGAGGAATGCTGTCTACAAGACCAAGAAACCCAAACATGGAGTAAGACATAGGTCTACACATCAGATAAGGTGTAAGTAAATTTGTCTTAATTTACGCTTTGCTCGATTTTTTTTTTTTCAGGCTAGAAAATCCCGTTTTGCCAATTTTCAAATTAAAAAAAAAAAAATAATAAAATGTGGACCTGTTTTCGAGACAAAATAAATGTCCTGTACAGCCGCGGTGGGTTTGGAGGTAGGTGGAGTTAGCTTGGTGATACAGGACCCAGAGATCGAACATTGCTGTAGCAACACACTGGAGGGTCCACGCAGGGACCTAAGTAGTCAAGAAGCATCGTTAATCTGATTACTTACTACATACTCGACAAAAAATGAATACATAAATAGATATGCCACTATTGCTCATTGACAGAAAGAAGACTTAAATGGAAAAAAAATATAGAGATAGATTGTACATTACATCATTACGTCACATTGTACATTGCAAAATACGTCAGATTGTACATTACATCATATCGAATCGCTTTCATTCGTCCAAGAATATTGAAAATTCTAATTTTAAAATCAATCAGTTCCTAAAGTCACCTAATGCAAAAGGATTTTGTATTGAAATCGTATCTATAATAAAATAAGGCTCCATTGGAAGCACCATAGCCGAAAACCTCATTTAGAAGAATTACAGTTTCCATCTTTAGCAATGAAGATACGTCAGATTGTACATTACATCATATTGAATCGCTTTAATTCGTCCAAGAATATTGAAAATTCTAATTTTAAAATCAATCAGTTCTTAAGATACAGATTTACTTTCAGATACCTATGACATCATACTGAATCACCTTCATTCGTCCAAGAATATTGGAAATTCTGATTTTAAAATCAATCAGTTCCTAAAGTCACCTAATGCAAAAGGATTTTGCACTAAAATCGTATCTACTCCGATTATCTTTTTCAAACTATCAGTTTTTTTTAGGTGTGTTGAATATTAACATCTCAGTGAAACACTAAATAACACATTTTGAAACATTCAGGCTCAACTATTTTTATTTACAGTATTATGCGGCCTTTTATTACGAAAGCGATTGTTGGGATATCTACAGCATATGTAGGTTGGTATCAAACAGTTCGTGGTAAGGAACTGTAGTAAGGAGCGACCCGGCTCAATAGTGACCGAAACCCTAAAAATCGGAATTTTGATACCAATAGTTACATCAAAAGAATTGCATTTTAATGTTGATTTTAAATATTTAAGTTCCATCAAGTTTAGTCTTACCCATCAAAAGTTACGAGCCTGAGAAAGTTTGCCTTATTTTAGAAAATAGGGAGAAACACCCCCTAAAAGTCAACAAAATCACACCATCAGATTCAGTGTATCAGAGAACCCTATTGTACAAGTTTCAAGCTCCTATCTACAAAAAAGTAGAATTTTGTATTTTTTGCCAGGAGACATATCACGGATGCGTGTTTATTTTTTTTTTCCAGCAGTGATCGTATCGACCCAGTAGTCCTGGAATATCGCGAGAGGGATCATTCTGACGGAAATTAAAAGTTCTAATGTCCTTTTTAAGTGGCCAAAAAATTGGAGGGCAACTAGGCCCCCTCCCACGCTTATTTTTTCCCAGAGTCACTAGATCAAATTTTGAGATAGCCATTTTGTTCAGCATAGTCAAAAAACCTAATAACTATGTCTTTGGGGAGGAAGTGGACCGCTCCAAGGAAAGGTCCTAACGTACAGGACCTTTCCTTGGAGCAATTTATCATGAGGGAAGAGAATTTCCATGAAAGGGGCGCAGGATTATCTAGCATTATTTAAAAAAATGAGAAAATAAATTCTAAAAAAAATTTCAACTGGAAGTAAGGAACAGCATTAAAACTTAAAACGAACAGAGAATATTACGTATATAAGGGGGTTCGTCTCCTTCACAATTCCTTGCTGTTTACGCTAAAGTATTTTTAGTAATTTCAACTCTTTATTCTGCGGCCTTTGTGATTCAGAGGTCATTCTTAAAAAATAGGGGCAAAATTCAAGCTTTAATGTAAAGAGCAAAGTATTGACGAATGGGCGAACCCCCTCTTATACGTAATAAAAATATACAAATATAGAAGTTCGTTACGTTAGTTAATTCGTAAATTACGTATATTTATTACTTATAGAAACGTTCGTAAAAAAATAAAAGTTCTGCCTGCATTTTTAAGAAACCAAAATAGAGGGCAACTAGGCCTCCTCCCATAACCCTTTTTTCAAAGTCGTCCGGTCAAAACTATGAGAAAGCGCTTTAGCCAAAACAAAATTAATATGCAAATTTCGTTTTAATTATTGATGTGCGGTGAACCAAAATCAAAACATGCATTAATTAAAAAACGTTTAGAAATTAAATAAAAAAAATAAGTTTTTTTTTGACTGCAAGTAAGGAGCTACATTAAAAATTAAAACGAACAGAAATTATTTCGTATATTTTAGGGGTTGTCTCCTCCTCAACGCCTCGGTCTTTACGCTAAAGTTTGACTTTTTCTCACAACTCGACATTCTAAAACAATAAAAAACTTTAGCGTAAAGAGCAAGGCGTTGAAAAGGGGACGACCCTTTTCATATACGGAATAATTTCTGTTCGTTTTAAGTTCTAATGTCGCTCCTTACTTGCAGTCAAAAAACTTGTTTTTTTTTTATTTAATACAAGTAAGAAAACGTTAGTTCTCCCTTACTCATATTCTACTTCAAAGTCAACTGTAACACGTAGTACCATAATAAATGACAACGAGGAAATTATCACATACAAGACGTCAAATACAATAAGGAGAGTTGGAAACAATGAAACTATCACCAATAAGGTTTTTGAAAATGGCATTGAAACCATCACTGTCCCTGAAAATGATGCATTGAAATCTAGAACCGTCAATGAAGTCCCTCAAAACATTCGAAGACAAGTCAAGCAAACTAAAAATATTCGTATGGGAGATAAAATATGAGATTTCAACATACCAGGATGAAAAAACGAGTTAGCGGCTAGAGTATGCGCATTATTTGTGCCTTACAACATAACAAAATGTACCTAATATCACAATTACGAAAATTGATCTCTCTTTCTGTTTGTCCAAAAACAACAATTCAGAACCGACGACCTATTAAGTGATTATAAGTCTGTTGGTCTATATACCAACTATATACCAACATAGGATCTTCTGGAGTATCAATGGTTGCTCTGTTATTTCACGTACAGATATGTTCATAATTCTGTCAGATCAGTATATTCCCAGTATGCGCCAAAGGCAATTATTTTCGAAACTTTGTATTCGTTTCTCAAGTTGTTTTGTCAGTACCCATGTTCACATCCGTACATTAGTACAAAGAGAACGTTGCTATTTAGTAGTCGGAGCTGAAACTTCAGAGAGAGTGCAGTTTTTCCGGGCTTTACTTAGTTTTGTAACAGCATTGCCTGCATAATCAATGGATATAGTAATTCCAGCCTCGAGGCTCCCATTAGAGTTTATGATATTTCCAAAACGACTGAGTTATGCATCCTAGCTCATCAGAATCGATATTAAGTGTCCTGCCCGGCATAGTATTTACGCCATTGCGGATGTTTTTGGTCTTTTGAGTACTGATTGACGATCCCAATCGTCCGGCTTTGTTTGAAAGTTCTGTGATGTTCTGTTGCAACTCTTGGATAAGAAAGGAACCCAATACCATCCGCGAAATGCCCATCGATGATAGTACAGCTTTCAACTGAATCCCTCCGACTAAGTGACATGATCATAAGACATAATAAATCAGAATGATGAAGAGCACAAAACAAAGGATACAGCCTTGTCTTACACCGGAATGGATCTGGAACCATGTCATCTGGTCTCCATCATCAATTCTTATAGCGCCCAGCTGGTCATTATATAAAGCAACAATAATTCTAATAGTTTTGATCAAGAGACCGTACTTTCATAGCCTGAACACACAATTCAGCGTTCGGAGTATGGTTTTGACATCCGGTAGTTTAATGAGTTCGGCGTTGATGTACAACTCGAAGAGTGATAATCCAGACGGAGGCTCTATGGGATTAGCATGGGGATGAAATCTTAATGCTTCGTTGAAGTATTCTCCCCATCTAATTTGTTCCTAATTATCAAATTTATTATTTGGGCTAAGAACAACGATGCGAAATGTTAAATCCATCTACAAAATGGAGCTGAAAAGAAATCAGAAAAATGGCTACCTGACCATAATTTCGAAATATTGTAAAATATAATTTACCAGAGTAGATGTTAGTCACTAAAAATTTAATACCCAATCAAAACAGATATGGTAAATACAATATGAATTCAATAGTAAGGTCTCCTTTCTTTATACCCAATTTTTCTTGTGGACGAGCTTTGTCTACCTCTTTCATATTCAGGCGAGAAGCTTCGAGACCGTGATCGTGAACGTGAACGACTCCGTGATTTTGATCTTGAGCGTGATGAGCTCGAAGAAGTTCTTCCATGTTTTTCACGGGTCCTGTAAATATAAAATAGTAAATAATATAAAAAAACCCAAAAGTTACTGTGTTTATTCTTTTAAGCAGCTTTAAATTTTTTTTTTGGTAAATAAATTCCGTTTTACAATTCTCCATATGTGTTGGACTTGGGTGCTTCAGAAATTTCAACTAATCATTACCTATTTCATGCATTTACCTATCTTTTCAAAAGTTGTTATCCTAAGATTTTTACAAAATATTAATAGACTACAAACCAAATGAGAGCTTCTATGAATTATCATTTAACCATATCTGAGTCCAGTGTTAAAATTTTCCCATACGAGCATCCAATGAATTTAGATTTAGGTCATGACTGTCTTCTCTGGCACAAATAGTAACCGCAGAGGAAAACTAAACATTGTTCAAAATACCTTCAATAACTTTGAAATAATATTTTTTTCAGCAAAATTCATTATAATTTACGACATTCTACACCAAGATGCCATAAGTGGCAAACCTTCAATTTCAATATTCATGTTTCTAAAAATAAACTAGTATCGTCTCTCTAGAATAGTCTAATCCATGTCATTATGCAAAAAAAGGTGTTCATTCTATTTTTGAAAGGTAATGAAAAACTGTGCTTCTAATGTTCCTCTAGTGTTTTTTTTTTACCCAGAAATTTTAAAAAAATTATTTTTGGCTCTCTGGTGATATTTTGGAACAATTTGACTCGGCACCGTTATGCATAACATTCAATTTGGCAAGAGAGACCAGACACGCCAGTTTGGCTAAAATGTGACTATAAGAACTACATAAACCTTAATTTTTGGATGGGGGGATTAATCAAAGAAAAGAAACGTAGACCAGACCGAGACGACGGAGTGCCTGTATTTTGTTCTCAGGCTGCTTAATGCTGCGACATGTTTTCAACAAGAGAAGATACAACCAGCTGATCTATATGAAAAGTACGTAAAATGCAAAACAAAAAAATATGTTTCTAACTTAAAATCGTTTGGTAAGCCATCACCAAAACGTGGAAAAAAATGGTTTAATAACATTCTGGCTGATGTGGAAACTGGTGTAATGTGTATATTAAGCACCAACACTCTCCCTTTTGGAAAAACCCATACTGAAAACCTGTTTTTATTTATATATTAGACACCATATTTATATATTAGGCAGGTATATATTAAGCACCAACACTCTCTGTTTTGAAAAAACCCATACTTAAAACCTGTTCTTATTTTCGAAAGAAGAGAAGGAGGAGTAAACAAATATGTTAAGCCGATAGTATTCCCTGTTTTAAATAAAAATAAAAAAGCGTTACTAAAAAAAAGGAAAATCTTGATTTCAAAGCTAATAATTCCTTTTTCCGAGTTTTTCAAATCACTGGTATTAAGTAAACTCAGCCACTAAACTAGCATCAAATGAACTTGCCTCATATGATGTAAAATTGCATTCTTCCTTTTTCTCTGGTCAGCCTTTCATTTCTCTTATTGCTTAAAAACATTTAGAATTTGTGTTTTCTTGTGTCAAAATAACTGTTCTTATTCCCTTTTTTAAACAAACTCAGGATGAAAAGAACAAAAATCCTAATACAGAATTCGCAACTGAACAAAACATATATTCAATAATAATGCTGGTTAGAAAATTTCAGGAGATACTATTAGCTTAAACTGTTAATAACATATTTTTCTATGAACCACCCTAATCTTTCCTTGATAATTCCAATGGCTCGAACTTTACTTAACTCCTTTCATATAGAATCAAATTAATATCATCAATCGACCTTGCCTGTTTAGAAAGTTGGCACTAAAGAAATCATATTTTTAGAAAACGGACATAATTTTGATCATAGAAAAAAAAAGACGAAAAAACTGTCAAGGAACATCAAGAAATGGAAAGCGTTTTGCAAACCTTCTTCTCATTTCAATAGCTGCATTCCTGAGCTCAACTTCTCTGTAAATTCTTTCTTCTTCAGCCTTTACCTTCCTTTCGATTTCTGCTTTTTTATCGGCTTTGTCTAAAAATATGTGAAAGATATAGTAATTAGCATAAACGGCCTTTGACAGAGATTAAATTAAAAAAAACAAGTTTTTTCAACTGAAAGTAAGGAGCGACGTTAAAAATTAAAACGAACAGAAATTAATTCGTATATGAAAGGGGCTGCTTCCTCATCAACGCCCCGCTCTTTACGCTAAAGTTTGACTCTTTCTCTCAACTCTTCTTTTTAAAACAGTAAAAAACTTTAAAACAGTACTGCAACTATTTATTAGTTGCATTAGTTAGTTAATTATTAGATAATCATGCTAGGTTTTGGTGGAGGACAACAGATAGGGGAATGCCCTACAGATAGGTAGAGTAGCTCCATAGGAGGCTTAGACCAAGTAGGACCTTGTCCCAGTGGGGCGCATAATAGAAACTGGGAAACCCTCACCTGGGGGTCATAATTACAGGTGGAGGAGGAAGAAGGCCCCTCAAATGTACACTCAGCAGGGCCAACTGCCGTGTTCACACGTCAGATGAGTTACAAACCTTCTCCCAGTAATGGGTTAAATTGCATGGTGAAGCAGAACACCATCGTGGGAGGATCCTCTATAGGAGGAGACCTGCGGCAGGGCGTAAGATCCAGATTTATGGACAACGGCCTCTGTAAAGGGCTGCCTCGACCCTTTCGGGGTACCTGCAAGACTGGGAAACTTGCGGTCAATTTTTCCCACTTGAGTGGCGCCCCTCGAGAAAATTATAGCCTAGTAAACAACACAGCACTCGTACGGGATTCTGATTATTGGATAATTTTCTGGGCTTGGTTTTCGGCGTTTTCGGGCTGAAAAACCTCTTCCTAGCTAATTTATCTACTATGGGCTGCCTCCCCGTAGTAGCATAATATTTGTAGGCATGAATATATAATGAGTCGGAGGTAATAGGCTTGGGACTGTCTGTGCAGGATTTCGACTCTTGTTGATAGAAGAGCATCGCCAAGTACTGAAAACCATGTTGTGACCAAGATGGGCCCATGATTGCACAAAGCCTCCAACTTACTGGAGGTCCCAGGGACCTCTTGCTGTCCGGTTCTAAGCCGGCTTAAGCGCTTCGGTGTAGACTTGAGAAGATATGTTGGTCCCCATCCTGCACTGGTATCCGGGATCACTGCTTTTCTTCAGGCCAAAATAATTTCAAAGATTTAAAGAACATGAAAATTGGAACTTGGAATGTTACGACGTTAAAAAATGACTATCGCATCGACATTTTGACTGACGAATTCAGACGGTTTGAACTGGATTTATTAGGAGTTTCAGAAACTCATATCCCAGGGGTAGGAAGCATGAAATTAGGTGATATAGAATTTGTTTACTCAGGCAGGAAGGATGGGGTACATAGACAGGGAGTAGGGCTCATGATGAATAAGGAAGCTGCTAAGTCTTGTTTAGACTGGGAAGGTATTAATAATAGAATACTAATTGCTCATTTTATGACTAAAAAGTTTAGGTTATCAGTTATAGTAGTATATGCCCCCATTGAACCAACTGATGGAGATACTAGTGACTCAGATGAATTTTACTTACAGTTACAGGAGCAAATAGACAGGGTACCAGGTAGAAATATGGTGTTTTTGCTAGGAGATTTAAATGCCCAGGTTGGTAGAAATAGGGATAGATGGTATCCTAGCCTAGGTAAATTTGGTGTAGGAAAAGAAAACAGTAATGGCTATAGGCTTTTGCAATTTTGTAGGTATAACAACCTAGTTATAACCAATACGGTGTTTGGTCACAAAATGGCCCATAAGTTGACATGGTATTCACGTGATGGTAAGACAGCAAACCTTATTGATTATGTTATTGTAAACAGAAGACTAGCAAGATCAATACAAGATACTAGGGTGTATAGGAGTGCCGTTATTGATGTTAAAAGTAAAGATCACCATCTAGTAGTGTCTAAGGTTAATTTAAAGCTGAAATTTCGGAAGGGTAACTCCCTCCCGGAAAGTTATGACGTTGGTAGACTTCAGGATGAAAATTTGAGAAAAAAATTCCAGGAACAGTTGAGTACTAAAGTTGAGGGTTTAAAATTTGACAATGTGGAAGATGGATGGAATAATTTCAGAAAAACAATTTGTGAAGTTGCTGATGGTGTCCTAGGGAAGAGTGCTAAGACTGCAACTAGGAATATTAGTGAAAAAGCTTTAGGTTTAATAGAGAGTAGAAGGGGTTTGTATAAGAATTATCTGAGTGATAGGTCGTATGAAAACAAAAGGAATGTAAAGAAAGTGGAGAAAGCATTAAAATATGAACTAAGGAGATGTGAAGTGGAGGCGATGGATACAATTGCTGAGGATCTGGAAGATGCGGCTAGACGGCATAATAGTAAAATATTATACTGGCATGTTAATAAATTGAAAGGGAGTAGCCAATCCAGACTAGTCCCAGTTAAAGATAGAAATGGGGCCACAATTAGTGAAGGAAAAAGTTAAAGAAAGATGGGTGGAACATTTTGAGAATGTGCTAAACCGAGATACAGTTGCAGGAAAAAATATAGATGAAAATGAAAAAGTTTGTGATACCTTGGATGTGAAGGAAGATTTGTTTAGTGAGGAAGAATTAGCGACAGTACTAAAAGAACTAAAAAATAATAAAGCCCCAGGTGCTGATAGTATGATTAATGAGTTTCTTAAATATGATGGCTCTGAGGTTAGGAATAAGCTACTGAAGATTATGAACATGATTTTTGAAAAAGGGGAAGTACCCAATGATTTTAGGAAAACCTTAATCAAACCACTGTATAAGAAAGGTGACAAGAGTGAGTGTCGTAATTATCGAGGCATTAGTCTGGTCTCTGTAGGTAGCAAATTACTGAGTAATATGATACTTTTTAGACTGAGACATGCTGTAGACAAAGTTTTAAGGGAAGAACAATGCGGTTTTAGAAAAGGTAGAGGATGTGTCGACCATGTTTTCACTCTTAGGTTAATAATTGAGAAGTCCCTTCGTTGTCAAACACCTTTGGTCCTTAGTTTTATCGATTATGAGCAAGCTTTCGATTCTGTTGATAGAACAGCGTTAACAAAGGTCTTATCGTTATATGGTATACCTGAAAAATACATTAAAGTGATTTGCGGTATGTACGAGAATAATACTGCTGCCGTTAAGGTAGGAAATGAGGTTAGCAACTGGTTTTGTATTAAATCAGGAGTTAAGCAGGGTTGTGTTCTATCCCCCTTTATATGGATCATTTTGATGGACTTCGTCTTAAGGAGCACAGGAAAGGCAATTGGAGACCGACCATGGAATCAAATGGGGAGGAAGAACGCTCCTGGACATAGATTATGCTGATAATTTAAGCATATTAGATGAAAGTGTGAGCAAAATGAATGAATTTTTAGAGGTTTTACGAGTTCAGGGTGCTAAAATAGGCTTGAAAATTAATGTTAAGAAGACTAAGTCACTAAGGCTAGGAATAAGTGAAGATGAACAGGTGACATTAGGTAACGAAAAGATTGATCAGGTTGGGAGCTTCAGTTACCTTGGTAGTATTATTAGTAAAGATGGTGGGAGCAGTGAAGATGTTAAAAGTAGAATAGCTAAGGCTCAAGGTGTTTTTTCACAGTTAAAAAAAGTTTGGAAGAATAGAAAGATAAGTCTACAAACCAAATTAGAATATTGGAAGCTACAGTGATGACAGTGGTCAAATATGGCTCTGAAGCATGGGCACTCCGAAAAGCAGATGAAAATTTACTAGATGTTTTCCAGAGAAATTGCCTACGGATTGTTCTGGGTACCCGGCTGACTGACCGTATTTCAAACAATAGGTTGTACGAAAAGTGTGGTTCAATCCCGCTTTCTGGGGCTATAATGAAAGAAAGGTTGGGATGGCTAGGCCACGTTCTACGATGTCATAAATAAAGATTTGAAGGAAATGGAAACTTCCTGGGAGGGTGTAAAGAGGGAGGCTTTAAATAGATTAGGTTGGAGGAGGAGCGTGCGTAGCTGTGTTGGCCTCAGGCGGCTTGGTGCTGCAGTGAGTTATTAGTAGTAGTAGTAGTAAAGAGCGGGGAGTTGGTGAGGAAGCAGCCCCTTTCATATAGGAAGTAATTTCTGTTCGTTTTAAGTTTTAATTTTGCTCCTTACTTTCGATTTCTGAAAGTTTTTCAATCAATGCATGTTTTGATTTTGGCTCTCCGCAGACGAATAATTAAAACGAAATTTGCATATTTATTTTTTTTTTTTGCTAAATGGCTTTCTCATAATTTTGATCGAATGATTTTGAGAAAAAAGAGCGGGGGAGGAAGCCTAGTTGCCCTCCCATTGTTTGGTTAATTAAGATAAAGGCAACTAGAACTTTTAATTTTTACGAATCTTTTTTTTAGTAAAAGATATACGTAACTTATAAATTAACTTACGTAAAGAAGTTTTGTGTTCTCATGTTTTTATTACATATATGAGGGGGTTCGCCCCCTCGTCAGTACCTCGCTCTTTACACTAAAGCTTAAATTTTGTCCCAATTCATTAAGAATGACCCCTGAATCACAAAAGCCATAGAATAAATAGTTGAAATTACTAAAAATACTTTAGCGTAAAGAGCGGGGTATTAGGAGGAGGTGAGCCCCTCATAAGGGTAATAATTTCTGTTCGTTTTAAGTTTTAATGCTGCTCTTTACTTCCAGCTGGAAAAAAAATTTCATATTTATTTTTTCATTGTTTATTTTTTTAAATAATGCTAGTAAATCCTGCGGTCCCTTCATGGAAATTTTCTTCCACCATGACAAATTCCTCGATGGAAAGTTCCCCAGCCTATCCCCCTATGCTCAACCCCTCCCACCAACCAAAAAATCCTACTGAAAACACCTGCACACTTCCCAATAACCATTACTATATGTAAGCACTGGTCAAAGTTTGTAACTTGTAGCCCCTCCCACGGGGACTGTGGGGGAGTAAGTCGTCCCCAAATACATAGTTATAAGGTTTTTCGACTACGCTGAATAAAATGGCTATCTCAGAATTTTGATCCGTTGACTTTGGGAAAATAATTAGCGTGGGAGGGGGCCTAGGTGCCCTCCAATTTTTTTGGTCACTTAAAAAGGGCACTAGAACTTTTCATTTCCGTTAGAATGAGCCCTCTCGCAACATTCTAGGACAACTGGGTCGATACGATCACCCCTGGGAAAAAAAAGAAACAAAACAAACCAACAAATAAACACGCATCCGTGGTTTGTCTTCTGGCAAAAAATGCTAAATTCCACATTTTTGTAGATAGGGGCTTGAAACTTCTACAGTTAGGTTCTCTGATATGCTGAATCTGATGATGTGATTTTCGTTAAGATCGTATGACTTTTAAGGGGGTGTTTCTCCCTATTTTCTTTTGATGGGTAAGACTGAACTTGATGAAACTTATATATTTAAAATCAGTATTAAAATGCAATTCTTTTGATGTAACTATTGGTATCAAAATTCTATTTTTTAGAGTTTTGACTACTATTGAGCCGGGTCGCTCCTTACTACAGTTCGTTACCAAGAACTGTTTGATATGCATGCAAGTAATTTTTTTTCTAACTTTTTTTTAACACACCAGAGGCTGACCGCCAGTTTCCAGGCTATATTATCGTATTGAGTCGCCACTTTGACAAAAATTTTACTTCACATTTTAAAGACTTGCAAGTCAAAAGACATTCCCCTTATTTCCCTCCCTCCATGACTTGGACACTTTATAGGAAGAATATGCCTTAACGGGCTGTTTCCCATGTACATACCAATAAACACAACTCAAAAACATATTATCATAAGCATAAAACACATTTAAATCCATTTTTCAGTATAAGTCCAACTTTCCAATATTTTTGCGACTCTCCCGACGTACTATCCAATATATTTCCCAACTATCAAATATATTGGAAAATTTTCCATTATAATGGAAGAACCGAGCGTGCTGAACCTGAAAGAACCTCAACACAACTATTCCATTTTAATTCAAAAATCAAATTTAATTCAAAAAATTCAGACTGCCCATCAATTCAGACACCAAATGTTTCGTAGCAAATTGTAAAAGTTATGCCAGCAATGCCATTAGGCCAACCTCTTTCTTAAAACCGTGACCTAGCCCATTGAACATTTGGCATAGAGCGCATTCAGATTTAGCAAGACCTGTAAAAGGACTTGGATATCTTACTATAGTTGAATTGTTCTGAAACTATAATTGACATGTGAATGAAATCAATTACAGCAGATAAAACCGCCATCGTTTTGATTAACATTTTTGCGTATTTTGGAATCTCACGAGAAATTACGACCAATAATGAACCATCGCGAACAAAGAATCTCCAATTTTTCCTAAACCGAACTAGTTCAGCTTATATTCACCTCATCTTTTCACTCAAATTCGAATTGATGAACAGAAAAGGCGGTTGGGGCTTTCAAGCGTAAATCGTGGTCCCTAGGAAATAAAGATGTTTTTTGTGACCGTTAGACAGGATTTTCCTCGCTGATCACAACATATTAATAAAAAGGGAACTTATCCTAGACAAACTGCTTTTTGGGAAGAACCTTTTGTATACGGTTACATATTTTACAGAAGAAACCCGTTTTCACAAACCAAAAAAAAAACAAAAATGTCAGCTTCAAAATGTTTCTTTAACACTCGTCAGAGTGTTTTAGTGTGTAATTACAGTATTCAACCTGGAAAATAGTCACCCGTGGTGACATACAAAAAGTATCAAAGAAGTTTATGCAGTAAAACCCGCACCTGCATCGAGTCAAATATGGAAACACTATGTTGATCAAATCAGGTTAACTAACTCAACTAGGGATGCGTCTAACCAGTGGAGCTGAAATGCATTTACAAAAAAAGCTATTAAATAGGTACGTTCAGGCGAAAGCCATCATTCCATAACTTCACCATTCACTAACAACGCATCACAAAAATTAACAAAACGGTATCCTTTGTGTTCTCGTCGGGGAAAAACCGACGGAGGAGGAGTCAGCCGTTTTGGGGGTCAGCCGTCTACCAGACGGAGGAGAGTATGTAGTACTTTCATTAATGTAGCTTTACCGTTAGATAGACAAATAAATGGATAAAATCTTATTTTAAAAATGTATACAAAACAATTTGCAGCTACCTGAAAAGAAAGCCCCTGCAAAGGGTTTGCCTAATTATTTAGATTAGTTAGTCACCAAGTACTATGGGAGATTCATTGGATGAATGAATCATCCTAGCTCTCTGTTTTCTGTAGTTTAGTTTCAGAACATGTCTGGATTTCGTTGATTTATAAACGAATCTCTATGGTGCGATTGACGGTTTTTCTTCATGGGGCTGGGGACAATATAATACTCTAGACTTTGGGGGACAGCCCCACTTATACTTTTTGGTAATTTCTGTTTGTTTTGGGTTTCACTTATTCACTCATAGGAATCGCTGTTATTTTTTAAATTTTACTTGATTATTCATTTGAATTTCTGTTTGTTTTAGGTTTCACTTATTCGTTAATAGTAATATTTGTTCATCTGCTCATTTTAGATTTTAATGTTGCTCAGTATTTTTCTTTGAAAACTTTTGTGTTTAAACCGTCTTTAAAATCATGTCAATACAGACCCTGAAGGGACAGCTGAAAAATACTTTAAAATTGTTCTTTTTCTTGACTAATTGTTTCACTTCCAAACGAAACATTTTCTTTTTAAACGTACTAAAAAATAAAAAAAGAAAAATAAAAGAGCGCGTGAATAAGAAAGAAATACAGAAAGACAAAAAGAAAGAAAAAAACTTACATTGTTTATTTAGAGCAGCAGCCATTTTTCTTTTTAGCTTTTCAGCCGGAGTTAGCTTCGATTTCCCTTGATCCTGTAATACAATATACTAACATCAAACAATTTCTTTATTAAATAAGTGAAATACCTCAAAAAACTCCCAAAGAGAAAAAAGGGAGATAAATTTACAAAAAGGGAAACAAAACATAGCAACTAAATATTTAAAAACAATTTAGTGATATTTATATTTTAGATGTTCAAGGTTAAACACATCATACAAAGAAGACTTGCACCATTTTAGCTTGAGGATGCAATGTTGGATAGGAATATCTTAAAGCGAAAGTTTTAAGATATTTTAAAGAAAGTTTTAAGAAAGCTTAAGATATTTTAAGATTAAACCGAGAATCTTAAACCGAAATCCAGCATTGTACTGACTAAAAAGTGCAATTTGTCGCCCAGGTATTTTTACTCAGCCTCAATATCAGATGGTCATAAATAGGACATTATTCTACCGAGAATTCTGCGATCAAGGACTCTTTCTAAATAAGGAAACTGACCAGAAAGCATCAAAACACTGTTTTCGCTTTCGGGCACTCCTGCAACGTCACAAGAAACTGAATCGAGATTTCAACATAGCCATTTATACCAAAGCAATAGAAAAATCAAAGATGTACTACCAGGAGTAACATGATCGGCGCAGTCCAAAAAAAAAAAAAAAAAAACAAAGAAAAACAAAGGCACAAAATTATGCAATTAGCCCCTTTCTAAACAGAAGCTCTTTCAAAGGTAAATTTAACTCATAAGCTTCACATATTTTTCTGTAATTAGTCCCTAATTAGAGGAAGGAGGGTGAAATAGCAATTTCAGCTTTAGCGTCCTACAAGAGTAAGACCCTGAGGCTAAGTAAGCAGTGTACATTGCATCACTGCCGTTCGTGTTACAGAACCCATTCATTATAAATGTCTGGCTAATATTACATAACAGAAGTCCAAAAGTAAAACAGATTCTGTATATATTTTATAAATTGCGTTTGATTCCCTCCAAATTTGTTGTTTAGGCGTTCTTCAATTAAAAAAAAAGACAGAAGATTGTCTATATTTTTCACAAATAGTTTTTAATTTTTAAAAGTTAGTATTCAAAGGTTTCTGAGGTTGTGGAAAAAAATGTGTAACTTAAGAGAACTTGAGATCACTACTTGCAGATACGAGACTGAAGTTACTATTTGTGATCACACAACATATAAAAGTTGCACACATTGCTTCACAAATGTGTTCCAATTTCAATCACAATCAAAGGAATTCTCAGCTAGTTGATTAAAAATCTCAGGATAATAGTGCACTGTAGACGTCAAAAGTAAGACACAATGAAGCATATTTCACAAATGGTGTTTGATTTCCACCAAATATTTGAGCGTCATAAAATGCCAAACAGAATAAAATAGTGGTGAATGGACAGAGACAAAGAGGGGAGAGACATTCCCCCTGGACTTGGACACTTCACTATTGTACAGTATTGATACGACAGCAGATACACTTATCTACTCAGCATACAGGTTTCGCAAATATCGTCTAATTTCTACAACAATTTGTATTGTAAGATTTTAGATATTTTTGAACATAAATCTGAGATTACTCGCAACTAGTATGGAGAATGCTTATATTACCAATATATTCGAATTTCTAAAAACAAACGATTATAAAATCGAACATTTTAGAGTAGCAAATTATTTCTGAGCTCTTTCATTGTACAATCTGAGACTGTTGCTGTAACATCAGACATCAGACATCAGACAAAATCAATTAAAGACACAACTTTAAAAACAACATAATTATTCAAATAGTGATAGTAGCTATAACAAATAATTAAATTAATAAAATCAAGAGGAATTCCGGCCATTAAAATTCTATTGAATTTAGGCTTTTATTTCTATAAAAAATGAAACTAACAACTTCTCTTTCAGAAACTTCTACTTTTTCTTTTCCATCGTTAGGCCCGATGAAAACAAAAAAACAAAAACAAACAAAAAGCTGAAAAGCAAAAAAAAAATTATGTCCCGTGTTTAGGAGTATTGTTAAAGATATAGACTTGTTGCATTTTCGCTGCCGAATGAAACTTTTTAGCGTCAACAACGCATCTATAATAAAAAATTACAAAATTGCTTACTGACTTTGGTGGCGGCAATTCCTTTTTTACTCCCAATGTTGTAGTCCAAACCAGGCAACTTGGCTCTGAAAGAAAAACAACTATTAGTAAAAGTTTACTTTCGTTGTCTCTATCTCTATGCAACTAATTACAATCAAAGATCTTGGAAATCCATAGACACCAAATAACACTAATTTAAGTAATATAAATTAAGCAGCCTCTTTCTTTGTGAGCAGAATGCATTTTATAGTCAATGTGGCCTCTACATTGGCCATATATATTACATTTATATGGTTTATGTAACCTTCGTCTGCAGAACGTGTCCACTCATGCACATTCTACTACTACTACTACTATTACTTATAACTCATTGCAGCGTCAAGCTGCCTGAGGTCAACACAGCTACGCACGCTTTTACTCTATCCCAATTTGTTCAAAACCTCCCTCTTTATTCCGTCCCAAAAAGTTCCCGTTTCCCTTAAATCTTTTTTACGACACCCTTCTATCCAAATTACGGGACGACCTCCTTTTCATTCGGCCCTAGGTAAATGGCCCATAGTGACGATTTATGGCATTCTGTCATCCTTTATCCACATGTACATTCTGTCCTGAAATCCCTTCGTTATTATAAATGTACACATTTTGACGTTTAATTATATATGTCATATCACTCCGTGTTATTCCATAACCTTCTTAATTTTTAGTCTTCACTTTGACATTTATTTGCTGTTGCATCATCATCCCGCATACTCCCATTGTTATCGACATTGCTCGTATTTTCCATCAATGATGTAATGTAGCACATTTAGTATTTACTATTTGCCACTGAAAAGGTTCAATTTATCTCATACGTCAAATCAGCTTGTGATTGAGCTAAGAAAATATTTATAGATGAATAGGTGAAAAACTTATTGTATATTGTTTAGTAGATATTTTGGTAAAATATTTGATTGGAAATGTTGCTTAACTAGAGTAGGTTTATCAGTATGCCAAAAAGTTGGAACAATATTAGGAAGTCTATAAGAAAACATGCTAGAAAATAAGTACAATTTTAGTAGGATATTAAGTAGTGGCGTTAAACATAAAATTACTGAGAGGTAAATGAGCAGCCGTGTGGAGTTTTAAGTGTTGGTATTTGTCAAGGGTATCTTTTATTCCTGTTCTTCTATTGAATCAAAGTAAATATACCAACTGAAAGTTTAATTCAGTCATGCTTCATTAATCAACTAGTTAAGACCTCGGTGATTGTTATTATCAACTCTACGAATGATACCATGAAATGAGTGAAGTTTGATTATTGCTAAACTCTCTGTATGCTGTTGTCCAATGAAAATTTATTGAAGCTGATTAAGTTTTAGTGAGGATATAAGCGTTTGTGATGGAATGTAGATAATGGATATAATTATTACTGCTTGAAGGAATATTTGCTGTAATTGATTCCTGCAATTTTATTTATTAAGTTTATTTTATTTATTTAAGACAGTTTTATTTATTCCTAATTTTAGATGGGAAGTAAAATAAAGAGGGATAGTCCAGATATTGAATCAAGCGAGGATATGGCTACAAGCACCCCGAATACGTCAGAAAACCCAGACATTCGGAAGTCAGCGATATTTCAAGCTTCATTACTGACGATGTCATAGGATTTTGCGAAGATGAGAAACTTTTTGCGTAAAACTCGTAGCTCAGTCCAATTAATTGATCAGCGATTTACTGTATTAGAAAATAGAATACAAGCAATAGAATCGGTGCTAATAGCCTGACGGTCTGAATTCTCCGGGAGGAATTCTTGTAAGCCAGCTGCAGAAAATGATGTTTAAATGTTGAAAAATAATATTTTTCTCCTGCAGACAGAAAAGACGTATTTCAAAGAAAAGACCCTATGCATGTCTAGTAAACTTATGAGAACACAGCATCAGCCAAAGTAAAATAATGTGGTTGTATGGAATGAAATCTGCGAGGATGAAGATCAAGCTAAATGTATATTTACCAAGATATATGCAGATGGACTGGAGTTGCCATAGTTTTAAGTTGTTGCAATAAAAAAGGATAAGAAATATTTCAAGAATAATCCAAGAAACCGTGGGAACAAGATTGAAAGACTTATAATGGGAAGAAGCTTAAAGGGAAAAAGACAGCAAATCCGGAAAACACTTGTGCGAGTGATGATGCCCCGTTATCTGTGAGAGAGGCAAGAAAAAGATTCTGCGAAAAAAAGAATGTGTCTTAACTCCATGGGTATCAAACACAGTGCCGCCATATCTCTAGTTTGAGCGTCCAGGTGGTAGGAAAGTGAAGTTTACTCGTGATGAATGGATGAAGGAACTGGCGAATGAACCTCACCCTTCCATAGCTTTTGAGGTGTTCAGAAACGAGTGATTTGTTAAATGTGAAGGGGTTTAGTTTATTTATGATTAATTTCCTTCTATATTTTCGCTTATTTTAGTGAAATAAAAATGTTGAAGTCGATGAACTCGATTGAAAAGTCTTGGTTATTGTCGCTTTTTACTTACGAGTAAAAAAAATTACATCTTTGTTACTGAGAAAATTCACTGAGTGGGTGGTAGCAGGCTATCATCCAGTTGAACGACCTCACCTTATGTCATGAAGTGTTAATTGAAGTTTTTTCTTAAATTATCGTCCGCTTTGACAAATTATATATTGTTTTTTTTTTGTATTGTCGTATCTTTTTCCATTTTCTCATCCTTTATTTTCTTTCTTGTGTTTTTTTTATTTAGTCAGAATTTCTCGGCTCTTTGTCGCTTCGACCGCTGTATAGCAAGATTATTTTTTTTACTTTCCACCCTCAGAGTTTCCATCCTCAAAGTTTGATCACTTTAAATAGTTAATTTGAGTAGAAAAATGTGTAAGGAAATGTAGTTAGTAATTGGTTTCGCATTAAATGAGGAGTTAAGCAGCTCCTGATCATCAGCATATTCCCATTAATATGGATCATTTTGAGGGATTTTGTTCCATAGTGCATAGCTTAACTTACGTAGGGAATATCATTAGTGAAGACGGTGGATGCAGTGAAGATGTTAAATAGCCAAGGCCTAGATTTTTTTCACAGTTGAAAATGTTTGGAAGAATAAAAAGATAAGCCTGTGCACGAAGCTTAGAATATTGGAAGCTACAGGGATGACAATAGTCTGGTATGGTTCTGAAGCGTGGAAGCTCCAAAAAATGTGGCGGATTTGCACGAGATTTCCGAATATACACATGAGATGGAATCTCAGTGCCCTCAGCGTTGGTATTTTCAACGTTGCAATTGCATACGTGTCAGATTTGGGGGCCAGTATGATTTTTGTGGCACGTTTTTGAACAGCCTCGAGATCGTCACTTAAGTAGTCAATGTTGTGCACTTGTGGTCTCCAAACAGGGCACGCGCATTCTAGCAAGGGACGTATATAATAGATATATGCTAGTCGTAACTGATTCACTGGTAAAACTGGTCGTCGGAGTGTAGTCAGAGATCGCAAAGCACAGTTGCCCTTTTACACAAGGTTAGAAATATGGTAACTGAAAGAACAGTTAGTACTGAAAGTCATACCAAGAATAATTGGGGTTGAAGTGGTAGGGAACCAGGGTTCAGGACAAGCTACGTCCCTTCAAAGCTGGATCAAAACGCATCACTTTTTTTTACGTTAATTTGCAGTCCTTTATTCCGGCAGTGATCAGTAGGATTGTATTTCAATTCACCTTAGAACTGGGGTATGATTAGATATGGCGGATTAGATCAATCGCTTTACGGTAATCAGCGAGAAGAAGGTCTACTATAGGATTTTCCTTGTCTAGCCATTCATTTATCAGGAGATAGAGACGCAAAAGATAATGGGTAGGGATGCTTCATTTAAAACAGCCCACTGGAAAGAGTCTAGAGAAGGGCTGATTTGCGTCAGGATTTCACAATATATAAAAGATTCGATGACTTTGGCGATATTCGGAGCTATTGAGGTTGGGCGGGGTTGTTCTCGTGGTTTCGGGTCCTTTACTTAAGGTATAATCTGGACATATGCTCTCTTCCATGCTTGAGGAAAGATTTGATCTCTGAAGGACAGAATTATTACGAACCACGAAGGTTTAGCCAGGAATGGTGCATATTCAATTAGAAATTTGATTGGTAGTTCTCTGGGACACGAAGCACATTTCTTTTTAGCTTCTATAGTTCCCTACAAACTGCATGTTCAGGTATCTCAGCAAACTGGTAGTCTGAAAGGTCAGCTGTGAGATTTTCGACATCTGTTTCAGTAATTGATGAGTAATTCGAACATATATTTGCAAAGAATGTCTTCACTTCGGCTGACGATAGGAAAGTTCCATCGTCTTTTTGTACCTTCAGGCCACTGTTAACATTCTTAACAGATAGCCGCTTGACCTAGGAGTGCCATTTTTGGGGAGTCAGTCGTCAGAAGTGGCGATACCTTATCGCGAACGTATGCTTTCTGTGTCGCCTTATTAATTTTCACGACGTGGCTACGGAGTTTCTTCGCAACAACGGTTTGACCACTCGCGTGCGGCTTGCAGCAGGTCATGATTACGTTTTAAAATTCCTTCGTTATCAAAGGCTTGTCCCTGTCGCTTGCCACAACTGTTTTAGTGAAAAAATGTGTAGAAATGAGTAGAAAAGTTAGTAACTCGATTTTGAGGTTAATATCTGTTAATGGACAGATTTCGTCAAAATCAAAGGTTCCTATCCCTTTCCCAAAGAACTTATCCTTAGTGTAGATGGATAGGACACATTCTGCGGATGAAGGATTATTGAGTGCGCAAGATCATCCTTGTCAGGCAGCCGTCTAAGACCAAACAAAAAGCAGGTCGGCCCCAAATGGGGAGGGGGATAGCGTAAGAAAAGATTTCAGGGAAATGGAAACTTCTTAGGATTATGTAAATAGGAAGACTTCGAATAGATTGGGATGGAGAAGGTGTTTGCGTAGCTGTGTCGGACTCAGGCACTTGGTGCTGCAGTGAGTTGTTAGTTGAAATAATAGTAATCTAAATTCAATTTTCTTCGATTGCATTAAATTCTTCGTATGAAACATCCAAAAATCTAGTTAATAGTTAAGACGTTGGGAGGAATGGGGAAGGGTAGAAGTCAAACCAATCACACAGAAGTTCGTAGTCGTCCACCAAAGTGACGTTGTGCAACCCGCCTTTCTCCTTTCGTTATTGAAAAAAGGAACTAATTCGAGAATAATAGTAATAATAAAAAAGTCCAGTACGTCCAGACGATATATTCTTGAACCCATGTGCCAATCTTAAGGCTAGAGCTGTACCAAATCGGTTCACATACCAAGGAGGTAAAAAAAAAACTTCCTAAATGGTGTAAAGGGAGAAAGCACACAAATGAATGGCCAACTTCCCCCCAATTGAAATCTTAAGTAGATAGCACATCTCAAAATAACCCAGTAAAGAGTAGAAGTATGTTTTTGGTCCCAATAGCATTAACCATGGGTTAATTAAAAAGAAATCCTCAAATACAACAGCTAAGAACTGGGATAATTTTAGATACCCTAGGGCTAAAGGCCAAATTTGCTCATATGAAGAAAGTAATTCAGGGGCCTTTAGAGAGCTAAGGAAGAATATTTACTAATTTTTAACATAAAAAAGAGTTAATTTTATTTCGTAATAACATTCAAAAAAATAGATCAGAACGAGATATGCTCTTTTTATTTTTATTAAATCCAGCATTATCAAATATATTTGAATTAGGTTTTAAGGAATCCGGTTAGGCTATAATTTGTTTATGATTTTTTTCTTTTACAAGCACCGTAATTGCAATACAATACAACATTCAAAAAAGAAACCTACTTTGTGTAAACAGATGGTGCTTGGGCAGAAGTTGCTTGGCTTGAGGATTCAATATCGCTATTCTCTTCACTCGACGATGACTGACCTTCTTTTTTCCTTCCATAGTATCTTTTACGTGGCGCATTAGATGGTGTTGCACTCTTCCTTGGTGAACTTTTCGAGGGAGCAGTTTTAGGCGTTGGAGTCCTAAAAAAATATTACACATATACTTATGCTTGCTAAATTCTCACCGATTCTGATTTGTCTTATGTCCGCACAAAAGAGGGATAGCAGCCCCAAGGATCAGTCCAAGTATCCCCCAAAACCTGTGCTTATTTACTTACTTGTACTTGCAACAGGACCAGGTGCTTCCGCCTCACCCAGCATCTAAACACAGCTTCTGAATGATGGTCTCCCATGATGAGTGGTTTTGCGCCAGTTCTTCGGCGAATTTCAGCCAAACCTCCAGCTGGCTCAAGATATTGTGTAAGTAGCATCCATCAACTTTTAAACTGTCTTCCTTGTATTTTATGCCATCTTGGTAGGGGTTAAGCGAACACAATTTGTTTAATGAGGCGATATTCAGGGCGACGTAAAGCATTGCCGGCGGAGCAAGATGATACCTGAGATTCTGCCAATGATGTACAAATGTCGGCAGATTTCATCATTAGAGATTTGGTCTGAAAACCGGATGCGCAAGATTGAATACTCAGAACATACAGGAAATATCCTGTAGACGAGGGGGGGATTCGACCCCCTTGACTCTCCGCTCTTTACGACAAAACTTGACTACTGCTTTACTGAAAGCATTTTAGAGAGCAACAAATACAGCAAATCGATATTGTGTGATCTTTTTTTTTTATCGAGGGCCCTTCAAAATATCGAATTGAAAATTGTATTGCTCAAAAGCAAATGGTCTGAAGGTGTTTGATAAAAAAAACTTTTGATCACATTGCTCTTGTCTTCTTGAATTGTTGAGTGAAAAAAAATTAAAACTATGGCATAAGAAAAACGGGGTTGAGCGGTCAGTAGCCCCTCTCATATACACAATAATTTGTTTAGTTTTAATTTTTAATGTAATTCTTTACCTTCATTTGAAATGAGCAGTCACAACCTCAGAATCCATACATCATACTCAACACAAATACATTTCCGCAAATGAAGGGGTGCCAGAGGTTAAATCCACCCTAGATATTCATATGAAGTTCCTCCATACCCTTGGGAAGTTTAAAAACATGTGCTCCAAGACACGGGTACTTCTTCCAACATAAAAATCTACTGACATCTCCAAAGAACAGATAAACAACTACGCAATACTCTGTAAAGCCATTTGTTTTATTGAAAAAAAAGTCTAAAACTCTTTATAGTAAAAGCTTATTTTTATGGGCTTCATGTATGTTTAGGGATGAATAATCCATTAATATGGCCTTAGAAGCTGAAGACTATAATACCCTTTCGATAACTCGATTGACTTTTGATCTCAGCTTTTTTAGCCCCGTTGGGGTAGAATAGTATTTTGCAGGACAAAATATGACACATCGTCCTCTACTGTAGCGTGGTATCTTTTGTAACTAAATAAGTGTGTGTGTATGTGAAAGAGGGGGGGGGGTAGTAGATCTTAAAATTCCAATGAGCCCTGTTCCGATATAATTGTTGACCACTGGCTCGATACAATCAAGCCTGGGAAAAATACTAAATTTTTTATTTTTGTAGATAGTAATGAATAAACATGAAGTTATTATTACAAAAATCAAACATCAAAAAATGAACGTTATGAAGGTATGTTCTTCGAAGAAATCTTGTTTTAGGATATTCCTTCTCGCCCTCCCCCCTTTGCGCAGGTCTAATGAATGTAAAATTTTAAAAGATATCTAAAATATGTCTAAAATAAGAGTCCGAAACAATCTGCAAATTGATGGAAGGTAAGGGAGTCAAATCTCCCCATCATTTTCCTCCATATTTATTCGAGTTATTAATAAAAATGAAAAAAGAATGTGAATAACGATTCGCCCTTTGAGGCGTCAGTCATCCCCCCCTCCCCTTCCACATAAACTTTCACCTCCCGAAGAACGTCGCTACCAACACACTACTGTACATAAGTTAGTGAACCTTAAAATGAAATTCAGGGGATGAAGACGTTACTGCGTGGAAACATGGCCTCTGAAACTTGAAGATTGACTACACAGATTTTTTTTTTTATTTCTGAATCAATTGCCTATCTTGGAATTTTCAATCGATCAACATTCTAGCCTCTTCGGGCAAAAATCGTCCCCCGTGCAGTAAAATAGTGAAAAACACCATTTTGCTGAGGCATCATTTTGTTTTACAGAAACGGGGTACTCAAAATTTCAATTTCTATTCAAATGGGCCCTAACATAATATTCAACGACGACTGGTTCAAAATTCACCACCTCCTCCTAGGGGAAAAAATGAATAACCAAGCATCTATTGCGATCCTTTTCGGAAAAACTACGGAACTTCAAATTATGTAGATGGGGGCTTAAAACTTCTTATTAACCAAGACCTCCCCCCCCCCTTTTGAGGGTGTTTTCTCCTTTTTTCTAAGATTATACACGTATTCTTACCCTAATGGGTTTTTATGGGTACCAATAAATTCAATGCATTTTATATATTTGGAATCACCATGAAAAGTACTGTTTTGATCCACACACTGTTATAAAAAAAAAGGCGTTTTTTTTTAAAGAACTTTCATTACCATTACCTCGTGTAGCTATTTCAAATAGTTCATTACCATGAACTATTAGAAGCCTCTTCCACTCTTACATTATCCGATAAAAAAAAATGCGCTCTCATAAATATTTATCGTATTTAGTGTGGCTGAGAACTTCTTTTTTAGATTTCGGCCAAAATTATTATTGATAATTAAATTACGAACACTTTTAAATCATGGATAATCAGCCCAGCTCTAGTGATTGTGTTTCAAATCGAAAAAAGTCAAACTTTTATGTAATCCAACATTTTTCCTAATTTGTTGTTACCTTAGTGAGCTATAGCCGGGAAAAGGCTTAAATAATGAAAACCAAGGCAGGGTGGTTTTAACCAACTGACCGAAAGATGAACAAAACAAACAAAAACTATTTTATAATATACATTTTGCTCATTATCTATCCTCTGTTTCATTATTTTCTTCCAAGTAATGATACAAAACTTTATACGGCCATTCCTAGAAACAAGGAGCGTATCTCACATTCTTGTAACTTTACAAGCGGGCAAAATACGTTAAATTTTTTACTGAGAAAATTATTTCAAATGATTTAAATTTAGAAAATCTAAATTACAATTTACATCTGAATGCTAACCCGAGCATCGAGTTATATCAGGTTATACTTAAGATTTATTTATTATTTATTTATACTTTAGATTTATTGAAAGAAAAATTAGTTCCTGGTCTCTCTACTGACTATTCTCAACTACGTCCATAAAGTAAATACACTTGCCATGACAAGTCGATAAAACCCTGACGGTAAGAGGTGGGGTCAGGCGTGTTGGAGGTGCCACGGCATTTTTGTTTTCTAAACCTAAGGATTAAAACTCTTGCCCTATTCCAATCTTTCTGCTAAGAAGTTAACGATGATGGATAAAAAAAAAAAAAAAATTAAAAATGATCTTTGGTTTAGCAGAGCTTGACGATATGTTAGCTTTTTTCCATCCAAAAATAGGTCACTTGAAAAAATAAACGAAATGGCTAAGTTCCCAAACTTAAACTTAGATTGCAGAAAAAATTACAGAATATGACATTTTCAAATTATTTGGATATGCAGGAGGTATTTCTATACGTACACATTAGTCTGCCTTCACGTAGAGGGAGGATTAACATTCTTTCTTAAGGAATTTTGGACCCCCCCACGCACCCAAAAATAACAAAGCCAAAATAAATCCTTCCTACCTCCCACTAACGATCAGGCATGTGTGCTCAAAACTACACTAGTTTTAAGCTAGTTTAACTAAAGGACTTACCTTTCCGATCTTTTTTCCTTGCCAGTTATCGAAGATCTACCTCGTGAATTGGAACGCCGTGGTTTACTTTCGGATATTTCCTTTCCGCGACTTCTGGAACTAAAAAGTAGAATTCTTAAAGTGAAGAAGTAGAAATTGCATAGATTTAGACACCAAACAAAGTTATAGGATTGGGATACAGAAAAAAAATTGGGGGCCAAAAATTGTTGCAACAGCGAGAGAGGGAGAGAAGGAGGGAGAGAGAGAGAGAGAGAGAGAGAGAGAGAGAGAGAGAGAGAGAGAGAGAGAGAGAGAGAGAGAGAGAGAGAGAGAGAGAGAGAGAGAGAGAGAGAGAGAGAGAGAGAGAGAGAGAGAGAGAGAGAGAGAGAGAGAGAGAGATTTTTTACCTAAACACCGCCCTCCAGTTTAACATTCCTAACCCGTCTTTATGTGACATTATTGTTAACATAAGAATTGTACAGTATACACTATCTAGAAACATAAGTAACACACAAAATTCATATTAAACATTAAGCATAATAAGACAGTCGTTAGGTAATAAACTGATTAAAATAAACCAAAGCAGAGCCATTACAGTTTTTCAAACCAATTTACTAAAAAAATACAAGATTACACCGACATTACATCGGTATCTTTTACAGGGTGAAATTGACGTTCCGTCACATTAACTATTCCCCCCCCCCATTTTTCTAAATTAACTTGTGAAGTAAACTTATGTATTTATCTTCTCCAATTAAAAGAAAAAAAACATTTTTTTTTTCAATGAACTCGTTTTAAAATGTTCTGTTATCTGGCCACAGAATTTTGATGTTTACGCTACTTTTTTTTCTTCTTTCTTTTCAGACTTGCGTTTCAAAAGCCTGATAAAAAAATGTTTAAAGTAAAAATGCAGTCTATGTTTTTTCGCGGGTCCAAACCAAACCAATCAGAGTAAAACCGATCAGCACAGTCTGGTCTATTTGTCAACTAAAAAAAAGAAAATAAATATGGCAAGAACCAGACAGAAGAAAAAGTTGATATTGCTAAGTAATGATGATAAGATTTAAAAGTGCTATTTAGCCACTCTGTTAAAAGAAAGCACTAGACACATCAACATAAGTTCAATACTGACCATGAAGTGGCTTAACTTTGATGTTTACGACATGCAATTTATATTAAAGGCAATCAATCGTCATTAGAAAAAAAAATTGCCCAATGATTATATCCTCCTAAATATACACCAAATAATGACATTTGATGGGTTCATGAAAATTGAAGAGCCCATAGACTAATGATGAATCATTTAAAACTATTGCCTCTTAAAAGTAACTAATTTATCCAGACCTAGATTATTCACCAGATTTTTCTCATATTTACTTGTTAAAATCTAACACCCAAACTAGGGATATGTACATCCCATAACGAACTCCTTCTAATTCAAGTGATCAAGTAATTCTTCTTTATTATTGGTCCCTGAATCCTAAATTCATTTTAATTATTGGCCTCCAAAACTTATGTTTATTGCCCACCTTTCTTCTAACATTTAAATTTATATAATAACTGCTTTCCCCGAATACACATACATGTGGAAAAAAGTACGTACTTACCGACTTTTACTAAAGGATCTTCTCCTTCTGGATGTTGATCTACTTTTCATTCGTCTGTGCCTTGCTGGGCTTCGCCTCCGTGACCTAGATCGTGATCTTCTTCGTTCAACAGACCTAGACCGCGATCCCCTTCTCTCTCGACTTGTTATTCTTCTTCTAGACCTGGATCTACTCGAAGAATACCTTCTTTTTGATCTTTCACTAGACCTTCTTAGCTTCGATACTACAGACGGTGATTTTGATACCCTTCGGGTAACACGACGGATTTCATATGGACTCCGAGAGCGCGAAACAGAACGCGATCTACAACGCTTCGGCGACTCCTATTTAAATAAAACATAAATCTCGATTAATTATCCAGATTAACTAAATTCTTAATATTTCATTATAGTGCTCGTTAATTTTAACAGCTTGAAGTTTGATATTGTTTCGAGAAGGGACTTGAATAATATTGATTGATACATTTTTAGTTATTTTCTACATATAAAGTTAAATGATAAAATGTAGTAATTTTTCATGTCACTTTAGGACCATACCAAGTTCTGTATTTTATGTGAGTGCAGCAAGTCTATTTTTTTTTCAGCACATGATTTCACTCATCAATCTGTCCATGTTTTCTGTTTTTTCAATCATTTATTAAGTCTTTTTTTCACCGTGTTTAGAAACATACACTCAAAAGCAATGGTATTCGTGTATAACTGATTAGTTTTCGATTGGGTCTATAAACAATAACTTACTTTACTATTAGCACGTAAAGTGAAAATGTAAAATACCACATACTTTGTAACGTATGAACTATTTCCTTGCCTATCACTATTAATTAAAAAAAAAGGGCAAAGTAAGAATAAGTTTCAGACCTAGGCAGATTATTAATAAAAATATAAATAAACAGAAAAATAATTGACTCAAATTCTAACATGAAGAAAATTAAGTCAGTTACATTTGCAAGGTCACTTGTTAAACTTACAGATAAAAGTAGGGAAAAAGTGAAATGAATAGTTATGTGTATGTGACTATGAAATATATTCTCGAATTAATTAAATCTTACCACGATAATTTGGTATAAAATTTTATTTTTGCAAGAAAATGCTAAGAAAAGATCAAAACAGAATTTACTGCGCCAAACTTGAACACTAAATAGAATTATTATTATTTTCAGTATTAACTGAAAAGATGTAATGGAAAGAAAAACTTCAAAAAGGAAAGGTATTATATGAGAAATGTTTAATTCTAAAAGTGACTTTAAAAAATATCTTACCATCTAAAACATTAAAAATATCTAACTACGCAATTTAAAACTCAACCAATGTGATTACCTTATCTTACGTGAGTACAAAGAGCCGGTAAAGCCTGAGTCCATACCTTATACAATTACGTGGTCTTCCCTGTAGGTTTATCTATTCAAAAAATATTACAAAAATAGTGAGTGCCCCGTCCAGCTGTTGAATCCACAATAAACAATAAACATCTGGGTATTTTTATTTTATAGCAAGTCGCCTTGTGAAAGCAAGAATGTCATAACTGACACACATAGTCAAAATTGAATTACGGACCCCATCAGGGTCATTTTTACAAGCCTTCTAATGGTAATGTTTGTTTTACTGTACGAGACCTCCCGGCTGAGCAAATCAGCAATTCAACTTTGTCTTAAGTGCGCTGGGTATTTGTCGTATAGCCTCTATCACCGACATCTGAGAAGAAGAAGAAGAAAGAATTATAAGAATACGAATATGAATAATAGGAAGAATATGTCCAGGAAAAGACTGAGGTTTGTTGAAACACTCAGCTGTTTTCACTCTCTGAGGTTAGTAATTGAGTTTTTATCTTAGCATTTTGCAAACTGAATTTCTAAAGTTTAGTAGATTTTTCAGTATTTTTATTTACAGAAGAGTTCAGGAAGTACTCTAGTATCTTTGAGAATTTATAGGGACATTTTCCACCAAAATTACAATCTGGGCTCCATAAAGCCACGAAGGACTTATGTGACACAAGTGAAGAAATGGATGTTGCCGAAAACATGGTATTGAGCTGCAAGAACCAAAAAGAAGAGTATTGAACGACATGGCATTAGCAAGGCTATGACTAGAGAAGAGAGAAAAATGGTGGGGCTAATAGTTCTGTACCTGTTCTATACTTCGACCTTATGTATTTGCGCTTTCTTTTGGTAATGCTTCACCATTTTTTTTTAACGAAAAATTACAACATATAACTGGACGGGTGTATTCTCACATCAACAGGCTTCTGGGGAACGCCAAAAAGCGTAGTGCGTAGTGTGGCATGAAGCAGTTGCACGTCATGGATCAAACGAAATAGCAACTGTTTCTGTTCTGATGATTGAAGGAATTCTATCTATCTATCCTGACTTTTCTGAGATTGTCACTTGTTCGATTCATGTGTGCCACAGAACAGAAATTCAATCATGAGCTTCGCTATGCAAGATGTACTTGACAAGTACACTAGACTGTTGAAAGTAACACTGAAATACTGAGCCAGGTCACTCGAGCATAAGCGAAGTACATACAGTGCAAAGTTGTATTGAAAGAAGTCAGAAGCATACCGAAATACATTCATCACTGAACTTGGTGAAGCAGCTAACAAAAGGCTAGGAGAAAGCACCCACACATCATTTTCAAATGAAAAAAAGTGCTGGGTTTTCCTCCAAGATCTATAAATAAGCTAATGTTCCATTTTCCAAAGTTAAACAACTTCAGTTTAAACAAGGCTACTCGAAAAGAGTCGGTTACAAACTGTCGTTTTCTGACGAATTAGTCTCCGAAATAAAGATTACTGTGGATAATAAACTACCGGACAAGACATTCATTCCGCAGAATTAATTAAGTTTCTTATGGTCCCAAAGCTGTTGGATCTAAAAACCTTATTCCTATTGAAAAAGAAAATTCAAAGATATACAATCAGTCTAAAGGTCTATGTCTCCTCTAAATCTGGTTAGACAAGCTCTCCTCTTGTCTGGAGACAAGACATTCATTCCACAGAAGTTATTGAGTTTCTTATGGTCCCAAAGCTGTTGGATCTAAAAATCTTATTCCCATTGAAAAAGAAAATTCAAAGAAATACAGTCACTCTACAGGTATATCTCCTCTAAATCTGGAGTACTATACGTGCGTTTTTACAAGCATGGGTAGAGACAACATCCACCCATCCACTGCTGTAGAGACAGCATTTCAAGAGGAAGAAACTACAGCCCCCTTCCCATTAAAATAGCTGAGAAGGGGGGAAAATCACTTGTAAAGACCTCATCAGTTACCTGTTTTTTGTTTTTTTGTTTTTACCAAGTAATCGAAATTTCTGAGTTTGAGTTATGATTATTTTGTATTAAAATTCACTTTAATCGATCAATGTATTGCGAAATGGTAGAAACGCCACGTCTGAACTATAAAATAAGCCTTGGCTACTCCTTTGAAAACCTTTTATAGAACTGTCGTAAGAAAGTGGAAAAGGAACACATGCGCTGTCCTGCGCTTTTGTCGTAACTACCTTAGCAGCAGAAAGATCGGGAAAAATATGTCGTACCCGTTTTTTGTTTGACCTACTAAATTTCCTCCAACAAGACCAAAATTCTACATACAAGTCTCACTTACTAGCGGCTTTAAATTGGTGTTTCATTTGTTTTTCTATCTACCAAATGTTCATCTATACAAAAACCAATTTTTCCAATTGTGTTTTTCTCGGAATTTTAAAAAGTTAGTGTATGACATTCTTGATTTCACAAAGCGAAGTGTGTAAGTGAGTTATGTACTTTACTTTGTTTTGGATAATTATTCATTTTTGTCGTTTTTGCACTTATTTCAAACCAGCTACTCAAACATTAATGAATATTTGCGATAAAGTTTAATGTCATCGGCAGAACTGGAGCCATGGCCTCCTCCACACTGAACATGTGCCCCTGCTGCTGTGATATGGTGTTGCATTTCAAATAGCTTTATAGCTAGGCTCAAAGCCCCGCCGACAGACTCATTATAACAAAGTTAAGGTGAGTCGCTTATGATCCCATGGTCTACCAAACATTTGACAGGTATTTCTGACACTGATCTACGAGCGCATATTCTTTCAGGTTTCCCGTCATAGCTAAGCTCAAAGCCACGCAGACAAATTCATCGTAACAGCGTTAAAACGAGTCACTTAAAGAACTGATTAGCCTTTGTGGTAGTTATGGCAGGGACAGGTGATGTAACGATAATACAGCCCGCTACAAGTAATTATAACGGTTAAAGAATATTCATCCAAAAATAAGCTTTTCTTTAAAAAGAAAATCCAGTTTCCTTTGTGTCTGTCCCTGGGAAGAAGATATGTTACACTATTTATCAACGGGTTTGTAGTTAGATGGTCTCTGACTTCAGTTCTACTAAACTGGTCCAGGAGCAAATCATTTTCAATAATTTTCATGCATACTATCAGTAATTCCATGGAATCAAGAAGTCAAAATTTACCTGTTTGAGAAGTGATACATCCCACTACAGTGTTTTTTGCAATGAAAATAAAACAAATCAAATATAAATCAAAATTTTTGGATTACTTAAAAAGGAAACTAGAACTTTTAATTGTTTTACGAACATTTTCATTAGTAAAAAATATACGTAATTTACGAATTAACTTACGCAACGAACTTCTATATTCGTATATTTTTATTGCGTATATGAGGGAGTTCACCCCTCGTCGATACCTCGCTCTTTACACTAAAGCTTACATTCTGTCCCAATTCCTTAAGAATGACCCTTGAATCACAAAGGCCGTAGAATAAATAGTTGAAATTACTAAAAATACTTTCGCGTAAAGAGCGAGGCATTACGAGGAGGTAAACCCCTCATATGCGCAATAATTTCTCCTCATCTTAAGTTTTAATGCTGCTCCTCACTTTCAGCAGAAAAAACTTCTCATATTTATTTTTTCCTTGTTTTTTTAAATAATGCAAAAAAATTCTGCGCCCGCTTCATTGAAAGTCTCTTCCCCATGAGAAGTTTTTCCATGGAAAGATCCTCCCGCGTACCCCCCCCCACCTCAACTCTCCCTCCCAAACCAAAAAAATCCCCCTGAAAACGTCCGTACACTTCCCAGTAACCATTACTATATGTAAACACAGGTCAAAGTTTGTAACTTGCAACCCCTCCCAGGGAGACTGCGGGGTAGTAAGTCGTCCCCAAAGACATAGTTATTAGGTTTTTTGACTATGGTGAATAAAACGGCAATCTCAGAATTTTGATCCGGTGACTTTTGGGAAAAAATGAGCGTGGGAGGGAGCCTAGGTGCCCTCCAATTTTTTTGGTCACTTAAAAAGGGCACTAGAACTTTTAATTTCCGTTAGAATGAGCCCTCCCGCGACATTCTAGGACGACTGGGTCGATACGATCACCCATGGGAAAAAAAAACAACAAAAAAACAAATAAATACGCATCCGTGATCTGCCTTCTGGCAAAAAATACAAAATTCCACATTTTTGTAGATAGGAGCTTGAAACTTCTACAGTAAGGTTCTCTGATACACTGAATTTGATGGTGTGATTTTCGTTAAGATTGTATGACTTTTAGGGGGTGTTTCCCCTATTTTCTAAAATGAGGCAAATTTTCTCAGGCTCGTAACTTTTGATAGGTCAGACTAATCTTGATGAAAGTTATATATTCGAAATCAGCATTAAAATGCGATTTTTTGATGTAGCTATTGGTATCAAAATTCCATTTTTTAGAGTTTTGGTTACTATTGAGCCGGTCGCTCCTTACTACAGTTCGTTACCACGAACTGTTTGAAAAGGGTAAAAGTTCACCTCACCATCACCGGAATAGCATCAATAAAGGCTCTAGCCCCTGCAGCTTTCTCTTCTGCATCAGGATCTTCCCCAATACCAGCATCCAGATAAATGGAACTTCCTCCTTTATACGCTTCGTATTTTGGACTGCTTCTTGCTGCATAACTAGAAGTAAAAAATAAAATCTCACTAATCTGTACAATAAGAGAAAGATTAGTAAAATAGCTCTTTGTGAAAAAAAGAAAGCAGTGAAGTTCAACACTTTTGAAAGATTGAGAAATGTTCAACTTAAATTTTTCTTTGAGTGAATAGGCCAGTGTTTCGTCGTCAAATTTTACGTTTTACAGTCTTTTTTAAATTTTGCAGTCTATCGATGTTAAATCTTCATGTTATGTAGGCATATAAAAACTAGGATACAAAATTCTACAGGACTGAACCGCTCTTTACGCTAAAGTTTGACTCTTTCTCTTAACTCTACTTCTTAAAACAGTAAAAAACTTTAGCGTAAAGAGTGGGGCGTTGAGGAGGAAAAGCCCCTTTCATATACGGAGTAATTTCTGTTCGTTTTAAGTTTTAACGTCGCTCCTTACTTTCATTTAAAAAAAAAAACTTGTTTTTTTTTTAATTTCTGGACGTTTTTTAATTAATGCATGTTTTGATCTTGGCTCTCCGCATATAAATAATTAAAACGACATTTGCATATTAATTTTTTTTTTGGCTAAATGGCTTTCTCATAGTTTTAATCGGAAGATTTTGAGAAAAAAGGAGAGAGGGAGGAAGTCTAATTGCCGTCCAATTTTTTCATTACTTAAAAAGGCAACTAGAACTTTTAATTTTTTTACGAACATTTTCATTAATAAAAAATAGACGTAATTTACGAATTAGCTTACGTAACGAACTTCTATATTCGTATGGTTTTATTGCGTATATGAGGGAGTTCAGCCCTTGTCGATACCTAGCTCTTTACACTAAAGCTTAAATTCTGTCCCAATTCCTTAAGAATGACCCTTGAATCACAAAAGCCGTAGAATAAATAGTTGAAATTACTAAAAATACTTTAGCGTAAAGAGCGAGGTATTACGAGGAGGTAAACCCCTAATATGTGCAATAATTTCTGCTCGTTTTAAGTTTTAATGCTGCTCTTCACTTTCAGAAGAAGGAAACTTTTCATATTTATTTTTTCATTGTTTTTCTTTAAATAATGCTAAAAAATCCTGCGCCCCCTTCATTGAAAGTCTCTTCCCCCATGAGAAGTTTTCCCATGGAAAGATCCTCCCACGTCAACCCCCCCCCCCCCACCTTAACACTCCCTCCCACACCAAAAACACTCTCACGACATTCTAGGACCACTGGGTCGATACGATCACCCCTGAGGAAAAAAAAACAAACAAAAAAACAAATAAACACAAATCTGGCAAAAAATGCAAAATTCCACATTTTTGTAGATAGGAGCTTGAAACTTCTACAATAAGGTTCTCTGATACGCTGAATCTGATGGTGTGATTTTCGTTAAGATTGTATGACTTTTAGGGGGTGTTGTCCCCTATTTTCTAAAATGAGGCAAATTTTCTCAGGCTCGTAACTTTTGATAGGTAAGACTAATCTTGATGAAAGTTATATATTTAAAATCAGCATTAAAATGCGATTTTTTTTATGTAACTATTAGCATTAAAATTCCATTTTTTAGAGTTTCGGTTACTATTGAGCCGCGTCGCTCCTTACTACAGTTCGTTACCACGAACTGTTTGATCACAGAAAAACATGGATTGCTAATTCTTCTTTATCATTAGGGTTGTTGAATTAACATTCCAATTTACAATTAGAGATGGAAAAATAAAATAGCAAATAGATCAGGCCCTTACGCCGGAATTTTCTTCGAGAAGAGGAAGAGAAAACTATAATTAAATATAAATAGAAAAATAGAATAAAAATATAATAAAAATAGAAGTAAAAATAGAATAAAAATAGAATAAAATAGAATATAAAAATAAAAATAGAGTAGAAGTAAATAAAAATAGAAATAGAAAAAATAGAATAAAAATATAAATAGAATAAAATAGAATAAAAATAGATGAAAAAAATTAAAAATAAAAATATAAATAGAAGTAAAAATAGAATGAACCATTTGTAAAATCCAAGAAATTTGAAAAGGGGTGGCTGAAAGTTTGATCAGTGCCTGAAAGTTAAGCCTGTTTATTTGTGGCGAAGAGACATTTCCGCTATCGGCAAAGCCATTTCCCCGAAAGCCATTTGGGCTTAAGTAACTTTTTTAGTGAAGATAAAAATTTATTTTCAATTCTTCACTAAGGATTTTAGCATTTTCCATCGTTGCTCTTCGCTACTGTTACTGTTCATTATTCTGTTTTTTATAGTCCTCCCAAGAAAATCGATTTGGTTAGTCACGCTTTCAGTTCGCATCGCGATATAGGACACTTGTTAGGATTGTTATTTTTATTTTAAAAATCTAAATTTATTGTAAAAATTTCGACGTTTTAACTCCTTGTTCTTAGTTTTTATGTCCCTTGTTCCTTGTTATTATGTGCCAAAAAACTTCAATTGCATAAAATAGGATCTCAGTATAATTGTAAAATTTCTAATGAAAGTTGTAAAACACTTTTGATAAGTTAAAGTTTAGCGATGGCATTGGATATGCAAACAAAGTTTGCATATTCGTAATGCGGGCCGGGGTTTTTCGTATTTGCGAGTGAGATTATTATTAGATTTTGGAAGTCAGGAATTTTTTTTTTAATTACTATAAGTTTGGATAAATTGGAAAAAGTGTTGATAGAGGCGAATCTAACTGGGAAAATTGTAAAAAAAAAAAAAAAAAATTCAATAGTTAAGTTTGAATTTGGTACTCCAGCTGTTTTTCTGGAAAGGATAGCTTCGAATTGTTTTCAAAGCTCAAGAATTGATATAAAAATGGTATCTATTGAAGAGTGAGTACAATAATTTGAAAAAAGTGCATAAGGTTGCAAAACAATTAAGTTCATACAAAATGTGGTTTAGAAGAGAAATGGGAATTGTAGGGGCTGTCACAAGTTTTGAGATAAGATAAATAGAGCAGGATGAAGAACTCCGTCATAATTGGCATGACGATAAATAAGGTCAGAGTATTAGAAATATGTAAATTGGTAGGAGATGCAAGGATAGAGTACTAGTTTAGACTTACAGAGCATAGAGTGAAAGTAAAGAATTAGTTAAGTGTTCGGGAAAGTGGTAAAACTATTTGCGCTTCTAGAGAGTATAATAAAATACAATTTTAGGCATCTTATAATTAGGTAATAAAAATTCAGCTTCAGAATCTTGGAGACTCGGAGAGGTTTTGGGGAATTAGACTGTGATGTGAAATTGGGCATAAAGGGGTGCAAGTTTTTGTGGAGAATTTTGAGTTCTTTGGATTTTCCTGTTTCTTCCCAATGAATCAGCCCGGTAGCAAATAAGCCTGATAGAGTCAGTATATTATTCAAATAAACTACTACTACTATTAACTCACCGCAGCACCAAGCCGCATGAGGCCAACACAGCTACGCACGCTTTTCCTCCAACCCAATCTATTTAAAGCCTCCCTCTTTACACCCTCCCAGTAAGTTTCAATTTCCTTTAAATCTTTATTTATGACACCCTCCTATCCCTGAAAAGGACAACTTGCTTTCCATTTAGCCTTAGAAGGTTGGCCGAAAAGGGCAATCTTCGGTAATCTGTCATCCTTCATCCACAGAACGTTGATAAAAAAAATCAAACTTGGAGGTGTACCCTCATAGAAAGCTCTAGCCCCTCCCAATCACATGTCCTTTTTTACCTGATAGCAGGTGAGCTCACAGAACTCGCAAATTTTCTTTGACATATTCTTCTGCAGCCTACACTTCAAACAAGTACTATTCTACAAAACCACACTGAGGTTGTCTTTTTTTTAACTTTAAAGTAAAAATAAGGTTTATACTATGTTGACGAAACTATTTTTCGAGGGTTTAACCCTTAAATGGTCGGGCGTTTTTTCGTTACGTTGGGATGGGCGAATCTCTAACCTAAAACTTTAAGGAAAGCAGACGACAAGATATTAAACTAATGTTTCCTTTTCCTTTTTACTCCTTGAGTAAAAATTTAATGATCTAAATGCAGCTTTGACATACTTCCCCAAAACAGTTATTACAATGACCCATGTCTCTATGGGTCAGATATGCAGACGTTGTAGACCCTTGCAACTTTACGGTCAGCTGCACGAGGATACAGGAAACAGACAAATTTCCAAACATTTTATGCGCTGGGTGGTTAAGTTCTTGGGGAGGTGAATTGACAGTAGCGCGGTCACTCATATGTGGCTTGGTGAGAAAACAGACCCAAACTATTCAAACTTGTCTTGGCTAAATAAAATTTTTCTGCTTTCTTGTAGCGTTGACGTGTACTCTTCCAGCATTCATTCCAGCAATATCTAGCATAGCAAAGAAGATTGCCAGAAGCCATTATGGAGTCCAACAGCTCGTAGCATTTTCATCAGTGACAATTAATTACCATCCTCTGCATCATATTCATCACTATCAGCTTTTACAGAATCACAACATCTTCAGATACATCCAATGGTAGATATTCTGGGTCTGCGTCAGCTCCTTCACCATCTTCGTTTAAATCAGAAGGTTCCTCGTCTCTTTTTAGAAATTCGATCATTTTTTTCTTCGGAAAAATGTCTCATTACTCATATTTGACCTCACGCAACAGAAGGTAGATTGGGATGGAACACAAGTAGATTTATGGAAAAACATGAAAATGTTACCAGTATGAACCAAATCATCAACAAATAATAGTGCTGCAGAATTCAGTTATTTCAGTTGTAAGCACCCAAAAATGCCAAAAATAATGCAAAGCACAAAAAATGCAAAAAAAGTGCCTCCTCTTTGTCCTGATCTGAGCAAATAGGTCAGAAAAACTAATTCCACTTTCTCTCTACTGCATTATTCCTTTTGAACCATTCCACCATTTTTTTCAAAGAATTTCGGAATTGGCTGTTTTCGTCAGTTTCCTACGTTGCTGATAGGGAAGGGTAAAAAATTACCTCAAAACTCATTTAACTCTGTTTATAACATGCTTTTGGAATATTTTGAAGGCAGTTATTCTGAAATACTTAAAAGTTACACAATATGCAGTAGTTTAAACCATCCATATCAAATGCCATCAAATGACAAAAAATGCAACATACTACGTACTAAGACCACGTTCTACAGCGCCCTGAAAAAGCGACAGCAAGGCCATAAGTGGTAGTTGGTGGTAAAAAAAAACCTGTTTATCTACCATTAAATCCAACTTAGAGCGGCTTGGCAGCCTCAGGAATTATGACAGATACTGGAATCGAACCTGCTTATTGATTGTCGAGCGATCACCAGCGGATATACCTTCCTAAATCTAAACATGTAGCCACCACTCAAACTCTACAACTAACCAAGGTGTTGCAACACGAAACAAGCAGAAACAGGGGCATTAAGGACCTTTTTTCTGAAACCGGTTTCCTGAACACTGAACTTTTGCTGAAACCAGCTGACAAAAAATCACACGATCTCTCAAAACAATTTCAGAAATCTTTCCTGCTTTTTAACTCATTTGTACTAAAAATTGAACCGAACACCTTTAGATAGAATTTTTTTTTAAGCACAAACAGACTTTAAAAGCACAAACATAACAATTAAATTGTCTATTGAAGTAAAGAGCTAAGTGAAAGATGACAAGTCAAGAAACTAAAAATGCGTAATTTTTTTCGAATGAACTTCGAATGGCTTTATTTGAACATCAAGAATATGATTGGTTTAGCATTCCCGTTAAATTTTAACTGAATTTTAAACTACATAAGCAGTATTTAAACTACGAAGTAGTTTCTACCATTAAAAAGAGCAGCATCTTAAATGTATGGATATATATTTGATTTTAAAAGGTTGAAAGTTCGTATTACACTTAAGTTTTCAAAAAACAGATTTATGGATATAATATGACCGCTTATAAACCACTAAAAACGTGAACACTCATCAGCAGGCTAAAATAAGAGATAAAACTAATAGTTTAGAAAAGAACACAATAAAACTAAAAACGTAATATATCGGGCAGCAGACAATAAAGGCCAAGAGAATTGAAAATGTTAGAGGATAGATCTATATTTAAAGTCATATATATATATATATATATATATATATATATATATATATATATATATATATCTATTTATATAAAAATATTAGTTACGCCAGAAAACCATATAATAGACGTGTTATGGGTTCATTGTGGGACATATGAAAGTATTTTGTAACATAATTAGCGGAATTAGTTTTTAACTCAAATTTTTAAATACGTTTCCATTTTTGGCAGAGGGGAATCAAATATCAAAATTACTTCTTATTCTAGAAAGCTATAAAATGGTGTAGTTAACTGAAAACTTGGAAAATTTGTATTGTAAATTTTGACCCCAAGCAACTCTTCCAATCCGTCTACTTATTAAATAAATTGTGTCTACTTTTTTTTTGAAGAAACAGCGAAACAAATAAAGGTAGAAAATTAAAAATTTTGTAGACTCCTTTTTGCAAGTAGGTAAGCCAGTAGACTATTAAGATCTTGAAAATTCTCACTGAAAAAAAGAAGAAGAAAAAAAAAATCCAGAAAACAAGACCCAAGCAACGTTGAAATCATAACTGATTCGTTTCTTATGCTTCGTTGTAACCCCAAGTTCAATTCTAGTGGACAGCAGTGGGGGGCGGGTATCGAATCTACATAGCAGAAAATGCTTCTGCGAAGAAAGGTTCCAATTTACAAGATCAGAACACCGAGTACACCCCAGAGAAAGCCCGTGCCTCATTTACAAAGGTAGAGGGATCAAGCAACCACCTGAGTGCAAATGAGGCCTATGGAGAGGGCTAAAGACCTTAGCTACAACTAGAGCAAAGCAAGGATTCGTGGTTATATTAACACATTTTTCCTTAGTCGGACCTTTTCCTCTTCTTTCGCATGCGACAAGCTCTCATCTTTAATATGAGTCGTAAGTCATGAATTATGGCGACTATCCGTATTCAATTTTCACTTGCAATCAGCAAAAAATATTTGCTATTCTCAAATCTTTTCCCAAATATATGAGAGAGAATAGTTCTAAATTTCAACAAACAATTAAATAGAACTACACTAACCTTGGTGGGCTGATACTTCTTCCAGCCAATCGAAGATCTTTCAGTAGTCGTCTTTCCCGACGAGTTCGTCTTCCTTGCAAGGCCAATTTTTCTTCAGCTTCAATTTTTTGCAGTCTTAATTCTTCCTGTTCCGTCAGGTCGTTTGAAAGGAGTGACATAAAATCTTGACGTCCAAGTCCATATTTTTGTCCGCTTTGATTCAGTGTATGCATCTGCTCTGTAGACAAAGCATCAACAGCTATGGCTAAGTCTGCAATAATACACATATAAAAGTAGACAATCTAAGCATAACAGGACAATATGACTAAAATGACACAACGAAAGCTTTGTTCTAGAACTTCGAAAGTGCTATTTTATGAGCAGTTGGAGTTTAGAAAACATATTCGGCTCAACACTCAAAATTTTATTCTCGAGGATCTGGTCATCCTTAGAAATTAAATTTACGCCAGAAAAATAATCTGAGAGGGGTCCTGATAGTCATACCCCTTCAGTATTATGAAAATTTGATATTCGGCCATGCTAGTTTTTTTTAACAGGAAACGACAATAGTATATTCGGGTATACATACAAGGTACGAGGGAGGAAGCAAGACATTAAGAAAGGAGGAGGATAAACAGCAAAAAAAATCCCACTTATGTCTATTTCTGCTTGTTTAAAGTTTGAAAGAGTTATTTATTGCAATTTCTGTTCGGTTTAGGTTTCATTTATTAATTGATGGTGATTTTCTGGTAGTTTTACGCTAGGAAGATCATTTCACTTTATTTCTGCTCATGTTTGGTTTAATGGAGCTCTTTACTTTTCATAGAATAATTTCTTTTGTGGAAACAGTTTTTTAAAATAATTTCAAAAAGAGGAGATTCCCCCCCCCCTGCTGCATATTTAGTTCAAACATATTCCTCTAAAAGATGGAAAGTTAGGAGGGTAATTCAACCTCATCTCTATATTGATCTAAAGTATCTCTAAGAATAAATTTCGACCACACAAAAAGAGATCCATTGAAATCTCCTTTAGAAAATGGCGGTGCAAATTTGCAACACTGCATGACCATTGATATTATTGTGTAAAATGACTATAATAACCATTAATTTTATTGACACCGTATATGTCTGGGAACGAAGGTACAGTCTAAAGGATGGGGAGCCTTGAAAACTGGGAGGTCACAGAAATAATAGCTTCAATTAGCTACTTCAATTGATAGCATTTAGGTTATATTTGTGCAATATTTTTTTTTTATTCCTGTTGACCTTTTTATTGTTTCCAGCAAAATTAAAAATTCTTCTAGGCAGTCCAAACGGCTAGTGGAAGACACTGAGCTTTAAAGTTAAAGAGCCGAATAGTATATTCATTGCAGAACTTGGCAATGGTCAGGGGAATATTAAGTAATACATCACATCGGTATTTTTCATTTACTTTTCTTGTTATTCACCCGAGTTACATTTTGGGTATCCAATATTAAAACAAAAAACAAACAATAAAACAAAGGGAATGCTAGTAGCTTATTTAGTAGCTTCCAGTCAGGTATTTCAATCAATAAATTGCATCAACAATTGACAAATTTGAGATTTGAAGAAGAAGGTACTGCAAGGATTGTAGTCACGATTAAACTGACTCGTAAAAGCTCCATAGGCGATGGACAATTCTTTTTTATTATAATAGTGATTTGGCAAAAATAAAGCAAACACTTTTTACTGACAAAAACTGATACACAAGAGACGAAATAAAGAGAGCAGCAATGGCGCAATAGCCAAGGAAAAAAAAGTTAGCCCAGCAAGACAACTTGTCAAATATTAACAACAGGAAAAAGGTCTAAAAGAGACCAGAAAGACATACCCAAATCAATATCTTCGATATCTTCCTCATTTTCTTCTTGGGTATTACTTTCCTCAATTTTCACAGGAGCATATACCTCTGCATTACCACTAGTGCTACCTTCATCATAATTATAGCCAATCGCTATGCGCTTTGAGGACAGAGCTTTCTTTTTTTCTTCTTCAGGCTTATTATAAGACACACCGAAATGTTCTTCCAAAAATATTTGATGTAAAAACTTTTCTTCGTGTACTAGAAGCAGAATAAGAGCAAATTATCAAAAAGCTCAAAAGGGGTTAACATAATGCAAATTACTAAAATGTTGCTAGAAGCATTATCCTAACCAGTGAAGCAATTCTTAGTAGAAAACAAAACATAAAGTTCTTTCTGAATCCATTCAGTTTAGTATTTGTTAAACAAACATATTTTGTTTTTGTTTTTTATTATTATCACGTTGTTCTAATACATAAATCCACAAAGATCAAAAACCTGCTTTAATATTCCTAGTTATATGTGCACACGACGCCATCCCTTTCCCCAATATTGACCGGAAGGACCACTCTCATTTAAAAAGTATAAATAGTGACTTAAAAATAAACTTTCATGTGTGTTTAAGACACCCCCTTCCTTGAAAAAACTATCTGACCCCCGTCTCTAGAATCTTATAAGTCTTCGCCTATATTGCCGGTTAATCAATAGAAAAGTAAATAAGGTCACGCCGTCAAGCCAAGAAGGCATTGGTAAAGAATTTTGGCATTATACCTGCAAAAGTCCTTACTTTTCAAGTCTGTGAAGAAATAAGTTAGGGGAAAGTAAAAAAAAAAGCAAGATAAATGTGTGACTTCTTCAGTGACCTGGAAATGCATTTTTTGTTACAAAGAAATAACCTACATTCCTAGTCAGTTACTTACAAAATATTGGGTTAATCCATCCTTCCATCAATAGGAAAGGGGAAGACTTTGGTAATATTCTTGCAAAGCTCCATACTTTCAGACATGAAGAGAAACGCTTTTGGTGATATTAGAAAATAATAATAAAAAAAATTCCGTGTGCTATTAATATGATTCTGATAAATCGCTTGTTATTCATACCTCCACATATAGAGGGATATGGTATCTCCCTTGAAATTGGTCTGTAGAATCCTTTTGGAAAATGGACCAATTTACAGCTCAAAAATGTGTAATTTGCAGACTTTTGACCTCAACAGGAATCCTCGGATCTCTACTTAAGAGCAGATTTTTGTGAACAGCCGTTGAGAGGGGGAAAGGGAACTTGAGAATCAAAAGAGCCTAGTGCATTTTTTTCTTTTATGCGGAAATTCATATTTCAAACTTGATCGTTATTGGGAAAACTGTTAGTTTGCAATTTTTATAACTACTTTGGCCACTTAATACGAAATTTAAAATAAAATTATCAGAGAAATTTCGTACTACAGGACATATTCCAAACATAACCTGTTGACAACCCTGTCTACGCATAACAATATCGTTAGCAGTTTAGGAACCAAAAAAATGGACACGTGCTTCTTTCCTGTATGTAATGAGCATATTTAAAATAATATTTTAATTAATTTTGGCTCAAACTAGCATATAGTTTAGTAAGGGAGAGAAGCCCGAGTAAAAAGTAGCAAGAAAAAAAAATATGGAAAAAATCAAATATCTTTTACACCTGCTTAATATATTGGATTCTACAAATTCATATGAGCTTATATCAAATTATAATTTCCATTAGTTCGACATGTTCTCTTTTATACAGAACATTTATTGATGGTATTCTCCATGCTATCTGATGTTTCGAAAACAATGGAAAAGCATATAGGTCTATAAGCCTTTTCTAATTCATTGCAATAATCCAAGGTTAGACCCCCTCCCCCCCCCAAAAAAAAAACAAACAACACTCTACCCATATAGAGTCAAATGATCTTATAACTAACAGGCAGTATGGATTCCAGAGGAGATATTAAAATGCCAAAATACCTAGCATGAATAATAATCTGCACTAAATTCCAGAGACCTTTCTCAGCAATCACGCTCTTTGTGTCATTCCATTTCTGTGTACCTCCCAGGAGTAAAAACTAAACTGCCTAAATATCCAACATCAATAGTAATCTGCATGAAATTTTATAGACCCTTTTCAGCAATCACACTCGTTTCGTGTCGTTCCTTTACTGTGTACCGCCCATGAGTAAACACTAAACTGCCTAAATACCCAGCATCAGATGCGGTCCGCTCGGAGTTACAGAGTTTTCTTTGCAATTGCACTCTCTTGTATGTTCTTGAACAGTATACCTCCCATGAATATCAAGTAAATTCTGAGATTCTTCAGTGTAGCATCCTGGGACTCCCACTTTCCCTGTTACATTTAAAACTAATCGTATAGCGAAAAATCTCATGAATTGTCTGCATCACTTTGCTGCCAATACCACGGTCAATGCAGCAATTCATAACCAAAAAAGTCCATTCCAGGATTCTTTTCGCTGCAAGCGGGTCTCTTGAAAGTAAAAAATAGTCTGTTGCCCAGATGGTCAATTGTCTCACATTCAAGACAAAGGAACTACTAGTCATCTAATCCTAAGTCCCGCGACAACATACATCTTTTTGACTAGAGTGCTTAAAGCATGTATTAGACCTGTCATTATGATACATCATCTTTTTTGTATTATTTATCACCATCCAAATAATGAACAAATAACATACTTCCAAGAAAGTCATTTTGAATTACAATTCTATATCTTTCATAGTTAGTTTGTCTTTCCTGCCAAGAGAGACTTTCGGCATCAACTTCCTTCTGAGGGGGTTTATACTCTTTTATTATATCAAGGTGCGCACGACTATCAAAGCGATCAATCATACAATCAGTCCTTCCTTGCCATGGCATCCTAAAAAACAAAAGAATAAAATTTGAAAGGTCTTTCATTCAAAAACAAAAAAAAATTACTAAATTAGTTCTGTTTTCTATCATGTGCAGAGTTTTTACTCTCTGATGCAGCTGCGTTTGCAAAAAAGTTCCATTTTAGTGTTAATCCAAATCTTAGAATCGCCAAAGAAGCCCAGCACAAAGCCTTATTACTGTCACATATCTCTAAAAAAAAAAAATAGCTGAAGAGTAGCACACGACCTTCCAAACGTTTCATTTAAAAATATATTTTTTTTTTTTGGAATTTACTGATGAGAGGAAATACCTCATCCACAAAATAAGCTATGCAGTTGCTGGCTGTTGAATACAATTTATTGCAAGTACCACCACAACAACATTTTTTTCACCTCTAATTTCTATTGCCGTTTTGGGGAATACTTCTTCTGATTGTCACCTTTGCTGATTTACAAAATGTATTAAACATGGTAGAGCTGAATAAGGGCTGCATATTCAAAATTCAACAATAATCCCAAACAAAGATAAACTACATTGTTAACCAGATCTTGCTACCAAGTCATTTGTTCCAATGAAATTTTTTGACGGAGAAGAAGAGAATAACTAAACTTGGAAGAATTGCGGTAGTCAAAATGCAGGTTAAGCATACTTGAAATACTTCAGATAAATACGACTAAGAACACCAACCGCATGCAATGGCGAAAATTATGCTTTCTTGCAACTATTTTTCTGGAAACGGTCCTTTGGGCCAATGTCAGGGAAGGAGGACCACCCCCATCCGTGTGTAATTTAGTATTTTAATTTACTCGAAAGAGCAGTCTAGAAAAGGAAGATGAAGAGTTCAAATGTTTTTGAATGACAAGACGCAAATCCAGTCAAGATTAAATTACAGAATTCAAAACTGTCTGTTTATTATGCTCATATTATATGGTACAGCAAGAGCAAGGGTTTAAGGACTTACCTGGTCTCCCCCCCCCCCCCGAAATACAGAAAGTATAGCAACCAAACGAATTTTTCAATTAGGAAATGGCTATAAAACTTACTGTTATGTAGCAGTCATGGCGAAATTCGCTTCCGCCAACTTGACTGGAAAACAGATAAGTGAAGACGTCATTTAACTCATTAGATAATTTTTACATCTAAAACCAAATGGTACAAGGTAACAAATTGTAATATAAGTAATGGGTGGTTAGTGCTAACAGTAAAAGAAACTTTAGTAAAGAGGAAATTCTGTATGCATCAAAAGAATTGGGTTTTTATGATGATTCCAAATATATGAATTACATTAAGTTTGAATTTATCCAACAAATTTTACGAGCCTGAAAATTGTTTCATGATTTTAGAAAAAGGGGAAAAAGGCTCCCCAAAAGAACTAGCAATATTAATGCAAATTATACCATCAAATTAACCATATCAGACAACTCTAATATAGAGATTTCAAGCCCCATGTCTAAAAAAGTAAAATGTTGTTATTTTTTGTGAGAAGGATGACCATTTTTTTTTTGCAAACGCTTGACGTAGTGAGCTAATTGTCCTAGAATACCAGGAGAAGGGTCATTAGAAAGGAAACTGGAAGTTATATTTTCCTTTTTAAAGTAGCAAACAATATTTTGCTACAGTAATTAAGCACTTTCAGCTATTTTGTGGTGCAAAACCACAATTTTTGCCCGGAAGGTGCAAAAAGCCATCAAGTGAAAATTCTAAGATGTCCAATCAATTTAAAATTACCCAAAATTATATACTGAGCTTTCAAGTGCAGTAATAACCCACGGCTGTTTATTTGTTCTTGAATAGAAATTAATCACTAATCCGTCTACATTCAAGGGGCATTTTTTTTCCAGAACTGTAACATGGGTGCTGTGAAGTTATAGCAGCCCTTTTATTGCACACAGTCTCTTTTCTGTGCCGCATAAATATTATACTCGCATTCTTACTGACACAAAAGGTGGAAGGGTGCGAGGAGGCATTATGAGCACAACCAAGAAATTTTCAGGGGGGCAAGTGCTGCCAGGAACTTTGCTTTAACCAAGATCAAAGTTTGAATATTTCGAGTTTCCTATTTATAGAAGTTGTTTAATGTTATATGGTTTTTCTGTGGTGTGTTGCCCCCTAGCAGCCCTGTCTGCATCAACAGGGTATATCCCTATAAAAAGATTTGTACAAAGAATTTGCCATGCAAACCGTGGAAATGATGAATCTATAGTTAATCTTGATACTTCAGATCCCCTCCTGATAAATATTTGACGTGATCCATTTTTTCATGGATTCTCATCATTCTCAAAGCATTGTAATACAAATATCAAACTTAAATGTAAAAAGAGGGATGAAAGAGGGAGTAGTAATTTCCTCCATACTTAAGAGAGCCAAGGTTGTGGTAGCAAACTGCAAGTAAAGAGCAACCCTGTCAATAGAAACCAAACTCCAGTTTCAAAGTTTTGACTACAATTAATGAAACAACCAAATCTATAACTCACAGTGATTCTCACTGAACAATTATCATTTCAGATATTATTAATGTGCGAGTTTTTTTTATGTTTTGTTTTGTATTTTCCCCTTTATCTACATTTTCGTTTTAATTTAGTTTAGTTTTTTTATATAAAATTTTATTTTCAGTTGATGAGGCTTATGGATGTGAAGTCAAAATATTTAAACCTTCTTATTATGAATAGTTTTTTTTCACTATCTTATTTTAAATTTTATATGCTACCAATTTTTTTTATATTTTCACTTGTTTATAAATTTAATTTATAAATAGAAAAGGAATGTGATCTAAAAAATGATTTAAGTTTAAAAATGAAAATAAAAAAATTCACACTTCCTAGTGATATAAGTTTCATTACAATTTAACATCCCTATCTTTTGCACAAAATCAGAGAAGTTAAATGGTTTTCTGAAATGTATAAAAGTGAAAAGAAAATCGTTAAACCCTATAAAAGTTCAAAATAGCCTTTCAAACTATTCATTTTTCACTCTGTTCTGCCAATGTGACCAAAAATTATCACTTAAATGCTGATTTATCCAATGCTTCTTGCTTAAAACGTCATATGTGTATGGAAAAGCACCAAACACTTTGGTTTATCTAATTCATTAGCAAACACTTTTACTGGACAGCAAAAACACAGCCATAGTTACGAGGATAACACCGAAAGCTATTATTGAATCACTAACACTCTTTTATTATTTCATCACTTCCTCAACACCAGACATATTACGTTAGATACTCATTTTGATATTTAAATTTGGACAAACACACGGTTTACTAGCTCTTCTTAAATCAGATTTACACGCAACTCCTACCTAATATAATATCATAATTTGTCCATCAATTAATGTTTTAGATATCTTTGATATTAAAATTTTAGTAATAATACAGATTAGAATTTAATTCTGATACTTACATAGTTGCAGGGCTATCAGCAGCAGCTGCTATTGTGGGATCAATATGTATTTTACATTTTCTTCCATGGACTTGGAGAAACTGTGTTGGGTCAGCTTTCTAAAATTAGGATTGGAAAGATAACAATATGGATAAGTCTATCTTCTCTTTTACTAAGAAAACAGAATATATTCAAAAAAATTAAAACAGCTGACTGCTCTTAATCAAGGACGTCAGGGCTCTCAAACAAAAGTTTTCTGAGAGCATTTAGATGCAGCACTTGAATTGAATAAATGGAAATTGAGCTTTACAATATCCTATACTAGAAAATTCATCAAATATAATTAAAGAACCCCATCAAGAGGAAAAAATAAATTTGTATTTCCAGCATTGAAATCCATGCAAGTGGCTGTCTTCATTAACAGAAATTATAGGTTAAACAAAGTACAAATTTGATTCCAGATTAATGTTAATTATCCTAGGAAAATAAAAGAATTTATGGAACCATGTTGAAGTCAGACACTGTGGAATTAGAGATAGAGAAGCTAAAAACACTTTGGATTGTTTTAAAACTGGCTTTATATGACACCAAACAGCTCAAGGTAACAAAGTGTAAGTAAGGAGAAACTTAATATTTACCAAAACTCTGAAACCATAGGTACATCATAAGAATTGACTTTTTATGCTGATATATAAGTTTAATATTACTCAACAAAAGTTATGAGCCTGCAAAAATTTGCCTGATTTACGAAAAAGGTCAATTGATCTAAATAAATATCAAACGATCAGATTCAGCATATCACAGAATCCTACTACAGACGTTTGTAGCTCCTATATACAAAAATGTGGAATTTTGCACTTTTTCTCCCAAAAGAAAGATCATTAACATGCGTTTTGTTGTTTTTGTTCTTTTTTCAGGGGTTATTGAATTGAATGAGTGATCCTAAAAGATTAAGAGCATCATTTGATTTGAAATCAAAAGCTCTAGTGGAAATTTTTACATTGCCAAAAAGATTGAAGGGCAACAAGCCCCCATCCCATGCCCCCCCCCCAAAGTCCTCTGATCTAAATTTTGAGAGAGCCATTTGGTTAAGGACAGTTAAAAGGTTCAATAACTATACCTTTGGGTATGACATGACCCATATATTTCCTTGGAAAGGCATGTAAGTTGTGCCATTTGCCCATTGTCCACAAACAAAATTTGTTATCATCAGGAAATACACGATTTTTTTGGGGTGGGGGTATTTTTCATAGGGAGGAAGGTTTTTGAGGGGGGATTTTCCATAATAAACTTTACTGTTTTTTAGAGTTTCATTTACTATTGAGCCGGGTTGCTCCTTACTACAGTTTGTTATCACAAACTGTTTGAACAACATGTTCTAAATAAAGAGATTTAGTAATGTTAATAGATCAACAACTAAAGTTCCATAGCCACTGGCAACACACCTGTGATTTGTCTTCTGGCAAAAAATACGAAATTCCACATTTTTGTAGATAGGAGCTTGAAAATTTTGCTATAGGGTTCTCTGATACGCCGAATGCGATGGTGTGATTTTCGTTAAGATTCTGTGACTTTTACGGGGTGTTTTCCCCTATTTTCTAAAATAAGGCAAATTTTTTCTGGCTCGTAACTTTTGATGACAAAGACTAAATTTGATGAAACTTATATATTTAAAATCAGAATGAAAATCTGATTCTTTTGATGTATATTTTAGCATCAAAATTCTGTTTTTTAGAGTTTCGTTTACTATTGAGCTGGGTCACTCCTTACTACAGTTTGTTATCACAAACTGTTTGAACAACATGTTCTAAATAAAGAGATTTAGTAATGTTAATAGATCAACAACTAAAGTTCCATAGCCACTGGCAACACACCTGTGATTTGTCTTCTGGCAAAAAATACGAAATTCCACATTTTTGTAGATAGGAGCTTGAAAATTTTGCTATAGGGTTCTCTGATACGCCGAATGTGATGGTGTGATTTTCGTTAAGATTCTGTGACTTTTACGGGGTGTTTTCCCCTATTTTCTAAAATAAGGCAAATTTTTTCTGGCTCGTAACTTTTGATGACAAAGACTAAATTTGATGAAACTTATATATTTAAAATCAGAATGAAAATCTGATTCTTTTGATGTATATTTTAGCATCAAAATTCTGTTTTTTAGAGTTTCGTTTACTATTGAGCCGGGTCACTCCTTACTACAGTTTGTTATCACAAACTGTTTGAACAACATGTTCTAAATAAAGAGATTTAGTAATGTTAATAGATCAACAACTAAAGTTCCATAGCCACTGGCAACAAGCAATGTCAAGAGCAAATTCAAGCCCTGGTCTTCTTAAACACACTATAACCAGCCACTCCTGCAAAATTTTCTTAGGCTTGATAAGACTATAGTTAGGTCTGTATTCAATTTTGGTGCAAGATCTACTTCCCTATACTATAAGAATGATACCAGCCCAATTGAGGGAGTTGGCATGCTATATAGTGCATAGTTGGACTACATGATCTTCCTTACAAAAGACACTAGACCACCTACAGCAGCCAACACTTTTTTCAGATGTCACTGTGGTGACATGAAGCTAGCCTACAAGTATAATACTTAACAAAATAATACTCTCTTTGCCAATCATTCAAGCAAGCAACACATAAGAGGCATCTGACATTAAGCTAGTCAAAACATCTTGCTAATACACAAACATGGCAAAATTTCTTCTCCAAACATGCTGTCAACAAATGGAATAACCTTCAAGCTGAAATAATGATTTCACCCACAGCTGCATTCTTTAAGTCCAGACTTGACAACAAATAGGATCATAAGTCATGAAAATATGAATAGGACTGCCCATCTCATTTGATTACCCACAGATACCAGTCTCATCATAGGAGTGTCTTGCTAGGAGGCTGAGGATGCTTGTTATACCCAACCATCTCATATACTCTATCTGGAGTTCCTGTTGTACAGTGCTGTCAGCTTTAAACAACTGAATAATGGTCATTAAAGCCCATTCCTATCTTGTGGTCACTATTACCAAGTGGGCTTAAATTGCATCTCTGAAGCAAAACTATCTTATGGCATGTCATGGACCCTAACAGAGTGACAAAATTTGACCATTGTCAACATTTAGCACAACAATTCCAATATAGACCTTAGCAATATAGACACTTGACTTCAACCTGAGTAAATGGAAAGTTCTGCACCTTTGTCAAAATGACCCCTGCCACAGCTTATCATGAATTTATGCAATTTGTCCCTATTCACTGATGACAAGCCCAAATTTAACAGCTACTGTTTTGAGTAAGTTCAGTAAAATTCTATGTTAGCTACTTTTTGCTATCTTGGAAAGAGGTCAGGAAAATGAAAGATTCAGTAATGAATCCAGGGTCAAAAACACACTCCAGGAAGGTATTAATAAGCTTCTATGTTAATCCTCTTCTGATTTCCATGTCTTAGAAATATACCTACTTGATGCTTGACCTATTGAAATTTTGACAAGATAACATTTTACCATAATTTCTATATTGAAAATTATCTGTTTCTTCTTCTCTGGTTTTAGTTCTGAAAAAACCAATTCTTGTTAATTGAGTAGAATTTTAAGACAAATCAATATTTTTTTTTTCTGAATTTAGGAAATGTATTTGTAAATCCTTAAAACCTCATAATTTGGGATTGAGTAAGGAAATGATGAATTATATAGCTGAAAAAAGTTTTGTTGCACCTCATTTAAGCAGAAGATATATTGTGCATGGTTTCACTTTTATAACACAAATATTTTGAAAGGTAATCAAAGGTCAATGCTCTCTAGAGGGAGTAGTAGAGGTAGAAACTTCAAAATACCTTCCTCAGACATACTTTAGTCTGTAGAACCATCCCTAAAAGTTTCATTTTCTTAATCTAACCCCTTTCCAAGATAGCAAAAAGTAGCTAACATAGAATTTCACTTTGAAAATGCAATTCCTGTTATTTGAGTAGAATTTTAAGCCATATCCATGATTTTTTTTTCTAAATTCAGGATATGTATTTGTGGACATTTGAAAGCTGATAAATTGGAATTGAGCAAAGTTGTAAAGCTGAAAAAAGTTTTGTTATACTTCATTTATGCAGAAGATTTATTTTATAAGGTTTTGGTTTTATAACACAAAAATTTTATGGTCAGGATCCTCTAGAGACAGAAAGAGTACTTGAAAATAACTTCCCTGGACATACTTTAGTCTGTAGACCCATCCCTGAAAGCTTCATTTTCCTAGCCTAACCCCTTTCCAAGATAATAAAAAGTACTTAAACCAGAATTTTAAAAAGAAACTGAAAAGTGAAATTTAAGGTAAAATATTGTTTGTCCAAAATTCCAAAAGGTAGACTAGGCTACCTGGTAGACTAGGCTACCTGAATCAAATTTCTAAGAATTAGAAATCTGAAGAGGGTTAACATGGAAGCTTAGCAATAGCCTACCTTGCCAGAGTGTATCTTTGGTTCTGAATTCATTACTGAAATTTTCATTTTTCTAACCCAGTCCCTTTAAAAATATCAAAAAGTAGGCTAGCAAAACTATAATTTTGCCTTTATCAATTAAAAAGAAGCCACTCTTGATTAGATTTAACTAGGAATATGCCTACTGGTAAATATTTTGCTGTTCATATTATTGACTTACAAATAAAGTGAATATACCACTTGATGCCTTTTTTATAGGCTATTCTTTCCAAATATAATAATCACTTCTGCCACAATGGAATTCTACCACCACCCCTGTAGATAACATTTCAGGGTATATATTTTAACATTATGGAGGGAGGGGAGGGGCAAAGTTTAAACTTACCTCTCTTTGCATCAGAAATAAACTTTAAAAACAGCCCACCCCCAGGTAAAATTCAAGTTGAGTGACTTCTCGCTATCTTGGAAAGGGTTAGGTTCAGTTACCAGTTGCTTTTTCTCTGTCTTTTGTTCTGAAAATGTAATTCCTGTTATTTGAGTAGAATTCTGAGCCATATCAAGGTTTTTTTTTCAAAATTTAGGGAAAATATTTGCATATCTTTAAAACCTTATAGGCCTAGGTCTAAATTGGGATTGAGCAAAGTTGTGAAGCTGAAAACAATTTTGTTGTACTTCATTCAAGCAGAAGATCTATTTTGCAAGGTTTCACTTTTATATTTTTTTTGAACATATATTTTCGAAGAACACACATATTATATGAAACACACATATTTTTGAAGGTCATCAAAGGTCAGGGCCCTCTAGAGGGAGAAGGAGTAGAGGTAGGTACTTCAAAATACCTTCCTGGGACATACTTTAGCCTGTAGACCTATCCCTGAAAGTTTCATTTTCCTAACCTAACCCGTTTCTGAGATGGCAAGAAGTCAATCAACTAGAATTATAAACCAACCAACCACCCCCCTAATGTGCAAATAGCCTATACCTTGAATTGGTACATATAGGCCTAGGATTGGTAGTAAAATTCATATGCAGCAAAACTGATTATTATATTTCGAAAGATATGAATAGTGAAATATTCACCAGCCTACTTTGCTTAGCTGAGCCTAGATCGAGAGACAGGCACCAGAATGGCCAAGGCTAGGTCCATGCTTCACTTTGGCCTACTTACAATTTTTTCATAATATTCTCTTCTTCTTTCTGCCCTTTTTCTGTGATCTACCATCATCCCTCTAATTTTCTTTTCATGTTTACGAGCCTCAGCCCACATTGTTTTGTTTAATGGATTTTGGAGCGTGTTCCAGCTGAGACAAAAAGTAACTAAAAGTTACTAAAAGTAACTTTTTTCGTTCCAGCTGAGGCTATTTAGCAGCTGGAACGACAGAAAAGTTACTTCAAAGTAACTTTTTCATTAACTTTTGCTAAAGATAGTTAACGAGCATCTTTAGTTAAGTAACTTAACATCATTATCATCACTACAATAATATAAAACTTTTATGATGGCTAACACACAAAAGTTTGAAGACTATGAGCCTTTATGCAGGGAAGACAATGGAACTGCAATTGTTCAAAGAACCAGTGATGGTAAACAATCTTATTTTGACCTTAAAATGATTTTTAATAAAAAATTCATTGGTAAAGTTCAAGCACTAATGTGATCTGCTGGGCATATCTAGAGAAGCTTGGTTGAATAGTTTGTTGGGGATGAAGTCTTCAGATCCTGCTTTAGGAAGCTTCTAATTAAATTCCTGTAATCCTTGGGCAGTTGCTAGCCTATACAAAGTCAGTGGTAACTTGTTTTGTAGAGATGGCATAGCCTAGAGTGAGTAATAGGTCTAATTGTCCAGAAAAAATGTATATAGTTCAAAGAAAGCTTAGTTCAATCCCACTTGACAGAAAAAAACACTGAGTTACTCTGGAAGCTGATTTAAAACATTCAATGATAATTACTTAAGCTAGCCTTGGCTAGATTGAATCCTGTAATTCATTGAAGTGCTTCAAAAAACTTTGCAGTTTATTGGTAGCCTGTAACAACTTTTTAATATTAATTTATAGATACATTTGAGCCCTCCTAGCAAAGTTTCTTGTAGGCTACTCCAGGCTTAAAAACCTAAGCTTAGGAGTTTAAGGCCTGGTGTTGCTGTTATTTTGGTTGGGATAAGGGTCAATGGTGTGACTCTGTAAGTTTAGCCACAGTACACCTAGCTATAATGATTAGCCTACCTGGAGAAATTTAGAGGAAAAACTTAAGAAGAATCAAATGTTTTTTGCACTCAAATGAAGAATCAATGTTTTTTAACACTCCCAGCTACAGACATTGAATCAGGATAACACTTGCTGTGCAATGCTGACCATTGGTCAGCATACAATTTTTCTCTTTTTTAAGTAGGCCTAACTTCTTGCTACATTAGAAAATAGGGTCAAAACTAGTAGGCTATGCAATTATGCAAAATAATGTGAAACTCAAACCCTCATGTATTGCTATCAAAATAGGAATTGAGAAGAGTTCTATACATCAATGCATAACAAGAAATCTAAGCTATGCATCAATATGGTTGTTAGGTACTTGTGTGTTATTCAGAACACACTCAATAAGTAAAGTTAGGTTCTTTTGTGAAACAAACTATGATGCAATTACATTTAAATTAATATTTATATATAGAGGTGGTTAATGAGAGTTAAAGTAAAATGGTTAAAGAGAGGTTAGGTATTTGATATAATGCACACCCCCCCCCCCGCTTCCCCTAATTTGCAAATAAGGTTTTGGAATTTAGGCTAAGAGATTGGTTAGATAAAGAGGAAATACTGAGTCCAGTACAAGTGGGATTCAGATTGACATTCAGCACTATTGACCATATTTTTACTTTGGAAATATTGAGATGGAAAAATGGTTGGCTATTTGTATCTTTTTAGACCTGAGAAGTGCTTTTGATTCAGTAAATAGGAGGTTGTTAATTGAAAGCTTGTTAGAAATTGGCTTGCTGTCTTGTTTTGTAGCAATAATAGCAGCTATGTATAGGAGGGTGAAGTTTGTTGTAAAGGTGATGGGGAAATTTTCTAGACTAGTTATGTCTCATTTGGGTGTGAAACAAGGATGTACTTTATCCCCAAAGCTTTTCTCCTTGTTTGTTAATGATTTAGACAGTTTTATGAAAAAAAAAAGGAGCCCCATTTGTATCTTTGGATTGGTTTAGGGTATCATGTATATTATTTGTAGATGATATAGTAGTAGTGGTGGTAATTTCAACTATTTATTCCACAGCCTTTCTGATTCAGGGGTCATTCTTAAAGAATTGGGACAAAACTTAAGATTTAGTATAAAAGGTGAGGTATTAACAAGGGGACAAACCCCCTCATATACATAATAAAAAAATATAAGAGTATAAAAGTTTGTTATGTAAGTTAATTCTTAAGTTATGTATATTTTTTACTAATAAAAACGTTTGTTAAAAACTAAAAGTTTTAGTTGGCTTTTTAAGTAGCCAAAAAATTGGAGGGCAACTAGGCCTCCTTCCCCACCCCTTATTTCTCAAAATCGTCTGATCAAAACAAAGAGAAAGCCATTTAGCCAAAATAATTAATTTGCAAATTTCATTTTAATAATTTATGTGCGGAGAGCCAAAATGAAAAATGCATTAATTCAAAAATGTTCAGAAATTAAATAAAAAAAAACTAGTTTTTTAAACTGAAAGCAAGGAGCAATATTAAAACTTAAAACAAACAGAAATCACTCTGTATATGAAATGGGTTGTCCCCTCTGCAATTCCTTGCTCTTTATGCTAAAGTTTGATTCTTTGCCACAATTCTACTTTTTAAAACAATTAAAAACTTTAGCATAAAGAGTGAGGGATTGCTGAGGGGACAACCCATTTCATATATGGAGTAATTTCTGTTCATTTTAAGTTTTAATATTGCTCCTTACTTTCAGTTTAAAAAGCTAGTTTTCTTTTATTTAATCTTTGTTTAGGGATTAAGCATTGGGAATCATGTTTGAGGAGTTAGCTTGGTAAGAGTTTATTTATGGGTGTTTCTGAATTCATAAAGTGTTTGAAAGTGTGTTTGCTTGTTTAAGTTGTTTGCAAGTTTGTTTGCTTTTTTAAGTTGTTTGGAATTAGGTGCTTGTATAAAGTTGCATGTGTTTGGTATGGCCTGCAGGCTTTTTTGCAAATAAATCTAATCTATGACATTTTGCCTTTTTTTATCAAATAAATATAATACAGAATTTGTAGAACAGACAGAGAAGTTGAACAAATAGGCAGAACAATAAATGTGTTTTTATTCCCTTCACTGCCTGTGTCAATAGAAAAGCCAGGGATTTACTGTTTTCATTCCCTGGAAATTAATCTTATACCTGGTTCCAAAAGTGAGATTGAATTTGTCAAAGCTTGGAGGTTTATTCCTCCTGTCTGTTTAAAGAAAACAGATGCATAATTGAAGTTTTGTTCATTTCTATCTTACATTTCATGGGCATCCATGGTATTTCTTGCTTTATTAATCTGTCTTGTTTCTTTTCTGCAGGATTTTTTTTTGTCTCATTTTTAGTAAGATACAAATTTTTATTTACAAATTACTTATACTAGAAGCACATTTTCAAGACTTTGACCTAACTTAGGATCCCTTGTTCTAAAGGCATGATTGAACTTCTTGAAGCTAGAAATTTCTTTTGTGGCAAATTCAATGGTAAATATTTAGTTCACCCTTTTTGCAACTTAATAGTGGTAAAATAGGTAAGATTGTAAATTTTTAGTGACTGCAATATATTTCACCCATTGCTAATTGCAGTAGAAAGGAAAGTCACTGGTAAGGACCCCCAAAGAATTATTTCAGATTATTTTAAAAAGGCTTTACTACCCATAAAGCTGGCATAACTGGAGAAGGGGCTTCTCAGGAATTAATGACTTTAAAAGCTATACATTATACATAAAAATGCACATTCTTATGCAGAAAGGCAGCAAGTTATTTATTACTAATCAACTACAGCAGGTATATCTATTGCTTTCTTTAACCATCAATAAAGATAAAATGCATGCTGAAAACTGAATGCTCTTTGGAAACTTTCTTTGGACACACTAATTGTGAGATGGATATCAACAAAATTCCAACAGGGTTTGTATTTACTTAAGATTTACAAACAAGCATATTGAATGCTTAATTTTGTGATATCCTAATCTCTAAACAGTAAACTAGATTCCTTACATTTCCTAATAGTTTTCCACCACCTCATTTCAGCAAAATCATTTGTAATGACAATACACCCTTTGCTTGGGTGACCTGGCCTTTTCAAAAATGAAAGACAACTGCTGGTAGGCTAAGCTAGTTCTGCTTGAAATTTGCTATATGAGTTAAGGTATCACTGAGATGGATTATGTTTTTTGCCACATTTTTAACTGGATTATGAAGCCCATCTCTAAGTTGAACAAAAGATGAATTTTATCCATCTTTTGTTGGTTTCACAAGGATTTTAGTTGAACTTGAATTCTTGTGAAAATGGCCCCTAAGAAACTTTTACAAGATATTAAAAACGTCAGGGTGAAAAATGAGTTATTAAGGAGGGGGAAGCTACCCTCATTTATGAATCATTTAAGAATTTACTGTAGCTACTAGCCCCTGACAAATCTTGGAAACACAAACTTTAGATGTCAAGTATAATAAAACAAAGATGTTATTATCCTTGACATTGCAAGTTACTCAGAATTACAATGGACACCACCAAACTAAGCATTTATGTTTGCACTAATTTGTTGTAAATTCAGAAAAGCAAGTTAATGTTTACATTCCATCAGAAATTTGTAATTTTGCAACAAGCCAACAACTGCATCCATAACCAAAGTGATAAGATGCTTATCAATGCATTTCTGAGGAAAAAAAATATTTGATGGGAGAATTTTCTGCAGGAAAAATTCTCCACAAAGAGGAAATTCTAGCTAGGAAAAGTTATGTGATTTGATTTCCCCTCCACAATACTCTGCTCTTTATGCTACAGTTAGACCTTTTGTTTTAATTCTTTAACTCTTGAAACACAAGGGCCATTTAAATAAAATCAGAAACTTTTAAGTCCTAAAAAACTGTTTCTATGTAATATAAAGAAATAAAAAATTATTGGCTTTGGGTGAAACTAATGTTACCAGATAGTACACAAGAAATTGGGCAACATCATTCTTTTCCAAATTTGGTTTTGTTTAAAATCATATGCATTTTTCAAGAAAATCCTGACATTATGGGAATGGTGGGAACCATTTTTGGAATTAACATATCAAATAGCATGAAACTTGGCAAAATACTTTATGGAATTTTCAAAACTGTAATTTTGGAGGCCAATGTTATCTATGAGTAAATTTATTAATGCTAAACCTGAAAAAATTAATTCCAAGAAATTAGAAGTTTATTGTACAAAGACAGTGATAGGTGATGTAGCCTATATGATTATTTCTGCTATTTAACCAACATTCTTTCTTGGGAAAAAAGAAAATAACTAAATGAAAACCATAAAATAGCCTAAACTCAAAAACATAGTCAAATAAAGAATATTTCTGCTATTTAACCAGCAAAACAAAATTAGCTAATTAGAAAGCATAAAACAGACCATAGCCAAAAGCCAGGAAGCAAAAAGAGACTTGTTGGTTGTACAGGCTGTCAGGTATTTAGTCAAAATGTTCCTATTGGGTTAGTTGGTCTATACATATGGTAAACTTTTTCTTCAAATATGCACATCAAACTAAAGACTCACAATTATTGTATACAAGATGACATCTTTGTATACAAGATGATGAATAACATCATAATCACAGGTTACAACAATAAATGACTTTGTAGCAAAACAAAATAATGTATTTTTAAATAAAATCAGAATCCTTTTTTCTTGGTCCTAAAAAACTGTTTCTATGTAATAAAAAAAATTACAAATTATTAGTCAACATAATACTTGTCTCCACTCCAACATTCATTTATACATATACCCCACAATAGAGAAAATGGGGTAGCTAAGTAGTAATGCTATTTGGCAGTTGCTGCTAAAGTGTCAGCAGCTTTTGGAATTCTATTTAATTGTGCTATTGGCAGCTTTGGAACTTGTCCATACCTGAATATACAAGATTGTGTCTAGAAAAATAATAACTTGCAAGATTAAATTGAATATTATATTACAACTTACCACCATTTTTCTTCATTTTTATCTGATCCTACATCAGTATCCATTATTTCATCAATAAGCAACTGTAGAACTAAATAATGTTGTATCATTTCTGATGTACCACTAGCAGAGTTCATTGTATGAAGATTTGAAAAAAGCTGTAAAATTGTAAAATCTAAAATTGTTTCTAGCTGAGATAATCTATTGAATTTTTGAAGTTATTTGATATTTTAGGATTTTGTAAGATATCTGTTTCAATAATAGTGAGTGTTTTGAAGAGTATCAAGTATTTGAGATGAAAGGAATGCATACAAAGTCTATAGGTTCAGTTATTTTTGTTTTCTACCTATCAAAAGACAACAGTTTTTGAACAGCCATCAGAAGAGAGAAATTTCCCTTCACAGAAAAATCCTAAATCAGCCATTGAATTTTTATGCACCCATCTCTATGCTATATTTTTCATGAATTTTGGAATATTTGATGGAGGCTGTAAAATTTTGTTCCTTTATTGGGCTTTGAATAAATCATTTTTATCTTGGACTGTGGTCTCAAAGAAAGCCTAGACTTAATTAGAAGCAAATACAGTAAACTGAAAACTGTGTTGTGACTACTGTGCTTTATAAAGGTTAAACTTGGTGAACTGAATATTTCAAATATATGTCATCCACTTTGCTCTAAATTAAATCCTACCTGCAACTTTCTGTTTCTTTCTCTTGTTAAGTTTAGGTCATGGGCCTAAGTATGAGCCTGATTTGGTTATTAAACAAGTTTCTGAAAATCATATTGCCCTAACAACAAAATGTTCTGTGTTCACAAATTAATGCCCAAGAAAATATTTTTAATTATCATGAAAAATTGGCATTTTTTATATAGCTTATACCTTTGATCTGATACAAGTTTAACCTATTCATGAGCAAATACTATAAAATTATGCAAATAAATAAAAAAACAAATTCCATAAAAATGAAGACATGAAACCTTTACAATTTTCTATGAATAAGCTGAAATCAGTCAAGTATAAAATAAAACAAAATCCAGGACAAAACGAAAGTCTTTCTGCTATGGTAATTCACAAATGGCACTAATTCACAAGACTGTAAATGGGAGGGGGAAGGGAATGTATTTTGAAAATCTGAGAAGGGGGGTTCCTTGATGGATGTACCAAAATATAGATATTGCAATGAAAATTCCCAAAGTATTTTGCCAAATCTAGGGGAACTCCCTCTCATTTGATGCAGATCCATTATTAAAAAATAATGTAGTAAGCTCAAATACTTTTAAAGATAGCTTAGTGAAAAGGCCATCATTTGGAAATTCTAACTAGCCTAGTCTAAAATTCTAACCTTAATAGTTCAACTGAATGTAAGAAAAAGATAGGCCTAAGCCAAAAAGTTTCAATAATCAACACTACTGTATGCTATCTCAGACACTAATGCACTGAAATTAATATAGAAACAGGATATTTAAACCAAATCTAGGTTAATGCCCACAGATTTATTGCAAAATTAATACCTTTCCAAAATGAATTTGGCATTAAGTTATTTATGCAGCATTCTGCTTTTCTTTTTGTGAACAATGTAGGTCAATTTTATACAGTGGGTTAAATTTAAAATATAGGTTAGGCTAGCTTAATCAATCAGGAAACAATGCAGAAAAAATAATTGTGGTAAAATTCTAGTTTAGATACTTTTTGCTATCTTGGCAAGAGGTTACGTTATTCAAACTATACCCAAGACAAACAAGTTTAAACATGCAACTAGCCTAGAATATCCTATTCATACACCCCTAGAGTGTATCTAAATTTTTTTATTTCAAGATCAGTTCCAATATATTCTTAGAGTTTCCTCTATGGTTGGTGGCCTTAGCTACAATATTTACAAGGACTTATGCACAGGAAGTTATTCTAAATTCAGACTAAATGAGTCTAAAACAAATGTTATCAAAATCTTGGTCGTAATATTTTTTTCTATCTGAATAAGACCTTAGTTACTTCAAAAGCCGTTCCTGGTGAATGTAAAATTCAAGTAACTTCTCTAGTTACTTTAAAGTTACTTGATTTTTCACCTGGAACACCCTCTTGGTCCCTTTTCAAATCTGTTTTTCTTCTGATTCTTCTAAAATGGTGATCGAATGAAACGTAATAGACTTAGGTGTGTTTCTGCTTCCGCCGTCCAACAAAAAAGGACAAAACAAATTTTTGGATCAACAAGGAGTTTTGTGAGTATTGTGAATTGATATTTTCATAAACAAAAACGTATTTCATAAAAAGCCTGTTGATGAAAAATCCTGTTCAGAGTGGCTCATAAAAGTAAAAGCTTTTGGTGGAGATTCTGCTATTAAAAATTTGCAAACAAAATGTTTAGCCAGTACAGTATCAATTACAATCGAATAATCTGGCCAGTCAAATATTACCGATTACAAATAACGCTACAAGAAGCTCAAGGCTCAAAAGAGACAGCGAAAGTGATCCCTCTTATCTGCAAGCTGGGGCATATGTACTTGATGACTAAGCCGCACATTGCTTATCCTGTCAGGGAAGTGAGTGTTTCAAAATTCCATATCTTAGCACAACTCCAGTGTGCATTCATTAGATTGAAAATAAAAAACTCCGTATTTTTTCCATATGTCCAGTAGGCTGTTAAAAAAGAGACTATTTTAAAATATTGATAACAACGTAATTTATATTTTGCGTCTTTTAGTTATAATCGTTAGTAAAATTGTTTGCGTCTTTTAGTAAAATTCTTGTTAAAATAATTTAACTAAATTAAAATTAATTAGCTTTGCTACAGTACTACCCTCTCTTCAAAAGGAGTCGTCCCTGGCTCGCGGTGCTTTAGTTTCAAAGGAAGTACTTGAGCAATTCTTGTTTACCTCAGCCATTATGTACAAAGATCATTCTCTTATAGATGGATTTCATAAAACTTTTTATACAAAAGTGAGCACAAGTAAATTCGAATAATCTTCCAAGAATCAAGCTACCACAAATTACCATCAATAAATAATTGAAACCCAAAACGAACAGAAATCACAATAAATGAGAGACTCAAACTCAAAACAAGGAAAAATTAACACAATTGGAGCTGACAGCCCCCATGCTTTCTCAAGAGCAAAAACCCCAGAAAATAAAGCCCTAAAGGCTTTATTTTGCCGTAAAGGGAACCAAACAAGAATGCATGAGTAAACCTTATAGTTGAAATAACTGTTAAGCACTCTGGGTATCTTTTTCGTATAGTAAATGTTATTAAGAAAGGTATGTGTTTTGAACTAAACTTTTGAAAAGACGAAGGGTATTCAGGTGATTCTTTCAGAGAAAGGTAATTAGAGCGTTGACCTAAATCATAACACACTATGTGAATACGGACTGTCAATAGGGTGTAACTCAGGTCAGGAATGACTTAGGATATTAATACGAAACTTTCAGAAAATAATAAGAGAAATAATAAAAAGGCAATATTTACAAGTTACTACTGCTACTACCATTTTACTCTATTTACAATATTGAGGGAAATTTAAACTAAATCAAAAGGTGTTATGTCCATGGAAATTATCAAAAGAGTATATCTCAAAATTTAATTTCGGTATTAAGGTGGAACTTTCATAAAATGCTTACAGGAGTTAATCATCTGACCAAAGAGCAGCCTGTGCACGTTACTAATAATGCTACTATTACGTCTAAATTTACACTACTTTTTCCACTCTATATCTATTGCAACTATTTGTAAGGCTAAGAGTATCGAGATAAAAATTTCAAAAAGTATATGAGCAAACAAGTTATCAAAATATCATATCAGCAATTTCATTGCAACGGCTTATTGTATTATGTTGAAACTTCCAGGACATGAAGCTTCCAGGACAAAAAAGGCAATAAATTAATGCTATAGCTGCTACTAGGACAACTGCTATTACAATTATTTATCCTACAAGTAATATCAATGCTGGTATTTTGACTACTGTTATAATTATGCCTAATGGTATGAAGGTAAAATTTTCAAGAAATTTTGAGGTGGTTCGGTAAACTGAATCACAACACGCCTTGTGTATGCAAATTGTCAAAATGGGCCTAACAGCAATATCTTAGGAACAGTTTGATGGGTGTAGTTGAAACTAAGAGGGATCTTATGGGGGAGGTTTAACTAACAAAAAGGAAATATTTGCATCCTTCTGCTACTGCTTTTACTTATACTACCATTACTGCCAATAAAGCTATGACTACTACTGCTAACTCTATTGCTGCTATTACTACTACTGCCGCTATTAAAACTAAGGGTATTAAGGCGAACAATATCCAAATTGAAACTGTATGCAACTACAAGGAAACACACTATGCCTATATAGGTTGCCAAGAAGAAGTATCAGAAAAGCTTCAAGAACGGTTACTTCAAGAAAGTAGCTAATACTTTCAGCGTGTGTTGAAGGGGATTTTGAAGAAACCAAAGGTGCTATGCGCATATTGTTACTACTGCTACTACAAGTATTACTACCACGCAAGCTAAGAGCATTAAGGTGAAGCCCTTAAGGAATGTTTAGTTGGATAATCAAAATAAAACTTGTAACATGTTAATTTTCGAAAAGGTCATAAAGAAATATCTCAAGAACGGCTTGTATTATAAAGTTAGTCTTTAAGAATAAGTTTTGTTGGATCTTGAACCATCCAGAAGGCACTATGTGTATGCTATTAATGTTGCGACTACAGTTACTATACATCATGATGCTATAGGTAATAAGGCCAAACTGTTAGAGAATGTTCATGGGGAATTTCAATTGAACAAAAAAAGGATATACAGGCGGAAAATTCTACTACCTGTTTAAGAGTAAAAAGAAATTCGAGGGCAAACAGCCTTTCTCCCATGCTCATTTACATTCCAAACACATCCAGTCAAAATTTTGAGACAAACATTTGATTGAGCATAGTAGAAGGGTATAACAACTTTGTCTTTAGGGATATTTGGAATGTCAATCCCACACAATGTTGCAGTTGACTGATTATGCTTTAAAACTAAATATTGCCTGAAAACTAAATCCCGAGGCACTCTGTGCTTGATTTCCAATAAAACACCTCAGCAATATCTCTAGAATGGCTGGGGGTATCAAGTTGTAACTTTTAGGGCCACTGCGGTTAGTACTTCTGCTCTTACAATTTAAATAAATCAAAGGAGTGTAATTGTATCGAGATTGTCAAAGAACAGAAAAATGATGTCTTGTGAATAATACCAAGTTTTATTTTTCAATGTATGCAAAGGCCTATACATGCGTGTTCAGGCTTCCTTGTTCTAACCAATTTTGGCTGACAAGCAGTTTTGGCTGACACCCCATTGCTGCACAACGTTTATCTTCAAGTTTTACCTCAAGTTACACCTTTTAATGATATATTTCTACAGTTTCCGCCACTTTGCAGCAGCAAAATATTGTTTTCAAACCGTTCATTTGCCCTTTAACAGAAAACTTTCGCCACTTTCAACCATTTTTTAAAATATAATATAGTCGCCATGTTTTTGATTTTGTCTCATATTTTGCAGCCCTCTCCCAAAGGAAAAGGGGTAGTGACACTTTTGGCTACAAGTAAAAGTACTTTATACAGGAGAGTAATTTTATATCGTAACCAAACTCCTGCCCCTTCCTGAAATTCTTGATCTGCCACTGTGTCTATTTTGTTAATATTAGAAAAAATAAACTTTTAGGCTGAGAATTTGCATATTTTTCCGCAGCAAGGTGGCGAAAGTTTTGTAAGTTGCCAACCCCCCCCCCCAGCAGGATTCTTCAGTACTCATGCCACTGCTCTTAGGTCTTAGGTTTAAGAAATTATCTTTGCCCTTAAGCCTCAGGCACCAAATTAAAAGTTAGGGTTACTGGGCAACTAAATCACGAAAATTAAAACCCATGCCAGATCTTTCAATAGCCTGATGAAAATACAAGGAGATACGAAAAACTTACGAATAGATTCTTAAATATTAGCAACCATGATACAAATCTATTGTAGAAGCTTGAGCTACTCACTTTGTTAATCTTCTCCAAAAATTAATTCCACATTACAACCATAATTGCTGTCTCAAGTTTTTCTGGGCCCAAAAGTATTCCAGTGACTTCGTTCTGTGTCACAGGCTTTTCGCCAAAATCATCTTTGATTGATTCTAAAATCTTAATGAATTCGAACCAAGACTCTCTTAAACTTTTACTAGCGTCTTCTCTAGCTGACCAACGAGCCTATTCTTTTTAGTGTTTTCCCTTTCATAGCTTCAGATATTAATTTGTGCCAGCGTTCTGTCGAACTTACTAAAAAATGTAAATTTTCTTGAAGCAACCCAAAGAAACTACAATCTTCTGTGGAAGATTCAGTAGCCGCAGTTGCAACTAAATTCAATGAGTGGGCCGAGCAAAGGAACGAAAAAAGCAAAAGGTGCTTGTCTTTGAATTATAGCCTGCAAGCCATTGCGTATACCAGCCATATTCGCAGCATTGTCATATGACTGTCCACGATAATCTTAAATATTTATGTCCAGTATGTTGTTAATCTCGAAAATAATGCAGAAAACATTCCTTCTGCTTTGTGACATTTTAAGGACAAAAAGTTTACAAATCTTTCACACGGCTCACGAGTTTCCAAAATTTACCTAATGACGAGAGTAAGCTGGTCCATAAGTGCTATGTCTGGCGTAGAATTGACAATTAAAGAAAAATTCGCTTCTTGTATCTTGTCTTTAGTTTTTTTTAAGACTGTATGAATCATCAAAAGAATATACTCATCGCAAATTGTTTTAGACAAGTAACTGATAATTTCAGATCGTTGATTTCTTAATTATTTAATATGACTTTCTAAAAAAGGGTTGTATTCAGATAACAGTTCCAAAATCAAACAATAATTTCTGTTGTGTGGATCACCGAGCTTTTCATATTTTCCCCTGAAAGCTAAACTTCTTGAACATAGTCGTTTTATCACGGCAACAACTCTCTTCAAAACTTTCCGCTAATACGTAATTTCTTCATCTTTCTGGACATGCAGCAAATGACCAAGTCGGCCATTCATGTTAGATCTAAGTTTCAAACTAAGGATATTAGATTCATGGCGTGAAAAGTTTTCATATAGATATACTCAGCGTTCTGCATTTTTTCAGTCATTGAACCCTTCGTTCTTAAACTGATTTTTTATTTTCTAATGAACCCAATGCGAAACAAGGCCTACAAAAATGAATTTTTCAGTTTCAGAATAAACAAGACAATTTTAGCCATTAACTTCATTGTTTTTCACTTTTCTTTGGGAAAATATTCATTGGCAAGATACGACACTGATCAGCAAATATCTTTTCACTTTTTGAGAAGTCACAAGGCTTGTTTTGATTGAAGTCTTTCCTTGCAATTGATTTCCCATAAGGCTGGACCTTTTTTTAAGATTAATAGCACTTTCTACCTTCGAATCGAACGTAAGATTTGGAAATACATCCTTAGTTTTGGAATTAATTGATGATTCTAGCACTGCTTCTTTGTAGTACTCAAAGTACTCTGTTCTACTCTCAAAAGTAGATGTAGACGGTAAAGCTAGAGCCATTGATTGATATTCTACAGCTGCACCAATATTTTCTTTTTTTTAAACTTTCGATTTTCATCGTTTTAAAGATAATTTCTTCTTGTTCTTCTATTTTTCCTTTTTTCCTTCCTTTCACACTCAGCTCCACTAAGTTGTTTTCTTCCATCGTTCATTTTAATAGTTTTTTATCCAAAACTTAAATAGAAAAGATAATATTTTCATTTCTTGTTTACAGTAGTTAAAAATTTAATTATGTCGAAGTAATTATGAGGTGATTTTTTTCTAAATAAAACAATAATATTATCTTATATACTACTTACCTATTATAATAAGTTACTGCGTTAATATAATTTATGAGAAATTTGTGAAGAAAATTACTGCAAACACTCAGAACAAATTTTATCGTATTCACAAGAAAAAAACTAAACCTGTTATAATTCAAAATTAAGCTCGCTCATTGTCAATAATGACAAGTACGGTAATATTGGCTTGTCTTCTGTTACATATGCAGTTCTTCTTGTTGCCCGGACTCGCCGTGGATTGCTTTCCAATTTTACTATATTAACCAGTGAGCTATCCAAGATTGGACTGTCAGTTAATGCGTCTAAGTTCGAGTTTATTTGTTTTAATAGCCCTTATGCGGTCGCTCCATTCGTTACTGGGACTGCAATTCTGCCATGCTCTTCTTTAGTTAGTTGGCTTGGTCTGTGTTTCGGTCCAACACTTTCCACTACCTTTTCATCCGTAGTAAATCAAGCCGCGAAAAGCCTACGCGTCGCTTACGGAAAAATGTCCCCAAACAAAAGCCGTTACAACCACAACGGTTTGTGCATGATTTACAACGCTTATTTTGCCCCTGTGCTTTTGTTTTTATGAGGCATGGCTCATCTATTTCGTAAGAAATATCCCCATACTCTAGGTGCGGCTTATTTCAGATATTACAAATTCCTCCTCCGACTTCCTAGATGGCACCAAAACAGAAAAATAATTGCTCGATTTTGGTTTAATAGATATGCCTTCTTGGATTCGGTCTTCCAGTGACGATTTATGTAAAAAGACTATCAACTTTATTTACGTTTATGACCCTCTGCAGCCTTTTTTCCGCATTGATACTGGTCAATTAGTCCATGTTGTCTTTTGTTAGTTTGATTTGTTTTTTCTTCGCTGTTTATCGTTTTTGTTTTTGTTTATTGATAATACTCCATACTTTGTGTTTTTTTTATACTTTCACGGGTAATAAAGTTCATTCATTCATTCATTATATGTTCATTCATGTATTATGTGTTATGTTTCAGGTTCGGTCAGTTTGAACATTTTTTCGCTATTTTTATTAAAATCCGCCAACACCTAAAATTTGCCGCCCTAGGCTTCAGCCTATGGGCAAATTCAGCGCAGAGTGGCTACAAAACTCTATATCTCGCCACACTTCCTGTAGTTTTCAGTAAAGTCGTCATTTCAAAATTTGTTAAAGTATACAATTTGCATTTTGCTCTTATGATATTATTTTTTAAAATCAATTTCTTATTTAATATAGTCAGGTTTACTAGGATTTTGCCAATCTTTGACTTGTCTTGCGAGAGAGACGGAAGAAAACGACTCATGTCTGCTATCTATTATTTTTTAGTTTACATTTCTCGCATTTGTTCAATAGAAAAAAACAACAAATATTTACACCTTAACTAGCCATAAAAAGACTTATTAACGAGTTTTTAAAGCTCAAGCATATTTTAAATGGTAACTTAAGGAATATTTTGCTACTTTTCTCATTAATTGGTTTGCTTGCAGCACACAATTTTGGCTTTCTTTTTCAGCAAAAATGTGAAAATCTCCAATCAATGTATATCAGGCTAACCTGAATATTTAGTGTTTGGCCTTTTCTGAAGGAAGTATGGGTAACAGTATAAAGATACAGCTTTTTTGAAAGAAGTAACTTAAATCAAAGTTGTCTAGTACCAATAGATTCATAGGCTATTCAAAAAAGATATCAAGAAACAGCAACAACTTGGTAAGTCTATAAAAAGTTCTTGTGAATATTTATCTCCAGTTATCAGAAAGAAACCCAACAAATCATGTACCAGACCATTCTCTGGACTACACTGTCGTGGTTTTTGTGGATGGTGAAAAGGTAAATATCTGGCTGTTCATTGGCTATTATTGACTTCCAGAGAAAGTGAACATACTGCCCAATACCTTTTTTCTATTCTCTTTTCCAATATAAAAATCACTTTTACTGTAAATAGATTTCACTCCAGCCCCAATAGGCTATATATATTTGGGATAGGCTCTGTTTGCACATTAGGAATGGGTAAAGTTTATTTTCTGGTGCAAATGGGAGGTAAGTTTAAACTTCACCCCCTTACCCCTGATGTGCAAATAAATTCCCTGAATTGGTATATATAGGGGTGGGGAGAAAATTTATTGATGGCATAAGTGGTTATTGTGTTTAGAAAAAGCATAAAAAAGGCATCAAGTGGTATGTTCACTTTATTTGTAAATTAATAATATAAAGAGCAAAATATTTATCAGTGAAGACCTCCCATCAGAAGAGTGCAGAATATTTGGTACTGTAATTTTTTTTTTTGGCATTAAAGCTTGTTCAAATAGGTAATGCTAAGAACTCCCTCCAAAGCTCCTCACACCCTACCCTAAATATTCCAGAAAAAGTCCCTCAGTCACCCCATCTTGGCTGGCATAGTCCTTCTCAAAGCTCACATGATGGGTCAGACACAATGGATAAGACAATGATAGAGATGGGACATATGTCACTACCCATGATGAAAATGAAACCTTTAAAAATTGAATCAACTCCCCTCCCTTTGCACCAACTCCTCCTTCACCAATCTTGGAACATACCTTAATACCTCCTGAAACCTGGTTTCAGATAAAATAAGATAACTCTAATAGGCTAAGGGTAGCAATTTTCAAATTGTTAAAATCATTATTTTCATTAAACATCAAATGTGGTGGATCTTTGCTTATAGCTCTCTAAGATTCTAAATCAGCAGAGAAACTCTTTAACTTAAACACCTTCTTTAGCATCCCAATAAAGTCTTCTTTCTGGACCCCAAACCAAAACCTAACTAAAATAGTTTTGTAAGTTATAATATTCCCCCAGGAATACCAAATCAGGACCTAAAGGAAGGGCTTTCTGACAGAACCAGCTACCCAATCCTGGTTATAGATTTCACCCAACATGGCAAACAAAGATGCCAATGGCCAAAAGTCAAGCAAATCTTCTCTATTCACACTTAGAGAAAAAAGCAATATCCCAGGTCAGATATTCCTCTTTGGATGAATAAAACCACACAAAGTTTATCAGCCAAAACCAATCTAATGCCAAACATTTGTAAAAGCAGGACACACAATAAAAAAAAAATGCAGTGAAATCTCACAAGCCTTCAGTAAATGTAAAACTTACTATCCCAAAGGAGTGCCAAACTACAAAAACAATTGGCCAACATGGATAAACTGCAAAGGCCCCCATGACTCCTCCAATAAAACATTATGCCTTGCATATAAAAAAACAGTTCTAACACTCCAGATAACTGCAGAAAAAGCTATACCTTATCCATTTGCAGCTCTGGAAGCCAATCACCCCAAACTAAACCCTTTATGAAACTATACAATGCTGACACTCACAGAATACCCAACTCCAATTTACCCAAAGCAACAAGCATTGTGCACAAGATTATTTCCTTAAAACATCCCAGATCACAATCCAGTGGGAGAGAATCACCAATGCTGAGCCAACTAATCTCCTCACCCTATGAAAAGGGGTTTGCCTGGCAACCCCTATCAAGTAGAACTGAATTAGAAACAATACCAAGAATAAATCCCCTAATTAATGACAAGCCTGATGAACTACCAAACAAGCTAATACATAATATATGTGCATTTTTATATTAAACTCTATTGCAGTTTAGTCTATGAACCTACAGCAGCAGATGAAACCAACAATAATAAATGCATTGGCAAACATGTACCTAACCAATTATATTCACATTCAAGCAAAAATGGATCTTGCTTTACTGCTAGCAAAGTTAAACATTAAGACACAGTCTAATGAAAACTATAGTAATAAAGCAGCACATTTCAATACTTCAGTAGAAAGTAAGATCACTTTCAGAAAACAAGCTAAATGAACTAGTATCTTTATTAAATAATAATTCTGTTGATATTGCTTGCCTTCAGGAAACCCACCTGACTAAGAACCAACAAATAAAGTTTCCAGGATACACTATCCTGAGAAAGGACAGGACATCAGACATAGAAACTGGTGGTATAGCTATGATAATAAGCAATAATATCAAATTTTGTAGAATAGATTTTCTACTACTGCTAACAACTCACTGCAGTACCAAGCCACCTGAGGCCAACACAGCTTCACATGCCCCTCCTTCATCCCATTCTATGCAAAACTTCCCTCTTTACACCCTCCCACGAAGTTCCCATTTCCTTTAAATCTTTCTTTATGACATCCTCTCACCCCAGACAAGTATGAACTGTTTTTCATTTAGCCCTAGGTGGTTGGCCAAAAAGGACAACCTCTGTCAATCTGTGAACATTCATCTGCAGAATGTTCCCTAGCTATCTCAATTTTTTTTTCATGACAGCCATAGAAAGTTGCAGGATTGAACCACATATTTTACAGCCTACTGTTTGAAATTCAGCTAGTTAGCCAGGTACTCAGAACAATCCATAGGCAATTTCTCTTGAAAACACCTAGCAAATCTTCATCTGCTTTTGAGGGCACCCATGCTTCAAAGCTATGTTTGACCACTGTCATCACTGCACCTTTCAATATTCTAATTGTGGTTTGCAGACTTTTCTTTGTATTCTTCTAAACTATTTTAACTGTGAAAAAACACCTTGAACCTTTACTATTCTACTTTGACATCTTCACTGCTCCAACCATCTTTACTAAAAATGCTACTAAGGTAAATGAAGCTGCCCACCTGACCAATCTTTTCATTACCCAACATCACCTTTTCATCTTCACTTATTCCTAGCCTTAGTGACTTAGTCTTTTTAAAACTAATTTTAAAACCTATTCTAGCACTCTGAACTTGGAAAACCACTAACATTTTATTCATTTTGCTCACACTTTCATCTACAATGCTTAAATCATCAGCATAATCTAACTCCACAAGAGTTTTTCTTCCCCATTCGATTCCATGGTTGCCCATTGCCTTTCCTCTGCTCCATCCATAAGACAAAGTCCATCAAAATGATTCATATAAAGGGGGATAGAACACAACCCTGCTTAACTCCTGATTTAATACAAAACCAGCTGCTAACCTCATTTCCTACCTTAACCACAGCAGTATTACTGTCATATATAGCATAAATTACCTTAATGTATTTGTCTGGTATACCATAGAAGGATAAAACCTTTGCTAAATCTCTTCTATCAACCAAATCAAATGCTTGCTCATAATCTATAAAACTGAGGACTAAAGGTGTTTGACAACTAAGACACATCTCAATTATTAACCTAAAAGTCACAATTTGATTGACACATCCTCTGTCTTTTCTAAAACTGCACTGTTTTTCTCTTAAAACTTTGTCAACAGCATCTCCCAGTCTAAAAATTATCATGTTGCTAAGTAATTTGCTGCCTACATAGACCAGACTAATGCCTTGATAATTACAACACTGACTCTTATCACCTTTCTTATGCAGGGGTTTAATCAAGGTTTTCCTAAAATTGTTAGGTATTTCTCCTTTTTCAGAAACCATATTCATTATCTTCAGCAACTTATTTCTAACCTCAGAGTCTTCATATTTAAGAAACTCATTTACCACACTATCAGCACAAGAAGCCTTATTATTTTCTAATCCTTTTAGTACTGTTGCTAATTCTTCCTCACAAGACAAATTGTCCTTCACATCCTAGGTATCACAAACTTTTTCATTTACCTCTATATCTTTTTCTTGAACTGCATCTCAGTTTAGCACATTCTCAAAATGTCCAACCCATTTCTCTTTAACTCTTTCCCTATCACTAATTGTGGCTCTGTTCCTATCTTTAACTGGGACAAGTCTGATTGACTACCCCCTTTCAATTTATTAACATGCCAGCACAATATTTTACTATTATGCCATCTAGCTGTGTCTTCCAGATCCTCAGCAATTTTGTCCTTGACCTCCACTTCACACCTCCTTAGTTCATATTTTAATGCTTTCTCCACATTCCTTTTGTTTCCATATAATCTATCATTCAGATAATTTTTATACAAACCCCTTCTCTTTTCTAGTAAACATAAAGCTTTTTCACTAATATTCCTAGCTGCATTCTCAACTTTCCTCCCTAAGACACCATCAGTGACTTTGCAAATTGTTTTTCTAAAATTATTTCAACCATCTTCTACATTGTCAAATTTTAAACTCTCAAGTTTAGCATTAAACTGTTCCTGGTAAGTTTTTCTTAAATTCTCATCCTGGAGTCTACCAATATCATAACTTCCGGGGAGGTGGTTATTTTTTCAAAATTTCAGCTTTAAATTAATCCTAGACACTACTAGATTGTGATCTTAGTTTTAACATCAATAACAGCACTTATAAATACCATACTATCTTGTATTGATCCTGCCAGTCTTTGGTTTCCTATAACATAATCAATAAGGTTTGCTGTCTTACCATCACTTGAATACCATGTCAACATATGAATTATTTTATGACCAAACACCAAGTTGGTTATAACCATATTGTTATACCTAAAAAATTGAAAATTGAAAAAGTCTATAACCATTACTGTTTTCTTTTTGTACACCAAATTTACTTATGCTAGGATACCATTATCCATATTTCTACTTACCTGGGTATTAAAATCTCCTAGTAAAAAGACCATATTTCTACCTGGGACCCTGTCTATTTGCTCCTGTAACTGTAAGTAAAATTCATCTGAATCATGAGCTTCTCCATCAGTTGATTCAACAAGGGCATATACTACTATAGCTGATACCCTGAACTTTTTAGTCAATGAGCAATTAGTATTCCATTTTTAATACCTTCCCTGCCTCAATAAGCCTTAATAGCTTCCTTATTTATCATGAGCCCTACTCCCTGTCTATGTACCCCATCCTTCCTGCTTGAGTAAACAAATTCTATATCACCTAATTTCATGCTTCCTACCCCCTAGGATATGCGTTTCTGAAACTCCAAATAAGTCCAGTTTGAATCATCTGAATTTGTCAGTCAAAATGTTGAGACAGTAGTTATTTTTTAACATTGTAACATTCCAAGTTCCAATTTTCATGTTCTTTAAATCATAGAAATTATTTTGGCCTCAGGAAAAGCAATGATCCCAAATTACCAGTGCAGGATGGGGATCAACATATCTTAACTAAAGCGCTTAAGCCAGCTTAGAACTGAACAGCAAGAAGTCCCTGGGGCCTTCAGTATGAATAGAGGCTTTGTACAAGATGGTTTTCAGCACTTGGTGATGCTCTTCTAGCAACAAGAGTTGAAATCCTACACAGACAGTCCCAAGCTTATTACCTCCAACTCATTATGTATTTATGCCTACAAATATTATGCTATTATGAGGAAGCAACCCATAGTAGATAAATTAGCTTATCTAATTACCCCCATCAAAACAGACTAAGCCCAGAAGAATTTTCCATTAATCAGAATCCCATGCAAATGCTGTGTTGTTTACTAGGCTATAGTTTCCTTTTGGGGTGCCACTCCTCAAGTAGGAATAGAGTTGACCACATGGTCCCCAGTCTTGCAGGTACCACAAAAGGATGGAAGCAGCCCTTTGTAGAGGCAATTGTTGAAAGATCTGGATCTTATGCCCTGCTGCTACTGTCCTCCTCTGGAGGATCTTCCCACAGTGTTGTTGTGTGTCACCATGCAATTTAACCCATTACTCTTGGACATGCCAGTGGGCCCTGCTGAGTGTACATTTGAGGGGTCTTCTTTCTCCTCCACCTGTATTTATGGTCCCAGGTGGGGGTGGCCCAGTTTCTATTAAAGACCCAGAGGGACAGGGTCCCCCCCGTGGTCCATGTCTTTTATAGAGGTACCCTACATATCTGTAGTATGTTCCCTTATTGACACCTGGGGACATGCTGAGTGGCTTGGGAAAGACCCCTAAAGAGCAGTACACTTATAAAGCTTTTTTGGAGGGAGGGGGGGGGGTTAAAATTTTTGGGATAAATATCTTAATTATGTTTGGAAAAATCGTATGTGATGAATTTCTTTACATTATATGGTGACAAAATAATGTGTGAAAGAATGGGCTCTTTAAATGACTAAAGCAATTTGACAAAAAACATACCCATAGAATGGGAACCTGGAAAAAAAAATATAAAAAGAGACAATTTCAACACTGGCATATCAATAAAATGAGACAACACAGGCAACAAACAACAATATAATGCACACATGCACTTGACATTTTAGGCAGATATTCTTTTTATTTCAACAGTTTCAATGGTACAAAAAGTATTAAAAAAAATTAGTTTTTTTGAATTTTTTGAATTTTGTTTGCAAATTTTACAAAACGTATATGAAGAATTTAAAAGAATGAAACAGTTATATCATTGGTTTAGGTTCAGAAATCAGAGGATATAATTAGAAGCTTAGCTTGAAAATTTCTTGGGAGTGAGAGTAGGCCTAAATCAAATATCAAAAAGTTAAAAAATATTAGCATAAAAATATGATTTTTGATGCACTAGGTATTTTTTCTCCCTCCCCACTTTGTAACAAACCACTGACTGACACTCCTCCATAATTGCTGATGCAAGATTTCCCCATGGACATTTCCATCTTCAGTTATCTAAGTAATTCTAATATGCTAAAAAATATAATTTTATGTGGAGATTTCAATGCCCATAGCCTTTTGTGGGGGATAAGCCAGCAAATATAGCTGGTAAGTTTATTGAATGTTCAATCTCAGATAATACTGAATAAGTATTTGCTACCCCTCCACCATATATTTTGATCCCAAAAGTGGTAAATTTTCCATAATGGACCTAAAAATTGTGTCAATCAATACTTTGAATAAAATTTATATAAAGAAAATTGACAACTTTGGCACAGACCACTTTGTCATCATCTCTTCAATAAACAAACCCGCTAAAATCCAGCCACACGCCCCCAAATATATAAAATCTGAAGTAAATTGGACTATGCTCAAGAATAAACTTAATGATACAATTCTAAGTCACGCCCAGGGGTCATATATTTCAACTATGACAGCCAACACACAAGCTGAGAATATTGAGAACATTTCTGAAAAAAAACTGTCCCCTGCTAACTATTTAAATAAATTACAAGCTGAAGCTAACCTCAAGAAGGTCATAATAAATGCTGAATGTAATTACTGGAATAATTTTGCAAATAGTCTATCAAGAGAAAATGTGACCCAATAATACATAAACTTATAAGTCACATATGCGGGAAAAAAATATCTCCCAACCCTCTCCAGTATGAGCTGTTTTACAATAATACCTATTATGATAATGCAAAGGTAAGACTATTTGCAAACTTTTTCTCCAGTAAGCTAACATCAAATAAAAACAGCAATACTACCCCAATAATTATAAATCTCATATACTACCCTTGCCTAGGCTCAGTGTACATAACCTGTTTGTTAACACTTCATGAACTAAACAATGCTAGACGTCACATCAAGTCCAAGGTCACTAGTAGCTACAATAAGATACATCCTACATGGATCAAAAATCTCACCCTATCTTATTAACAGGGACTTATAAATTGCTCATTCCTATCAATCCTGAAGAAAGAAAGAAATATGACCTTGCGTCTTATAGGCTATAATGATTACTCCTGTACTGGGAAAAGTAATAGAAAAAAATATTTACAATTGACTCCTTTAGTTTGTCAAGAAAAGCAATATGATACCCCTTACTCAAACTGACTTCAGGAAACACCATTCCTAAAAAGATGCTTAGTAATGTTAACAATTGCAATAAATGAAGCACTTAATTAAATAACTAATTAATTAAATTAATTAATTAATTAAATAATAGTTTTTTACTGTTTATTATTAATAGTTGAAAAGTAGAGTTGAGAGAAAGAGTCAAACTTTAGCGTAAAGAGCGAGGTGTTGAGGAGGGAACAGCCCCTTTCATATACAGAGTAATTTCTGTTTGTTTTAAGTTTTAATATTGCTCCTTACTTTCAGTTAAAAAAAACTTGTTTTTTATTTAATCACATAAAAGACCCAAATTGATTATGGGTTTATTGTTTATGGTGTTTGTGCAAAGACCCAGATGCAAAAATTTAAATAACAAAAAATGATATAATTCACCTCATATTTGGTCTTAGGAAACAAACAAGTACTAAGTTTCTGCTTACTGAGAGCAGATTATCAAAAATAAATGAAAGACGACGATTCCTTCTAATAAATTACCCAACAAAAATAGAAGCCAATAACTCACATGCTTTATATAACTGGTTAGGAAATCTATCCATTTATAGAGACATTGCAAATGAGTTTGCCAGTAAAAAAAAAGGAGACTTCCAGTGCCAGCAAAGTCCATTGCATCCACTCCCCCTCCCATGGAGTTGGTCAATCCCCATAATAAACACTAATTTACAAAAAATGGACTGAAAACATCCTAGCTATCATGAGGATGACTAAAAACTTATTAAGTTACCCTCTCATATTTCAACACCTTTCTGTGAATTGTGGAAGACAATGAACCAATTCGAAAGAGAGCCTGCTTCAAATAACAGGGCGCCAAAGGGTATTGCAAATAACATAGAAATAAAGTCAGAAAATAAAAATTTTTGTCAGATGTGTTTTTTTGCTGCTAGATATCTGCAGGAACATCTAATTTTTTTTCATGGACTTAAAAAAAAGTTAAAAACAATAGTGTTTTTCAATGAAAAATAACAATTTAACACAAAATTCCACAAATAAAGGGGTTTTACCACTTCTAAACCCACTTGAAAAGACAAAAGAATCATTTACATTTTACTAAAAAATAAAAATTCTGCTTAAATTGATTTTTTTTTTATATTCAAGAAAATAATTTAAGAAGTATAAATAGCATCCAAAATAAGATACTTTTTAGAACAAGTAAATATAAATTAGTTGTAATGAATGATTTATATTTAGAAGTTATTACCAAAAGTAAGCGTAGTGTTGCTGTTACTGGACCCCTCCCCCCAAAAAAAGACCAGAGCATCATTTGGGCACGTTGATGCCCAAATGATGCACGTTGGGCTTCATTGGACACAATTGACTCTATTTAAAAGGATAGAGTTTATAAGGTAGAAAAGATTATGACAATATATTACATTTTAGAATGATCAAAATAAAGCAGATCTTGGCAAATCTGCTGATATCAAAAATTGACTTGTGGAATTTTTAGCTGTATTTAATTTTTCTAATATTATAAAGCAAACAATATTAAAAGCATATCATGTTTTCAGTAAAGTACAAAAAACATTTTAACCTTTTAGAGGATTTGTGGAATGGCAACATCATTTTTATTTATGGTAATTAATATTATTTTTAAGTTTCATTTCTTCACACGTAAGAATTTCAGCATGTTATAGGTTTAATATCCTTTAAAAGCTAATTTTGCTTGTTTTTAGTTTTAAAACCACTCTTTATCACACAGCATTGATTTTTTTTTCATTTTGTTTGTTTTTTAATGAAGATAGATGTTGCTTGTTTTTAATATTTGTAACAGAAATGTGACAAAAAAACTGTTTTGTATGATTTAATATTATAGTACAAACAAGGTATGGTGGTTTTATTTGTGGTGGAGGTGGCTTTACAAATATTTTGGATTTCAATATTGCAATATTAGCCAAAAAATTTCAAATTAAACATATAGTAAATCCTTATATACCATTGTTGAGAATCAATCACAATTTATGAAATATATCATTCACAAGATTGCAATAATAGCACATGTTTGTGATCAATAAGCATAGAAGCCCTTAAATATCTACTTTGGTAGAAAGCAAACACCATATGTATGCCAGGGTAATCACTTCTTGGCAGAGAAGGGGCATCCCCCTTATGTTTTTTGGAGACTTGGTAAAAAAATGAGTTGGCATAATTGTGGCACAAAGCACCAGGATTTTTCCCATGCCGTCAAAATTTTTAATTTGGTTAAATAAAGAACATAAAAATACTGACATCTCATCTACAGGAATCTTGAAATTGATTGGTAAATGCTGCAGTTTTACCAACCCCTTCTGTGATTTTAACGGTTGTGCTATGATTTTCTATTTGGTTAAATAAAGAGCACAAAAATAGTGACACGATATGTACGGAAATCTCAATCTCTGCCGGTAAATGCAGCGCCTTTACCGACTCGTGTCATATTCGAAACGGAAATTATGCTAATTTTTGATTAATACTAAGTCGTTAAAAATTACCTGCCAGTTGGTAAAACACCCCCTCCCCATTCCCTGATTGCTAAATTTTAAATATTGTGAGAAAATCTCCTCCAACTTGGATTATTTTGTTAATTTTGTTGTTTTTGTTGTTGTGTTCGTTTTCTTCTTATATTCTAACTGTGCCAAATCAAGGAATGAGTTAAGGCTAAATATACAAACTGTAATTTCAGGCCACTCATGTTAATGTATGTCAACTGACTCCTGAAGTGGTGAAACTCTTGAAGAACTTCCGATTTAGAAAAGCATCAAATTCAGCTGCTATAATCTGTAAGGTGTCAAGCATTTATTTCAATTGTTTTTTATTTAAAATTAAGCTTTCTTAAGAGTTTAACTTAAATTTCTAACATCAGCAAAAATTGAAACAGGAATTTTTGTTTAGATTATGTATTTTTAATACTTTAAATGTTCTGTGTGCTATAATACCTGGTTTCCAGTATTACTACATTAGTTTTAAACCAGAATTCTTATTTTTTTAACACATATGCTGATATCAAGTATATAAACACAAGGTTTTTCACTGTCGAATCGTTAACTAATTAAAACTGTTAGCAAACACATATGGGGAATGTCTTAATTGAGCACTAAACTCAAAGAAAATAAAAGCTTGGAAAAATATCTACTATAGCCCATACGGGGTTAGTTTATCTCTGGAGACATTGTCGGGGATGCAACAAAAGATTTATTAACAGCATGAAATGATGGTATCCATGGAGTTTGTAGTATAGAAACTTGTCTCCTCTTTTAGCATCATTATTTGTTTTTGAATGTTGTGCTTCCAATTGTTGTGCTTCAACAATAATTCAGTTTGCTAGATAAATTCTCGAACAGTTTTTTTTTGTTAGCTCAACTGAAATGGAAATTTTATTGACATTGTTAGCGAACAATTTTTGTTATAACAGCTAAAACCACAATTAGAGTACCAGCATTTTTAGTTGTTTAATGGTTTATCAAAATACATCTCCAAAAGGAGGTGCATAATTGCGTTTGAGCATATTTGTAGACTGGGGGAATAAGAAATGTAACTTTTTACTTAGAAAAACACCTCCCTTTACTGTAATAATATGAAAAAAAGCTTCGTTTTCTTAAAGAGTTAAAGAGGCTGAGTCCCAAAGTCGAACCTTAAAATGTACAGGAATTAGGAGAGGCAGTTGGGGGGCTGCCGCCCCCCAAACTCCCCGCTTTTAAAGACTCTTTTGTACAGTTTTTTTGTTAAAGGGGACGTCCGCCCCCCTAAACCCCCGCTCTTGGCTTCGGAAAGGCCCTCTTTTAATTAACAAAAAATTGGAATGAATGAATAATGGAATAACTTCGAAAAATGTTAAACACAAAAGGACAGGAGAATCATTGCGCCGAAACTAGTAATTAGTAATAATGAAGTCCCCCCACAACAAAAAACCTGTACAAAAGAGTCTTTAAAAGCGGGGGATTTGGGGGGTGGCAGCCCCCCAACTGCCTCTCCTAATTCCTGTACGTTTTAAGGTTCGACTTTGGGACGCAGGCTCTTTAACTCTTTAAGAAAACGAAGTTTTTTTCATATTATTTCTGTACGTTTTTCTACAATCCATGGTGGATGTAATTTAATAATTCCTGTACGAATGTTGATATTCGTAACTTTTAAGAATTTCAAAAATTCTTGATAAGAATTTCAAGGATAAGGATTTTAAGAATTTCAAAAATTCGACACGGAATTCTCCGAGTAATTTTCCTGGAAAGTTTCTTTGGGAAATCTTAACCCCCGATTTTCTAGCTTAGATTCCTGTACGTTTTAAGGTTCGACTTTGGGACGCAGCCTCTTTAACTCTTTAAGAAAACGAAGTTTTTTTCATATTTTGTGAAAAAAAACCGCCCGATAAGGGACTTGAACCCTTGACCCGAGGATTAAAAGTCCCTCGCTCTACCGACTGAGCTAACCACCTGCATGTGTATAAATATAACTTTTAAAAATTTCAAATTAACATGGGCTCTTATGGAGAAATGGGTTAATTAAGTGGCTAATGCGTGGTTTCTGGAAAACAGGGAAGAAGTTATCGGATCGAGCTGAAATTTCGCGGATAAGCTCCCGGGCCGTAGGGGACCTTAACTTGTGAATTTCAGCCCGATCGGACAACGTTAAAGGGGGGTGGGGTGGGGTGGGGGTCGAAACTTTCGGGGGGCTAAGATTTTCCTACGAAACTTTCAAGGGCCCTTACTCGGAGAATTCCTCATCGAATGAGTCTTCGTACACCCAGATCCGATGTCGGCTGTGACCTGTAGGCGTCGAGAAAAAAAAAAGAATATGAAAATTAAGTGGCTATGCGTGGTTTCTGGAAAACAGGGAAGGAGGTATCGGATCGAGCTGAAATTTCACAACGTTAAAGGGGGGCTGGGGTTGGTGGGTCGAAACTTTCGGCCAGATTTTCCCCTTGAAGGAAAAGTCGGAGGGGGATGAAATTTGGCAGGTTTCTTAGTTGGAGCTTGGGCTACAAAATGCATCCCTCCCCATGCCTCTGCGACCACTGGAACCGAAGATCGCTTAACATTGTCGTGGTTCGCCTCTTTATAGAGGCACGAGTGTGCCTCCTTGAAATATATGACATAATTTTCTTTCTTTTTTTTTGGCAGCAAAAATATAACTCACAAAATCTTTAAACAAGCAAAACGTTGAAAAGCTCAACTAATCAAAAATCAGCCTCTACAAGGTTTAGTTCTGCATAATTTTGTATGCCTGTTTAATCTGAGACGGTTCTGAGCCATTTGAAACTTTTCTGTTCTATTAGGAAATTGTTTTTTCCAGAAACTGCTTTGTGTAGCTTTCCATAAAACCAAACAGGGAAAGAAATTGGTGTGATTTTTGTTATTGTGTGTCTGTCTGCTCTGATATCAGAGCTGTAGCTCAAGCCAGTCACAAAATTGTTGCATATTTAATGCCTCTTAAAGGATTAGCTGAAAACCAAAGTTCTGAATCAAAGCTGCTATAGAACAGGGGTCAAGCTCTTTTCCTCTCCGAAATTATTTGTCCATTCACTCATGTTAAAAATCAAGATGTCGTTAACCCTCTTCACTATTTAGAAGTTTCATTAGTTACGTAAACCAAAGACAATCTTTGTCTAACAAATTTCTTCTGACAAATGTCTTATTTTTAACACTTGATGAGATGGTTAGTGTAAAGGCAAGGTAAAAACTACGGTCTTTGAATTTTCAGTGTATCCTGGCAGTGTCGATCTGTTTCATGACCCTTCAGCCAGGAAGTGTGATATGGGGCAATATCCTGTGCTTTCTCGTACCTTTTCTGTTTACATTCCCCAAATTTCTCCAGATTTTTTCAAGTACCCATTTAGAGTTGAATCAGCTCTGACTGAGCTTACAGAGTCAGGCCACTGACCCCCATTCCAAAACTAATAACCAAGACCTGAACTGCTGTCATCGTGGATAAAAGATTTTAAGACTAGTGCGCTAACTATTTGGCTAGAATGGCTAGAGCTTGACCCCTGTTCTATAGCAGCTTTGATTCAGAACTTTGGTTTTCAGCTAATCCTTTAAGAGGCATTAAATATGCAACAATTTTGTGACTGACTGAAGTTAAGATGCTCAAGCTTTTGCAAATTCTACCCTTGGAATCTTGATGTTGTCCTTTCTTCCTTTATTATTCGTTAGAGCTATGCTTAGTATGATCTAATAATGTTATTGCAGTGAAAGTGAATCGTGAAAATCAGGAGATATGTGTTGACGAAGAATTAGAAGATATTGAGCTTGAAGACCTGCAAAACGCTTTGCCATCACACCAGCCTCGCTTTGTCTTATTTTCATCTAAAGTTGAACATGGAGATGGAAGGTTTTCCTATCCACTGGTTTTTATATTTGTCACTCCTAGAGGTATGTGATTCTAAATGACCCTATGATATTTTTGTGTGTGTGTGTATTTTATATTTTTTCAGACAGTACTGTTACAGGAGAAAGTATTGATAAAGTGCCGCAAAGTACCTAAGAAGTGCATTTTCTTTAACTAATGCCCAAGTTCAACTTCTTATGGTATGCAATTTGTATAACCACATACTCAAAATAAATACATTTAGACCAAAAATACACTTTTTCAGGCTTCTACATACTTCCTGCAATTGATTGCCTGCAATTTCACTACCTATCTCTAAAACCAAAATTGTGTACGTGTTAGAGTGAATATTTTTAGAATGATCTTGTTTGTTTGGGGTGTCCCCCGCTTGAACCACCTCTGTACCATTAAAGGATATAAAGGATCTATCTTATAAGGATCGATGTAAAGATCTATCTGCATATAAAGGATAATCTTGTATTTACACTTGACTTATTTCAGCGATAACACTGGAGCACTCACCTCTTATGAACCCAATTTTAATGCTTTGTCCAAATGTATTATTCCATGTGAAGGAAGGTTGGAGGGTCATATTATCTTCCTTGCATATTTACCAGAAGAACCTCCAACTAGAAGATTCTGAATTTGGGTCTTAGACTTTATTTTTTAGACTTCAGAGACCTTTTCTGAGGAACATCTATTGACCTCCCTCCTTATAGCTGGTTTGCTAATATTCAACACTAGCAAACAGTTTGTGGTAGCGAACTGTGAGCATAGAGTAACATTTGCCAATAGTAACTAAACACTTAAAAAAACAAATTTAGAAACAATATGTAGGTATTCTAATTGCATAATCGCATGTCCAGATAAAGTACCATTCCAGTTATTTTAGTGTTTCATCAATTATCAAAAAGAGACAAAAAAATATGTGTACAGTAATATTTTTACCACATTTCCTTGTTAATTGTTTATGGAGTCCGTGTTTCCCAAGTTTTTGCGTCTCCGAGGTGCTCCAGATCCGCATTATCTCGGATAACTGCGGCTCTACTGTATTTTCAATGGTGATTCCAATATGCAAAACTTATTAGATTTAAACTTACCGCTCAATTATTATTTTTAATCAGAAAGTCTAAGGTTATTTAAGGAAAGGGAGGCCCCTTCCTCCAAAACAGGATAGTAATTTTGATGGAGTCTCTTGATGAAGTTGTTCATGATGCGCATTTATTTAATTTTTCGAGATCCTCGTTTCGAACCAGTGGTTCGATGGTTCGAATGCTGATTTCTCTTATTTTGCGTCACAAGAAATCAATTTTGGCCCGAACAGGGACAAAACCTATTCAAGTTTAAATTCTGAGAAGGCCAATTGGTTTAAACCATCAAAACATTTTTAGTATTATACCCCAATTTCGGAAGCCACACGGTCGCGTGGTGGCGAATTCGCCCCTAGACATAAGTGCAGTCAATGAAAAAAATGAGCAGTTGACAAGCAATTAATAAATTAAAAGTAGTATTTTCTAAGAGTTCAGTTGGAGCTTAAAAACAATATGAGCTATCATGCATGTGGAAAGGGCTGCCGATCTGTCAAATCCCTCTGATTTCTAAAAAAGACCTTTTTGCATCTAGATCAGTGGTCGGTGTAGCGTGGCCTCCGATCTCTTGGTCCTCCACCTGAGGCTGGGAAGGCTATGCACCGTAAAGTAACGTTTAATTTGAAACAAAATATATACATGCCATCTATGTTATTTTCAGAGTTATAGTGGCTGAGTTGTCTTGTTTGCTGTTAATAGGATAAAGCTATTGCATTACTCCGATGTTATTTTCATATTGATCTCTACCTTCTAAAGATAGATTTGTGGTTAAATTAAATTGAGAGATCTTCTCCAATACCTAGGATAGGGTATTTTCACCAGCGCCATCTTTTTCTCAAGTAGTCTGGCACGCCGTCTGTTGCTAATTTCATATAGCGCCGTCTTTGTTCCCATATCATTAAGGTGCTAATTTTTTACTGGGAACAAGCAATAGAGGGGAAGGAACCCCTCGAAAGCCGTACTATAGCCAATGGTATTCAGTTACCCGCAAATTACAGTGAATATGTGAGGGGTCTTCACACTTTCCTTGTTCCTGAGTGATTTCAGTATTCTCTGATGACTATTTGCTCCACCCCCGCCACACTCATTTGACTACGCTCTGTGATTTTGTATCTGAATCGGACCGCCCACTGATTTTGCTTGCTGCGTCAGAGGCCATTTCATTCCGAAATGGGAATGAGCAGTGTGTTGCCAGGTTTGGTTTATAGCCCAGTTTTGAACTTCGTCTTCCGAGCAATCAAAGCGGGTAACAAGAACAATGGAATATTCGGAGAAGCAGTACTGTATTTTAAAGCTGATGTGCTGACTAAGGCAAAGGATGAATTGTGCCAGTTAGCCGCTATGTCTACTTGTTCTACAGATCGAGTTCAGCCCTAGGATATCGTTGCAGATCTGGTAAGAGCCATCCGGACTTGTGACAAGGAGAGATTAGTCCTCCTCAAGTTTATAATCTATGAGCCTGACGAGGTACCCATACTCTAAGGGGAAGGTTACAGCCACAATGACTCGCCAAGTCAATTAGCTTCATTCTATTGTTTACGATCTTAGTGGCCACCTAAGCTTCTTCAAATCAGCACAAAATAAAGCTAGTGTAACTGTGGGAGCAAATGCAACAAACTCTCCGGATAAGCCTTCTTACTCTGTGATTCTCAAACAACCTCCGAAAGAAATCGAAAAGCCTGACAGTCGCAAGGAGTATCGTGATAAGTGATGACAAAGATGCAGCAAAGTCTCTTGCTGAAGCACTAAACAGTGCTACAAATACTGATGCTCGGCTGAAGACCCCCGCTCATTGTGGTTTTATAAGAAATGTTCCCGATGAGGTATCGCCGAACGATCTATGTTCAATGATCAGGAATTGCATGAAAGCCGAGAGAATTCGACCAACTCGTTCATACAAGCTTGTCTTTGAAAGTAAGGACGATTTACAAGCAGCAATGAACAACCTATAACTCTGGGTTATGAGCGCTTCCGAATGGACATGTATTGGTATTCCCTGATGAAGTGTTTTCAGGGCCAAGAATACGGTCATGCTGCCAAGGACTGTAAAAACGCTATTCGCTGTTCCCGTTGCAGTGGCAATCATGCGCAAAATATAGATAACCCCATAATATTGCACTGAAGTGTGCTCTGTGTAAGCAGACAGACCATCCGTGCTACACTGTTCAGTGCCCCGTAGCCAGAAAGCTCATGATGAAGCCATGACCAACTCTGAGCTAAAAGCGTCTTTTATTGGAATCTGAATGGCGGTGTTTTCAATAAACTCCTACTGCTTGATTTCTAGTAACGACGTTCTGTGTCCACAAAAACATTTCCTTTCAGCCGATTCGCTTTCCCTGTTAAAAGTGAATGGCAAAACTTTCCTTTTTGTGGTGCCAGCTGAGAACTCGGGCAGAGGAAGACCTTTTGGTGGACTGGCGATACTAATGAATTTATCACCTTTCGACATCAACATTTGTCAAGAACGAGCGTTTCTTTGGCATAAAAGTCGTAAATCTGATAGTATATTGCTGCTACTAACCAACTGATTACAAGAACTTGGCTTCCGATGAAAAGTTTTCCTGTGCAACAATAAAGCTTGGTAAATCCTTGCAGCAATGCAGCTATGCATCTTATCGTGTTGTTCTTGCCGGGGACGTGTACTGCGAACTCTCAGTGCCAGATCACTCACAATCTCAAATACTTATATCTGGTCCATCCAATTTGTATGTTGTCCCCAATGACAATTCGTATACGTGTATCCGTAACTCCGGAGCGATTAGTTCGCTTGATTTCATGCTCTGTTTGAACTGCGTGACTATGATTGAATCAAGCCATGTTCCCTTTATAGAATATCGGTATTGGATAATCTACCAATCTACAACTCTTTTGTTATTGATACGTCTGAAATTCAAGTTACGTGGAATGGCCAATTATCTGACCCGGTAAAAATTAATAAGGGAGCTCGGTAAGGTGCCTTGTTGTCTCCTAGTATATTTAAATGTGCGCTTGCATTGTGCCTGCGTCCCCTCAAAAGTTCTGTTTTTTACGGTAATATTGGCTTGTCTTATGTTGCATGTGCAGACAACATTCTACGTGTTGTCCGGATTCGCCGTGGATTGCTTTCCAATTTTACTGTCAGTTAATGCGTCTAAATGCGAGTTTATTTGTTTTAATAGCCCTTATGCGGTCGCTCCACTCGTTGCTGGGACTGCAGTTCTACCATGTTCTTTTTTAGTGAGTTGGCTTGGTCTTTGTTTCGGCCCAACACTTTCCACTACCTGTTCATCCCTAGTAAAGCAAGCCGTGAAAAACCTACGCGTCGCTTACGGGAAGCATCCCCACAAAAAAGCCGTTACAACCGCAGCGGTTTGAGCATGATTTATAACGCTTATTGAGCCCCTGTGATTTTGTTTTTATCAGGCATGGCTCATCTTTTTTGTAAGAAAGGTCGCCAGGCTCTACACGCGGCTTATTTCAGATATCGCAAATTCCTCCTCCGGCTTCCTAGATGGCACCGAAACAAAAAAGTCATTGCTCAATTTGGTTTAATAGACGTGCCTTCTCGGATTCGGTCTTCAAGTGACGATTTATGTTAAAAGACTATCAACTTTATTCACGTTTACGACCCTCGGCAGCCTTTTTTCATATTGATACTGGTTTAATTAGTTCATGTTGTCTTTGTTAGTGTTAATTTTTTTTTCGCTGTTTATTGTTTTTGTTTATAATACTCCATACTTTGTGTTTTTTTTAATACTTTTATGGGTAATAAAGTTCATACATTCATTCATATATATTTGCTAACGTTCTGATGGATGCAGAGAATAGTGGTGTGCTTCTTGTCCTTGCGACTCATGATATCTCTCGTGCTTTCGATTATAGTGTGCATTCCCATTTGCTGTATAGTGTGCAGCAGCGAAGTCTCAATCGTTGTGCGGGTATGTGAAAATCTGTTTGCGAGATTATGTGTTGTCTGAAAGCACCCACTCGTCATGGTTTTGTAATGAGTAAAGCCGTGATTCGAGTTTGGAAAGGAATCCCTCAGGGTGGGGTAACTTTGCCACCGTATAATAATAGTGTGGTTGCACCCAAGAAAAACGCTAGAATTTGTTTTGTTTTAAAGGTTTGGACCTTTCCATACTCAATAACGCTGACGACATCCTGAATTTAAGTAGAACCGTACCGTCTGTTGAGGAGAATTTTCCTATGTCTAGTAGGGAATATGCCGAATTTGGTCTCAATTTTAATGCTTCGAAGAGCGAGGTCCTTACTTTCGGGGAATCTGTCCGTGACGTTGGATACATACAGTTAGGAAATCAGAATGTTCAGTTATCTGCTTGTATTAAGTATCTCGGTCTCCCGATAGGGGATAGTGTAAAAACGACAAGAGCTATCCTTATCTGTCGTCTAAGTGAGAAACTTAGAAAAGTGTTTGGTGTGCTAGTTTGCTGTAAAGCTTGCTACAGCAGGCGTATTCTCGTTTGTGTCTACAACACTTTTGCGATGCCTCTTGTCCTCGCTTTGACTCCATTTTGGAATATGTTTACGGCTATTGATAAAAATACTGTTAGATTCGTATATTTTCGTTTCGCAAAATTTTCCTTGTGTGTACCCCTATGGGCTAGAAACAAAAAAACTAGTGTTACCTTACAGGTTGACTGAGCCAATAACCGTGACTGAGCAGCGTCGCGGTCGCTATTTTTCTAAGCTTGATAGGACAAACAACCTCCATCCTGGTATGTGTTAGTAGAAATATTTGAGTATATTCTCGGTAGTATAGTTTCCTTTGTGAGTGTCTTCTTCTTTCTTTTTTTTTTGTCCTCTCATCTACTCCATATTGAACCCTTGTGTGTTTTTTGGGCAATAAAGATATTGATTGAAATTGTCTATGTCTATGCTTCAAGAATGAGTTCTTTAACAAAACAGCAATGCGACTATAATATTAGCTTTTTTATATTGGTAGAAAATATGGTAAAACGTTTTTTGGGTATATTGGGTAAAAATAGTTTTTGGTACATTTCGTGAACCAAGTGCATAAGATTATTCAATGAAAATCAAAAGAATATATGAAACATTTAACTTTTAACATAGCTTCTCAACGTCATGTCGTACCTATTTCTGTTGAGGCTAGGACTAATGCCATTCTCCGTATAAAGTCCAAGTCAATTGACATAGATGGTATTAGTAAAAACGTCGGTTATAGTCCGATGTTGTTCCATTAAGCCTACAGATGCTTTTTCAAATGTTGGAGGGGGTCCCAGATAGCTACTTATGTGGTATGGTCAGCTGTATGTTAAAGCACAGCAAGGACCCATTTTCTTTGTTCTTCCTATGGTCCTATAGCTGTTTCTTGCAATCTTTGAAGTTTAAATATCTTTTCTCTTTTGCTTCCTCTGTAAATAATATTGTTAATTTTGGACAAATCAATTTGGGTTTGAGAAGGATTTTGGCTGTCAGTACGCCCTTGTGTCCTGTGTCTCTTCTGTCCAAACTTCGAAAAGAAGAAATGGCATCTATATATATATATATATATATATATATATATATATATATATATATATATATATATATATATATATATACTTTTATATTTATTTTTTGTCTCTGTTGTGCACGCTCAAACTGTTTATTTTCTCGCTTCAAACGATATTAATTTTTCTATTATTTGCCAATTATTACTAAATTTTACTAAACTTTACTAAATCATTACTAAATTATTTGCCAAATATTACTAAACCAGTTAGCTAAACTAAATCAACCGCGAAAGGTGGGCACTAGCGAGTAACACACGGATATTGACTGTTTATTGATTACTTTGTTGTAAGCCTTCTGTACTTGGTTTGAATTTCAGATCCTTAATCAGGGATTATATCTCCTCTTTTACATCAAAGCGTAACTGGACACAAAACCTTTTATTACCTCGGCTTTTTTTGTAACTTCTTTTAGATTGTCAGCCGGAACTGATGATGATGTATGCTGGAACAAAACTCTCCATTGTCCGTGAAATGGATCTCACAAAAGTGTATGAAATCCGAGATGTGGAAGAACTGACCGAGGAATGGCTTCTGTCAAAATTAGTAAAATAAGTGCTAAGCTCTGGTTGAAATGGAAGAAGTTTAGCTTTGTATTTTCATTCCAATAGTTTAAATGTTCGATTTTTAAAACCGCCTTAATTCCTTTTGGTATTTTTTTGAAAGTTTTTTCTAAGTCAGGGTTTGTTTTTAAAGTAAATATGGGAAGTTGAATTCTAATGTTGCATGTTTCAGAGCTTTAATTTACGAACTGATATGTGAAATTTTAGGAATTTTAAGTTGTGCATTACTGGGAATATTTGTTTTTCATGCCTATTACATTGTTATTAGTTGTATCTGTTTCTACAAAGTGTTTTCTTGCTCTGTTAGTCATAGAGAACGATCGCCTCTCCTGTGCCAATATCTTTGCTACTAAGCTTTAAGCCATAAGAAATCAATAAAAGTTTTTATTCTGTCACAAGCCTTGCATTTCTTTTTAAGGCTAAGTTTAGGCATTTTTTGGAAAGTCAAGGATTTCAGTTTATTTATTATCGGTTTTTATTAGAAAACAATTTTAGGAGTTTAACAAAGGAGATTATTTGGAGTAAAACAAAGAGGAATAAGTCAAGACTAAAATAGTTGTATTAGAAGAAGACGAATTCGAAAAAGGTATGAATTGGTTCCTACTTTGTTGCCCTTCTGAAACATGTACTTGAGTTGGGGCAGACCCAAACAGCCAAACACTACCCGAGACTTGATCCATTGAATAGTTAAGGATCGACAAGGCTGGGATCAACGGGTATAAATATCAACCAGCATAAGAAGATTCAATAAAAAAGAAAATATACAAGAAAATATTTTATGTAATGAAATACAAACATACTAACAATTAGAGAATGACAACAAATAAAAGACTATGTTTGGGTAAATAGGGTTGTTCAATAATATCAACAGCCGATATTGGTTTCAACGCTTTCAATACGCTTTTATGATTATATTTACGTTACTCTCCGACAGATCCCGAGCACCGTATGAAACATGATCACATCACTGCAGCCGTTATCATCGATGTCATAACAGCTTTTGACTCATTTGTTGGAGGTTACATATGGGTTGCGATTTGGAAAGACAGTGTCCCGGATAAGCGGATCCGTCCCATCCAGGGATGCTACCATCACGTTCGAGCCTGCGTACTAGTTGGTGGAGGACTATCCTCCCTATTTGACACCTTGTCTATGCAGTCAGTAAAAAATATTCAGTAACTTATTCAAATGTACCATCCTGGGGTATATGTGTATCTTGTTTCATTGAAGGGGTGGGGGTATTCGTTACAGTAGTAAAAATATGAAATTTGTGGGAAAATTGAGGCTTTATAGGGGGAGCCATCCCTCCTGAGCACGAGCGCAAATATTGCTTTTTGTGGTAAAATGGGATTAATTTTTACACTAATTTTAATGAAAACGCTCCGTGGGTTTCTTGATATTCTCAAGTGCAGGCACATACATACAGGGAGGGGCCCCATGTCCCTTTCGCTTGAATCATAAGGTGTTTACGACATTTTATATACCTTATTATGTTTTCCTTACACTTCGCCTATTTCGACACCTCAAATAACAAATGAGACATCTTCCTATTTCTGAGAAGGCATAGTCGTCAGAAGAGCAGGGTTGATTACCGTAAATACCGTATCCAACTGTGCACCTATTTTTCCAGGGATTCAGTTGATTTTGAGCCATCAAACTTTCCTTAAACATTAGTTCTATATTAATAGAACCAAGAAGAAAAAATAGGTTTGACGTCAGAAGCTCAAATTTTATTGCTATTGAACCATATTTACCGAAAAATGTTTGGATAACTCTGTTTTGCCCTGAATTCGGTGGTTAACTAAGTTAAGAAGATAAAAGAAAAATAATGCAAAACGAGAGTAAATTAAGTTGGTTTTGCTATTTCGAAAGTGGAACTTCAAAAAACACTGTCTTAAATCAATAGTACTTAGAAAAAGTGATTGATACAGCACTATTGGCAGAATAATACAGCCAAAAGTGCCGATAGTATTTTGGTTTAGTATGAAATAAGCAACCCGACCACACAATCGTGCAGCTTATACACAATGTTATCATATATAAACGACAGAAAGAACAAATATATCACCCGTTCGTAATTTAAAAATACTTCAATTTTTCTATTTTTTTCCGAGTGCCATAAAAATGATAGCATAACCAAGAAAGTAAGGGGAGGAGTAGGGCACATCTCCTGTAAATATCAGGTAAAAAAAAACAGTACTGTACAGAGGATATATTTATTCAAAAGTGCAGCAAATTTTATTTGACAGGAAAGATAACTTAAATTCTGAAATCAAGCGAAAAAAAACGAAAAGCTACTGTACAGAATTCCTGTTTTCAAAATGCAATAATCTTCGTCGCCTAAGTTCTGATTCGGGGCTGTTTTCTCGAGCGGTGCCACTTTCTTCTGGAGGCGCAGTGCTCGGTCCAGCATCACTGAAAGAGCATAAAATAAGACAAAATTAGTTTGAGCTAAGAGCTCTAAATGTTATAAAAAAAAATCTAATTGAAAAACCACCAACGCTGATAAATGGGCCTTTTTCTGCGTTCGAGAACTTAAATGGTTCAAATAGCTTATTTAGTTTCCAATATGGACTAAATTTCCTCTTGTTTGAAAGATTGCTTTAGACAAGATACTGAGAAATTTGAGGCAAAGGCGAAGAAAGTTAAGACCTTTAAGGAAACAATAAGGGTTTCCATAAGGGGTAGGAGGAGGGCTTGAAGTCTTAACAAGCGCATGTTTAGGGCGATGTCTTCAAGAACAGAAATCACTTGGCGCGAAAATTTACGTGCCTTTTCTGCCTGGAGGCAGAAAAGGCACGGTCGAGGACTGGTTGCTTTTTGATTGATTTCAACCCTGAAAAAGTCACTACAATTTTTAGTCGACTATCGATTGGGCCCTCACAAATTTCTATGACCATGTCTTCTACACGAAGCGGTCGAAAATTATTATTTAGTTTCAATAATATATCGGAGAAATAAAAGTCGACACTAGTGTCAGACTTAGTTGAGACTGATGTGTTTTCTTATGTTTTTTTTTTTTTTTTTAACTGCTTCGTCTATTGTTCATTGAAACTCGAGAGGTGGCATATTTGATAGGAATTTGAATGATAATCAGGGCCATTAGCTATCAGAGGGCCCTATATTTTCCCTGGGCACCAACACAGCCCGGATTAATCAAGCATTAATCATGATTATTTTTTCCCCTGTGTTTTAAGAGATAGCGTAATTTAGTTGAGGCTTTTGACAATACTATGAATGCTGTTTTAAATAATTGAATCTAGAATTTTGAGTTAACCATTTCCCTTAGAATAATAAAATGACCCGAAAAACATGTCATCAGGAGGAGGAATAACAAACAGAGCCCCAAGGACATGAACGCCAAATGTGTATATGATGCTTGGGTCATTCTTTGTAAATATATAACGATTACACGTAACTTTCTTTTTTAAAGATTTGTAGCACAAAATATAAGAGAAGAACAGATTCTGTCATTTTATTGAAAAAAAACTACAATGTTGTCTATTTAGATTCTATAATCGAAAAACTTTGTTAAAAAGCAAACTGAGCTTGATAAAATCAATATTTATTAATGATACATTGAATTAAAGCAATGCTATGTTGAATTTACCCTCATGACATTCACTAGAGGTGCCGTAGATTCTTGCTATCAAACAAACTATTAAGAGAACGGATTTTCCTGACTTTACTTTTTTCATAGCAATAAGTGATAATGAATAGACAAAACGTGAAAGAATGACATCTCAATTTGACGTCAATGTGTTATTTTTCAAACAGTCCTTAATCCAATTAGGCGAGACCTACTGTTAACAAAGAAGCTACAGATTATTTTATTTTGAATAAAGCACTCTCAGTCTCAATTTTCAACGTTACATACTTTTATTAGAATCATTTTCAAACTCTCTCGCAAAAATTGCCTATACTACAGCTCATAAGTTTTGAAATTTCATCTTCTTCCTTTTAGTTCTATGATCAATTTTGTCTCATGAAAGTAGTTTGTAATTTGGGTCATTAGCGTAGAGTCAGGAATGAGTTAAGCTTCGGACACTTTTAGAAACTTTATTTCTTTTGCCGTAACAGAAAGATGATAATCTGATAATACATTAATTCACGAATGACGCAATGAAGTGACAGTTTGAAAGGGAGCATAACCAAGTGTTATCAAAACTATTCTTACTTTAAAAGAACTATCGTGTTGCTATTTGTTTGTAATAATGTTAGTCAGTAACCAAACAGAATTCGGAGAAATCCTTTTACAAGGACGCAAAAAAAACATCGTTCAAATATATTAATAAAAGCACCTAGACAATTGCTAGAGAGTAGTATAGACCCACCTTTCAATCATGTAAATCCTTACGAGCTAGAGGGAAGAAGACACCTAAGACGAGTTTTGAAAAATTAAGCATCATAGGTGAACACTGGTTCAATCCTTGGAGAAGGGGGGGGAGTCATTATTTTCCCAAGGGAAGTAATGTCCAAATAAGAAAAAAACTTTTCGACAGGGAAGGGGCTGCAGGCCAATCTACGGAGGAGTGCCTCCCCCCCCATTATGGGCATGTTAAGCACTGAGTACGATCTACTAGTTAAACATGCGAAAATTATGCAGCCAGTGGGCCTCACATTTGTGAGGCAAACATTATGAAGTTGAAACTTTAAATCGGAACAAAATGGCCAATAGCGTAAAAGAGTACAACCACAAATACACAGCCGCAGCCAGTATGAAGGTGGGAATAACTGTCTTGAACTATGAGTAAAAAGCAAATTGGCTTTATCACTTTCAAAAAAATAAAAAAAAAATTATCAAAAAAATTTCAAAACCATCCTTCCTCCTAATAATCCATGGTAAAGTTAATGAGCTAGCCACTTCCTCTCTCCCTCCCTCTGACCAACTCTAGTTATTCATTCAATACTAAGAAGAGAAAGGAATGGTACAGACCTAATTTTACTTTCTAGAATTGTGTAATGACAACAATATTTGAACTCAATAAAAATATTTTAAAATTGAAAAAAACACTAGGAAATAGCTAGATTACATTTGATTTTGAAGAAAGAAAGGAGGTACTTCCCTAAGAAGGGGGGGGGACAAAGAAATTAGCCATAATAATTTAGAAGGGAACTAACTTTTCTGACGAAGAAGCCGCAGCATCTGGGGCACCATCAATCAAAGAGTCTTTCGGTAAATCTTGAGCTTCTGAGGCGCTAGGTCTGTCCGTCTGGGTCGACTGCGATTCATTGCTCTGTGTCGCAGTTGAGGTCGATGCATCCACTCCTTGGTTGGTTGCTTGAAGATTTAAACTGTAAAAAAGTAACTTTCAAAAGAGGGTGTAACCACCTTTAAAACACTTCTACCCCTTGCCCAATTAGTATCTTTCAGTCACACCTCTGACCTCTTTACCAAAACTCTGAGAGGGCTTTTTTTCCTATACAATATTGAGTAATTTTGGAGATGTATTTTTTTTTTACAACTATAGCTATTTTGGAAGTTTTCTCTTCTGATATTATGCTCAACAACAGATAAATCTTGTTTATCCTTCCGTGCCTACATTTATAGAAAAAAAATCTGGGGGCTAGAAACAACAAAGGGTAGTGAACGCTCACACAAAACCTTTAAAAGCATTTTTTTTATTCTGAAAATACTCGTGTCCAAGAGACACCAAGGATAAAGCACCCGCCGTGTAAATTATACTGTCTATACACGTCTGATAAGTTGGAAAATTTTCTGAGGGTTCCCTAGCCTGCAGTTGTGTTCCATCTAGCAGAACTGGCAAAGTCGATTTTTGGCCAATTATAAGCAGATATAGCTAAAAATGAATGCACGAACCTAATGCAAATTTTCATGGAGGATTTGAATATTTAATGCAACTTGTTTTGCAAAAGTAATTTTAGGACTTTGTTTTCAATTTCGAAAATCATAGTTTGATGTGAAAAGCTGCATTAGGAACACAATTAATGTTCTAGGCTAATGTGTTTAAAAAACAAAGTCAAACCATTCGAATTCTGTGAAAAGTATTTTACAAATCAAAAATGAAATCCAAACGCTATGAAATATGTTTCATACGCTATGTTTTTACTCTTCAGAGAGGGGCAAAGAAGGCAGTCTCTAAAGTGGATGAGATGTCCGCCTGGCCAAACTGATAATTTTATTTATCGGTATAAAATTGGTTGAATGGGGTTTAGCAGCTCATACTATGAATTCTTACAGAAGAAAACTGAAAAGATATACAACATTATTTTTTCCATGAAAAAAACTATGTCAATAAAAAACGAACAGAAATTAATTTAAAAAACTTGTTACACAAGACAAGTTTTTCAAAGGAAAGTAAAAAGTTTCATTAAACGAAAAATGAGCAGAAATAAAGTCAAATAATCTTCCAAGCGTAAAACTATTACAAATCACTATCAATAAATAAATGAAATTCAGAACGAACAGAAATTATAATAAATAGCCGAGTCAAAGTGAAAACGAGCAGAAATTAACACGAGTAGGGCTGATAACCCCAATGCCTTCTGCGTCGTGACTCGGCCAAAAAACAACAACTCGTTTTTTTTTTGAAAAAAAAAAAAAAACAACAAACAACTGACCGTGTAATGCCAGTTAAATTGATATATATATTGACATTTCTTCGCTAAGGGTTTGATAATTTTTCATTTATAAAAGTAAGAAAGGTGAAAACATTTCAAACGTATTTCGTTTTGACTGAAGTTAATCATTTTGGTTTCAGTAAAAGTATTTTGTTTGAGTGCTTCCTCTATACTCCATCATTTTAAACTTTCTTCTATGTAGACTCTCTCCCTCTCTTTCTTAAAGTTTGATACCTGCAACGAACAAAATAACTAGCAAGTGTTCATTGAAAGAGTATCCCAGTCTCTGCTGATCTCACTGTTAGCAATTTTGCTTAGGCAAAATGAAAAGGACCAACAGCTTTGAAAGGACATGAAAAGGACAGCTTTTCTTTATTTTTTAGAAATGCCTACATTTATTAATAGGTATCAGATTTCCAACGAGATATTTTTATATACCATGTAACCAAGTTTTTGAATTGTCATTTATAGGCAATGATTTTGACAAACACGACTGGTTTACTTATCAGTAATGAGCTTTAGTTCACGCTGAGGAGTATTCAAACTATGCATAATCCCCCCCCCCTTGGCAGCATAAGGCACACATGGTTGCACTAACATACTTTCTAAATTCAGTTTCTTGTCTCTTGTTACGGACCCGTGTAATTTTTGTTGGCACCGATTTCAACAGCTAAGTGAGCAAACGATAAAGGTACGAAAACAGTACCCTTTGCGAGAGATTTTTCAAAACTAAACATCAGGGACACCAATAGCCAACTGCAGTATATCCATAGTTGCACGATTGGTAACAACTTAATCCTTTTGATTTTCCTGTTGAAGATAAGGAAACGATTGAGGATTGAAACCCCTTAAGGAAAAACATTTGATGATAAGCCATCTTTCCTCAAGTCTTACAAAACACTATAAATCATGGAACTACAGAACCATCAATAGGTAAAACCCTTTCATAAAGTCATATGAAGATAAAGTATTGAAATAATAATCTTACTACAAATAGCACATCTTGTCTAACTAACTGAAATCAAAACCAAAATAGCATTCAAAGAGATAAAAACAATATTTTGGTGGAACTCAGCGAGTGTTTTGGATGTGGATGTTGATAAAATTCAGTGCAGTTTTTGTAAATCGGCACCAAAAACTAGAAAATTCTTAAGCTCAAATCGCTGCCCTTTTCTTTGCAATTCGGCTCCGATTTGGCAAATCGGTACCAAAAAAAGCTTCATGTGTCCGGCCCTTTAGGGATGAAAAGACACTTTCTTCATGCTAATGTGTGTAAAATTCTTGACTTGAGCTTTCATAAAGCTTTTTTCTCGGTTAAGGAGCATCAAACAAATGAATGTTTTTTTCAGACTTGCAAAAACGATAAAATCGCGGGTTTGAGCCTCATTAGGAATGAGCCCAAGTAAAAAATTGAATACACTCATAGCTTGATAGCCGTAGGCTGCATGATCACTGTTGAACATTTTGGCGGAAGATTCTTTTTAAAAACAAAAAATATAAATTTTTTTTTAACTTTATGGGCTATCAGGTAATGATAGGTATGGACTAGCAGGATTTATTATCAGGTAGTGATAACAAAAGTCGTGTTCCTGGATAGGGATTCAAAAGAAAGAGACGTTTACCTATCTCACAAACCTTCCAGATTTCAGCCAGCAGGGTCTATAATTTTGACGGTCAATCAAATTTAAAACCTGTTTTTTCGAATATGTTTTTATTTTGAGTGGCAGTTTTACTGTTAAAAGCAAAATATAGCTATAACATGACTTGGAAGAGACATTTGGAACATACTTGAGAGCCATGGCCACGGAGTTGTACTGATGAAACTGAAGCACTGCAGCATCAAGAAGAGTTTGGATGTTTCGCAGACAATTTATCCGAGCTTCGATTGCCTCCCTAGTTTGACTTTCCATGGCCAACAGTTCTTCAACACTCAAACCAGTCACAGGGGTCGGAGCAGTTGGGGGAGGTGGAATGGTTCCTAAAAAAAGCATTGAATTTATATCGCGGGCGTAAAAATAATTCTCTTTTGCTCAATACTAGTGGTTCAGTTCTTTTTTAAGCTATTTAGCTTTTAAGAGGATTCGATACATTAAAGGATCGCCCCATCTCATTCATTAAACTTTTTTTTAGTGTATGTGGCCAAACTATTCACAATTGATCGGGCGATTTTGCCATAGCTTGTGGAGCTTTGATAAGAGATCCGAACAAACGACAGAAAATTAAAAGCCAACACCTACTTTCTCGGAAATCTTAGAAAAAAACATTTAATATCTCCCGCTTTGTGTGGAGATTGTTTTTGTGTTGGAGATCCATTATTTGAACTAATGGAGCTTACATCATTACAAAGCGTGAATGTTGTTTTATCAATTGAAGGGTATTGTTTCATTCATTGAAGCAGGATCTCCTATTTAAAGTTCAGAAAATCACCTCAAAAGATTGGTCTCTTGGTTCCTTGTTAGGCTAACCGCCTTGATTGAAATGTTTACCGACACATGGCTCATTTTATCTATGCTGTAAGAGTGGGAAGGTAAAGAGTGTTTTGTTTAACTATTAGTAAGATTATAGGTTTTCTTTGTTTTAAACTAGTCTCTCGTTACCTCTTTGAACTGTTGACACATCTAAGATGCCCAGTTTCTACCAAAATTGCTTCGGAAGTTCCCTGTGGTTTTGGAAAAATTTACTAATGTACCCTTGTCTTTGAGGCTCTCTGCCGACACTGAGACTTGTCAAATGACTTTTAAGATATCGAATCCCATTAACAGGAGTAATCAGAAAATGAATTCATTTAAATGGGCTCTATGGGGCGCGTGCGACTCGCCGGTAAATAGTAAGGAGCCAACCAAGATTAACAATCCTATTAGCCATTTGATTTTTCACAATGGTTTAGATTTTTTTTTTCTTCGCAATGCAACTTATCATTTCTTGTCTTAACTGTTTTGACTCTTGGTGTTAAAGGAGTTTAACATGTCTCAATTAAGTATAACAGAGGCTTCAGAAGAAAATATTAATAATAAAACACGAGGAACGAGTCCAAAACCGCTCCCCGACATGATAAATATTTTTAAGTCCCTTTTTATGTGACAGAGTTACATTTGGCTATTCAGTATTGCTAAATTTGGACCCCTCCTCCCTTGAATAGGAATCGGCCTTACATTTTTTTGAGAGGGAGGGGGGTAGTGTGGCGATAGGTGGCAAAATTGTACCATAATCGGCATACTGTTCTTGGACATGTACAACTTTTATACAAGTCAGAAATTCAATAAAAATTTTCCAAAACTGGCACAAATTCAGTACAGTTCGATGGCCGGGATTAAGACCCCACCTTTCATTAGTATAAAAATACTGATACGTCGCGACTTGTCTGTCTCTTTTCTTTTGTGGCCTGAAGGGACTCAATGGGTTTGTGCGAACTTTAGTTTTCTACTAATCGTTTCAGAATGTTAGCATCAAATTTAACAGTCTAAAAACGAGGCTCGTTTAGTTGTATCGTTAAGGTAGGCTCTTTGACACATACATAAGATTTAACCCATGGTAATACTTAAATATGTAGTGGTATACTCAGCTGGTTACTTATATGTTATTTTTGATCAGGTTAGAAATATTTTTTTGTGCAAGGTAGGCATATGGGGAAAAATTGCAACTATAGCTATGCAACCTTAAACAGTTCAATAAAAAGTTATACTTTTTGGTAAATACTTTTGGATTTACTAATACTTTTGGTAAATACCAAATTTTGGTAAATATTAGATACACTTTTTGGATTTGTGGTAAATATTGACATTTTCGTGTAATTTAGCAACTATGAAAGTGAATACATCTTTTTACGCTCTTTACGATGCCTCTTTTTACGCTCTTCCCGAATTCAATAATTGCTTCTTGGAAAATTACATTTTGAGTCCTCCGGACTTGTGGTTCAAAAGAGCGAGACTCGTGTCTTCCATTTTCGAAACCACCATGAGACTGATGTACCATATTCGCCATGCTGAGAGAGTACTACTTGAAGGGGGATGTAAGTGCTGCGAGCACGGCACAGACCAAAATTTTTGGTGTCTGGTACATTCTCGTCCGGAAAATCCATTTTTAGTGCTTTATTTGGAACAAATCAAAATTTTAACATTGCAACCCTCAAATGACCAGTGCTGCGATGATGCAATGACCATTGTTGCGGTGGGGCAGACCACTGCATGCGTACCTTACTACAACTCCCCAATAAAAGGATTTTTTGAATCAGCAATAACAATAAGCAGAGTATATATTCTTCTAAGATTAACTAATGTATGTTAAAGATGCTTGTCCACTGGAGCCTCGAGTCACCCCTAGGGGTAATTGTGCTCGCTTTGTGGACATGCATTTTAGGGGAAGTTTACTATCCAAAAACAAGTGAGTTTTGACGAAAGCGATTTTTGTAATATAATCGTTTGCCAACAACTTAAAATATGTAGATGAAGCTAATTTATCCCTTTACATTAAACGCCCTCTATAAAGCTTTTAATTTCAGGGCATTACCTGTTTCAAGACTACAGTTGTTTCTTATAAAAATTCTTACCAAGAAGAGGCATAAATGGAAATGGAAGGGGACCAGGTGGCGTAAATACTGGTTGTGATCCACTAGCTGCCGTTGATTCGCCCGATGCTCTAGGGGCTTGAGTAGCAGCTCCGGCAGCAATATTTGGGGGCATAAAAAAGGGCAAACCAGGTGCTGCTGGTGCAGCTGCTGGTCTAGCTTCAGGTTCGGCTGGTGCTTGTGCTTGTCCGCGTCCCTGAAAAATTGATCTATCTTTAAATACAGTCGCTGTATAATGGTTGCTATTTTCTGGTCTGCAAGCTTTTTTTTTCTTATGGAGATAGAAACAAGATTTTTTTTTTCATTATTTGTATAGAAGGGCTATGATCAGTTGGACAACTCTTAAAATACACGAGTTCAATAGCATTTATATTTACAATTTCTCTATCTTTGATAGTAATTCATACACACTTCATATCATATTGACATGAAGTACGACATTTTTTCATGCGATATTGATTAATGTCTAAGTTACTTTTAGAAGTTCAAAGAATAGTAAATACAAGCAATTATCCGATTATGATACTAAAAAAGAAAGAAAAACTAGTAAATTCATCAATTCTAGGCTCTTACGAATTATTTAAGGTAGAGGTCACTCTTTTACAGCACTACACGTAGAAATCTAAAATAAGCAATCAGCGCACCTCAGCGTACTTACTCCCTCAACACAGCTACTTAATCACTTTCAGCTTGCGTAGCTCAGTTTATCAAACGACATAGTAAAAGTCAAACACGAACTAGCTCTTAAAGCATGACCGCAAACTGTTACAATCCGACTATATTTTTCAACTGATAAGGATAAACTATCACACAACTGAATTTTGAAATAGAATATTACTCAACTGATTTTTTTTAACTACATACCTATTAAATATGGATCTTGTATTTACAAACTTTATACAATCTAACATAGAGAAAGATACTGATGATACGAATCAATAGCTTATTGACTTACAAAAGCTCAAATTCTGAGGAACGAATTTACTATAAATTTTGACTTTTCTCACATATTTGGTATTGGTTTAAATGTATATATTATCTAATACTTCTAGTTTCACCAGCTTTGACATTTTTAACTTTATCTGACACTAAATTTTAATCAATTTGACCAAGGAATGATTTTTCCTTCCGTTATTGTTGTTTTATTTACCAGTTTTTGTGTTTTCTTGTTTTTGTATGATTTTTTTTTTTCAGGACTCCGAAATTTGAATTCGCCCCTTCGGGGTTGTGATAGAAATTTTTATTTATCTTACATTTTATCTTAAATGGTTATTTCAGCTACCAAACCCCTTATCACGTTAAGGCTTCCTGTCCAAAACCTCTTCCTAAGCGTGCACGCTGCTCTGAAGCACATGGATGCAGTGACAAAATAAGCTTCTCCTTTTTCATTATTGCCCCGCCCCTTCTTTGTAGGAATTTTATAGTTCCTTTTGTCCTGTCTTTTTAATGGTTCCGCATTAACATCACTAATAGCTTACACTCCTTACATTCATGATTATTCTTTGACTCCGGGATTAAGATTTGGATTGGCAGCTCCAAGATTGTTGGAAGCAGAGGAAAATTTAATCACAAAGCTTTATTTAAGTTGTTTTGTCTTTGCGATCATTCCGTTCCTATATCTTTGTGGGTTGTATCTATTTTTTAAAAGAAGAATATATAATTTTTATAGATTCGTTACTTTCGATTTTGTAAATTTTTGCTCTTTCTTTTACTCTGGTAATACTATAGGAAAATTACACAAAATTCGGAGTGGGTGGCTGAGGACAACAGAGAGTTATCAGCCATCAAGAACTATCGGCTCCCACCATTCTATACCAAAAATCTTACCTAAATTTCGGTAAAACCTAAAATTTGCCAGGAAAAATCAGAATGGCATCGTTATTACGTTATTGGAATCCTATTTTACCAGACTTTTGAAAGTTAGCTCAAATAATACCCAAATATTCTTCAGAAATGAGCTTCACATGATAAGGAACGACCTTTAAATCCATTGTCAGCCGTAGAACAAGTTATGCTCAAGCTCTTCGGGGAGTTATTGGAATCCTATTTTACCAGACTTTTGGAAGTTAGCTCAAATAATACCCAAAAATTCTTCAGAAATGAGCTTCACATGATAAGGAACGACCTTTAAATCCATTCTCAGCCGTAGAACAAGTTATGCTCAAGCTCTTCGGGGAGTCAAATCCCAGAGCCGAGACATGTACGCGGCGAGGGGACTCAAGCTCCTGAAAATAATTTTACAGCAAAATGTCTAGAGGGCGTGAAAAACCCTAATGTATTTGACATAAAAATTGAAAAGTTCTAAGAATTATTTCTCAGACCCTAAAAATTCTAAAGACTCTGATTTCAAAATCTTTATAGCAACTCTGACTTCTTCAATTTTTGTCCGAATTCATCCAGATTTGTAACGCTGGATTTTTCCTCAAGTCCCATTTAGTTCTATTACAAGATTTTTTTCACACTCTAATTCCATATACTTGCCTTAAAAGTTTTAAAACAGACTTGCTTTCAGCTAAAAGTTGAAAATTTTATAATGTAAAGTAGGAATTGGTAGCACATAAATCCCTTTTTGCTAACAGAATAATTTCCGACTACAAAGTAACTTGGCCGACCAAGGAATCTCGTATGGGAGGGCCATTAAAGTCAAAGACTAAATTCTCTCATTCTTCTTTGTTGTATTATGTTTGTCGAAAAAAATAAAATAACATAACCAATAAACCAATATAACCAATAAAATAACATAACCATAACCACATAACCAATAAAATAAAATAACCAATAAGAATTGGTACAAATCATGCGGAGATATACTATAGCACGTCATCAATTTTTGCGTACTTAACAGCAATAATACAGCAACTAATCTCCTCTTGCAATACATAGAAGAATAATTTTTATAAAGAGCGTTTAGTGGAAGGAAGAGTTCTACCCTCTGATGCACGGGTCCCTGCAAACGAACATTCACAAGAAAGTGCATTTTGATTATACATGAAAATAAAAACTTGAGCAAACCTGTGGTCTATTCCGCCTTACTTCCCAAAAAGTTCCTTCAACAGGAGTCCTCAAAACATCCAATCTACAGGTAGGGCACGTTTGTTGTCTTTGAAACCAAGATCTTAAACATACAGTATGGAATATATGATTGCAAGGCAGTTTCTTCGCTCCTGTAAAAAAAAAGAAATATATAAGTCGCTAAGGAGAAAAGTCGCTAAAGAATGAAATTCTAATGCTCAGGGGGCTTTCATTTTCAATGCAAAGACCTAAGAACTAAAAAGATTACTGTAAAGAAAACTCTTTTCCCATATAGGATCTCTGTACAGAAATAACAAATTAACATACTTAAATGTCTGAAAGTATGACACACTATATAATTTTAAATATTTTAAGTTAACCCCCACAGGATATTCTTCTTCTATCTTTAAGATGTCTGATTGGCACATAATTGAATGCTTAGGCACATGGTACTTCCCAGGATAACTACTGGGCAGCAATTTTCCTTCGTTTTTTTTATTCTGTTGAGTCAGCGTGTCTGTCTTCCCATGAAAACAAGGCAAAAGCAGGGTTGTATACAGAAGTGAACCATACCATTATTAAGCATTTTTGAAGCTCCAATACCAGAAAATAGCTGACATTAATATTTTAATCTAGTTTGAATTTTAGTATTGAGATATATTCTCTAGGAATAAAAAAAACTGATTTTCTTTCATAAGAGCGGTTAAACAAGTGTACACAGCTTCTTTTTGTTTGTTTTCCAAAGGGTTTTACCGAAAAGCTATCATACTTCACAGTAAGTTTTGGTATGCCAATGGTTTACCAGTCTCACGAAACCAGACGTATAATTTCAGGACTGAGGAAAATTCATACCCACGACAGCAAAAACTGGCAAAATACATGAATATTTTTTTTGTCGTGAAAATCTGAAATTTTGACGGGAAGGCAAGGACCGAACGCAAGAGCTGAACTCCCAGTTTACATGCCAGATAAACCTATAAGTGACAATTTCATTTTATTTCTAAAACATCAGAAGTCTAGGGTTCAAAGTAGCCCTCTTTAAATTGATCAATTTGAATGCTATACTTTCAACAGGACAATTTGAAGTAAGTTATAATTTAGGTGCTATAGAAGATTTTGAATCCCAAAACAACTAAGAGGGGTCAATAGTTCCTAATATAAAAAAAAACGAGAATTAAATTTTATACAAATTAAAACTGATTCTTATGCACTTAAATATTACAGTCCCAAAACCTACTTTTCAAACGGCATGATTAAGCCTATAATTTAATTGAAGTTTGTCTTGTTAATTATATTTATGTGGCCTAATAATACACCTGGAATAACTCAGGTATATTCCTACGCACGATCATAGGCTTTAGAAGACCTATGAGCTTAAACTACAATATCAATTCCCTAGATAGAGGGAAAAAACATGAAAGGGAAACACATACTAGATAATGCAACAAATGTACGTTGCTTAAAAGATGGAGAGACATGCGTGATGCTTCACAAAAGAAAAACGGAGCAGGGAAATAGCCTAAAAACAGTTTTAAATATTCTCAGATAATTCAGTTCATTGCCACTTGTCAAACAGTTCGTGGTAACGAACTGTAGTAAGGAGCGACCCGGCTCAATAGTAAACGAAACGCTAAAAAACAGAATTTTGATGCTAAAAGATACATCAAAAGAATCGGATTTTCATGCTGATTTTAAATATATAAGTTTCATCAAATTTAGTCTTTGTCATCAAAAGTTACGAGCCAAAAGTTACGAAAATTTGCCTTATTTTGAAAAATAGAGGGAAACACCCCCTAAGTCATAGAATCTTAACGAAAATCACACCATCGCATTCAGCGTATCAGAGAACCCTATAGCAAATATTTCAAGCTATTATCTACAAAAATGTGGAATTTCGTATTTTTTGCCAGAAGACAGATCACGGGTGCGTGTTTATTTGTTGTTGTTTTTTTTCAGGGGTCATCGTATCGACCAAGTGGTCCTAGAATGTCGCAAGTGGGCTCATTCTAACTGAAATGAAAAGTTCTAGTGCCCTTTTTACGTGACCAAAAAATTGGAGGGCACCTAGCCCCCCCCACGCTCATTTTTTCCCAAAGTCACCGGATCAAAATTTTGAGATAGCCATTTTGTTCCGCATAGTCGAAAACCATAATAACTATGTCTTTGGGGATGACTTACCCCCCCCCCCCACAGTCCCTGGGGGAGAGGCTGCAAGTTACAAAGTTTGACCAGTCTTTACATAAAGTAATGGTTATTGGGAAGCGTACAGACGTTTTCAGGGGGATTTTTTTGGTTTGGGGTGGGGTTGAGGGGAGGGGGCTATGTGGAAGGATCTTTCCTTGGAGGAATATGTCATGGGGGAAGAGATATTCATTGAAAAGGGCGCGGGATTTTCTAGCATTACTATAAAAAAAAACAATGAAAAAATAAACATGAAAAATTTTTTTTAATTGAAAATAAGGAGTAGCATTAAAACTTAAAATGAACAGAGATTACTATGCATATGATGGGTTCTAAAAATACTTTAGCATAAAGAGCGAGGTATTTAAGATAAGATAAATACCTCGCTCTTTATGCTAAAGTATTTTTATTAATTTAAACTATTTATTCTACGGCCTTTCTGATTCAGGGGTTATTCTTAAAGAATTGGGACAAAATTTAAGATTTAATGTAAAGAGCGAGGTATTAACGAGGGGACACACCCCCTCATATACAAAATAAAAATATAAGAATATAAAAGTTTGTTACGTGAGTTAATTCTTAAGCTACGTATAATTTTTACTAATCAAAACGTTCGTTAAAAATTAAAAGTTCTAGTTGCCTTTTTAAGTAACCGAAAAATTGGAGCGCAACTAGGCCTCCTTCCCCACCCCTTATTTCTCAAAATCGTCTGATCAAAACTAAAAGAAAGCCATTTAGCCAAAAAAAGAATTAATATGCAAATTTCATTTTAATAATTTATGTGCGGAGAGCCAAAATCAAACATGCATTAATTCAAAAACGTTCAGAAATTAAATAAAAAAAAACTAGTTTTTCTAAATGAAAGTAAGGAGCGACATCAAAACTTAAAACGAACAGAAATTACTCGGTATATGAAATGGGTTGTCCCCTCCGCAATCCCTCGCTCTTTACGCAAAAGTTTGACTCTTTGCCACAGTTCTACTTTTTAAAACAATTAAAAACTTTAGCGTAAAAGGCGAGAGATTGCGGAGGGGACAACCCATTTCATATACGGAGTAATTTCTGTTTGTTTTAAGTTTTAATGTCGCTCCTTACTTTCAGTTAAAAAAACTAGTTTTTTTTTTATTTAATAACATGTAAAAGGCGAAAAAGAAAATTATTCTCCAGTAGGATAGAAAAATCTTGATAACAATTACGCGTTCGATAACGTGAAAAAGTATTTGGGAATGTACCATTGTTCAATGCTATGATGAATAATGGCTACTATTGACAACGACCACTCCTCACATTAAAATATTATACGCCACCGGAAACACTTGCCCCGGGGTCTGGGGTGCTGTGTCGGCCCCAGAGTTTTGTTACCTGATGTTTGAACTATTTTAGAAAAATGCCTATCTCAAAATTTGTATCGGATGGGTTTGGTGGAAAAAGGGCTAGAGAGGAGCTAGTTGCGCTTGGATCTCTTTTAACTCTTAAAAAGGAAATTAGAACTTTCAATTTCTAATCAAGTGAGCCATCTTCAAAGTATATACGACCACCCCTTACATAAAAACCTTGTACGACTCCTGAACATAACTTAAAACAATTACCCCGGGCTCTGGGGGATTGTGTCAATCTCAGAATTTTATTATCTGATGTTTGAGCTAGTAAAAAAAATGGCTATCTCAAGATATTCATCGGGCGAGTTTGGGGAAAAAGGCTAGGGGGGAGGCTAGTTGCCCTCGGATCTCTTTTGACTCTTAAAAAGTGAACTAAAATTTTCAATTTCCGATCAAATCGGTGTTCTTCGAAGTTTATACGAGTGTCCCTTCCATAAGAACCATATATACCCAAGGGCATAACTTACAAGGCCTTTCCTCTGGGCCTAAGGGGTTGTACCGACCCCGGAGTTTTCCTTATCTGACCTTTGAACTATTTTTAACAAAATGGATATCTCAAAATTTTGATCGGATGGTTTGGGAAAAACAGCGTGGGGGAGGGCTAGTTGCCCTCGGATCTCTTTTGACTTGTAAAATGAAAAACTAGAACTTCCGATTTCCAATCAAATGAGCCCTTTCTGAAGTTTATACGAACATCCCTTTCGTAAGAACTGAATACGCCCCCAGGACATAACTTACAACCCCTGCCCCCGAGTCCTGAGGGGGGGGGGGAGTGTCGACACCGGAGTTTTTGTTATCTAATTTTTGAACTATTTAAAAAAACGGCTATCTCAAAATTTGTATCGAATGGGTTTGGGAAAAAGGCAGAAAGGGGGGGGGGGGGAGGCTAGCTGCCCTTCAATCTCTTTTAATTCTTAAAAAATGAACTACAATTTTCCATTTCCAATTTCCCTTTTCATGTAATCAGAGCTAGGTATGTGCCTACGTGTTGGGGATAAATCTACTCACAAAGAAGACACAGTCACTGACGTCACGTCAGCCTTGCCTATGAATGTAGCGATTTTATTAGGTTAGTTAAACCATACAGTTTTGCTAGTCACAATGCACATGTCATTTTGCGTCGGGTACAGGCGTCAATGTGAACCCAGGTAATTGTTAAATATTGAATCTATCGCGTTGTATATTTCACTTACCAACAGTCATTTCTTCGCGGCAGATAATACAAACATTGTCGGCGTTCCTAAGTTCCTCTTCTGTAGCATCTGGATAAAGTTCGTTCATATTCCTAATTGCCCGACGAGACATGATAACATCATTCAAGGATTTTTTGAAAGATCTGAGGGGAGAAAATCAATCAGTTCTTAAATAAAGTACTTCTAGAACAAAGAAACTGATAATGCACTATGAAATATAATAGATAATAGGAAAATTACAAAAAATGATTTTGTTTTTTCTTAGAGACGGATTTAAATTTGAACTAACTTTTTTGTTGGGCCTTTTCAATATGCCGATATTAATAAATACCCACAGCTCAATATTTGTCAGCTTCCCACAGACTTAGTTACAATTCTTACATTAACCTAAGATACCTCAGCAGTTGCTAAACAGCTGTGAATATACCTGATTCCCTTTTTTAGTTGTTAAATCTACTTGGCATTTTATTTTATTCCTTTTTAGAGGAGTGTTCTTCTCACTGAATAATTAGCTTTAACATTTTACTGGTCTTGTAAAACTACAACAGATTTAATTTTAGCCACTGATTATCCAGAGTCAATAGATTGATGTGGGTTCTTCAGATCTAATTCACTTATATACTGAAAAAACAATAAGGATTAAGAAATAGTAAGGCTCCAGGTGCTGATAGTGTGGTAAATGAGTTTCTTAAATATGGCGGCTCTGAGGTTAGAAATAAGTTGAATTGGATTTTTTGAAAAAGGGGAAATGTCTAACGACTTTCTCTTAGGTTAATAATTGAGAAGTGCCTGAATTATAAAACACCTTTGGTCCTCAGTTTTAAAGATTCGAAGCAGATTCGGAAGCAACAGAATCGAAGCAAGCTTTCGATTCTGTTGATAAAAGAGCTTTAGCAAACGTTTTATGCTTTTATAATATACAAGACAAAAACATTAAAGCGATTAGTACTATGTACGAGAATGAAATTGCAGCGGTAAAGGTAGGAAATTAGGTTAGCCGCTGATTTAGTATTAAATCGGGAGTTAAGCAGGGTTGTGTTCTATCCCCCTTTATATGGACCATTTTGAAAGGTTTTGTCTTAAGAAGCACAGGAAAGGCAACGGGAAACCACATAATCAAATGGGGAGGAAAAATTGTCCTGGACTTAGATTATGCTGATGATTTAAGCATCCAAGATGAAAGTGTGAGCAAACTGAATGAACTATTAGAGGTTTTGCGAGTTCAACGTGCTAGAATAGGTTTGAAAATTAATGTTAAGAAGAGTAAGTCACAAAAACTAGGAATAAGTGAATATGAAAAGGTGACGTTGGTTAACGAAAAGATTGATTAACTGGGCAACTTCACTTACCTTGGTTACCTTAGTATCTTTATTATTAATAAAGACGGCGGGAACAGTGAAGAAGTTAAAAGTAGAATAGCCAAGGCTCAGAGTGTTTTTTCACAGTTAAAAAAAGTTTGGAAGAATACTAAGATAAATCAGCAAACCAAGACTAGAATAATGGAGGCTACAGTGATGACAGTGGCCAAATATGGTTCTGAAGCATGGGAATTCCAAAAAGCGGATGAAGATTTGCTAGATTTTTTCCAGGGAAAATTCCGATGGACTGTTCTGTTTACCCGGCTGATTGACCGTATTTAAAACAATAGGATGTACGAAAAGTGTGGTTCAATCTCACTTTCTAGTGCTAGAATGAGAGAAAGGTTGAGATGGCTAGGGCACATTCTGCGGATGAAGGATGACAGATTGCCAAAGATTACCCTTTTTGGCGAGCCGTCTAAGGCTAAACGGAAAGCAGGTCGTCCGCGGTTGGGATGAGAGGATATCATAAAGAAAGATTTGAAGGAAATGGGAACTTTCTGGGAGGGTGTAAAGAGAGAAGTTTTGAATAGGTCGGCATGGAGGAGGATTGTCCGCAGCTGTGTTGGCCTCGGGCAGATTAGTACTGCGGTGAGTTGTTAGTGGTAGCAGTAGTAGTAAATACTGAAACCTAAATTCAAGGTACTCGAAAGTTAGAGAAGACATCGACTTCGGTTCGAAATAGGGCATTTTACTTTTTAGAATGCTAAAACTCCACAGAAAACCTCAGTTAAAAATAAAAAATCTTTAGTCAGCCCTGGAAACCATTAAAACCTTAAACCGTAAAAACTCATTTATTAATGAAAAGCAAGATTTTGCGCCAAGAACTCTGGGATTTAATCAGAGAGAAAACAGTGAAAAAGGAAACTAGAACTAGAAATTAGCGAGCCATGGTGAAAAAAAAATATATAAATATTGTGCATTGGAACATTCAAGGGTTCGCGGAAGACAAAGTACATGATTTATTGAGTTTAAGTAGTTGCAAGTGGGACTTGATATCAGTTGTTGAGATTTGGTTGGAAAGTCCTATATTTATAAAAGAATACTTATATTTTGGTGTCCACAGAAAAAAAAATATTAAGAAATGGTAGAATAGCCAACATCTTTCACCTTTTCATCGTCACTTATTCCTAGCCTTTGTGACTTAGTCTTCTTAACATTAATCTTCAAACCTATTCTAGCACCCTGAACTCGCAAAACCTCTAAAAGTTCATTCATTTTTTCTCACACTTTCATCCAGGATGATTAAATCGTCAGCAAAGTCTAAGTGAAGGAGATTTTTCCTCCCAATTTGATTCCGCCAGCTGCTAACCTCATTTCCTACCTTAAGTACAGCCGTGTTATTCTCGATCACAGCAATAATCATTTTAATGTATTTGTCTAGTAGTATACAATACAATAATAAGGTCTTTGCTAAAGCTCTTCAATCAACAGAATCGAACGCTTGCTCATAATCCCTTCAAGAGAAGTACCTTCAATTTCCAATCGAATGAGCCCTTTTCATAGTTTTTACGACAAGTCCTTCGATACGAAATGCCCTGGCCTAAGACCAAAAAAGAAAAAAAAAGGCCCACATCGTTCTTTACTTAGGCAGCGCTATTACGCTGCCTATGATAAATCTAAAGTATTCAGTAGTATCTTTCATGAAGAAGCACTTGTCTTTATTCACATTCAATGCTTCATTTTTAAATCGCTATAACACGGCACTTAACGATTTATAACAGTCCGAATAGTGATAAATCGTTTTGTTAGACAGTAGGAAAAACTAAAAAACAAATATACTGGATACTTCGATCACATGGACAGTGATCGTTATCAGTAGAAATATTTCTCATCAGTATATATGTGATGACGATCACTGTACATGTGATCGAAATACCCAATATATATTTTTTTTTTCACTGTCTAATAAAAGGATATACCCCTACTCGAACTGTTATTTATCATCATGAAAATGCAGTGTGGTCTTCAAAATTGCCTAAAACGGCAATTAATAAATGAAAATGATCCTCATCGTCAACACCCTACACTATTAAATCATCCCAAATATGAGCAGTGAACTATGAACCTCTAAGTAATGAGCCGATCACTTCCTGTTGAAGGGGTGCACAAGAGAGATATGCTGTGGTGTAATAGTTTTACTTTATCTAATCCATGTTGTGTATTAGCTCTGGACGCGTTCATAGGTTCTTCATACAATTCCAGCTGGGTATAAGTGCACACCATGTCTAATTTTAAAATTTTTTTTACCCTCAAATTGCTGCTAAAACAGGCTAGAGATGTGGCATTGGGCACTGATACTTTTCTATGAATATACTTAAAGTGAACCATAGTGTCTCACCGTTTAGCTTCCTAAAAGGGACTACAGGGGTTCCCCTGGGTCAATTGTTTAATGGCCCTGGAGTTTTTCAAATTTTGCTGGCTATTTGGCTATTCTTTCACGGACTCCAAAAGGCACAGGCCTTGGTTTGTTGAACACTAATTTTCAAAATTCCAATAAATTTTGTAGAACACTAATTTTCGAAATTCCAATAACTTTGTTTTCGCGACGAACTCCCATTATTAAGGCTAATCGAGATGATTGTTACCATTTCTGAATCAGCGTCAAATGGAGATTCTTCCTAACTTGACAATTAATTTCAAGACCTGTTTTATATATATATTAAATAAAAAAAACAAGTTTTTTGAAATGAAAGTAAGGAGCAACATTAAAACTTAAAACGAACAGAAATTACTCCGTATATGAAAGGGGCTTTTCCTCCTCGACACCCCGCTCTTTACGCTAAAGTTTTTTATTGTTTTAAAAAGTAGAGTTGCGAGAAAGAATCAAAATTTAGCGGAAGGAGCGGGGTGTCGAGGAGGAAAAGCCCCTTTCATATACGGAGTAATTTCTGTTCGTTTTAAGTTTTAATGTTGCTCCTTACTTTCATTTCAAAAAACCTATTTTTTTTATTTAATTTCTGAACGTTTTTGAATTAATGCATGTCTGATTTTGGCTCTCCGCACATAAATTATTAAAATGAAATTTGCATATTAATTCTTTTTTTTTTGGCTAAATGGCTTTCTGTTAGTTTTGATAAGACGATTTTGAGAAATAAGGGGTGGGGAAGGAGGCCTAGTTGCCCTCCAATTTTTCGGTTATTTAAAAAGGCAACTAGATTTTTTAATTTTTAACGAACGTTTTTATTAGTAAAAAATATACGTAACTTAAGAATTAACTTACATAACAAACTTTTATATTATTATATTTTTGATTATATATACGAGGGGGTTGGTCCCCTCGTTAATACCTCGCTCTTCACATTAAATCTTGTTTTGTCCCAATTCTTTAAGAATGACCCCTGAATTAGAAAGGCCGTAGAATAAATAGTTGAAATTACTTAAAAATTTTTTAGCATAAAGAGCGAAGTATTTATCTCCTCCTGAATACCTCGCTCTTTATACTAAAGTATTTTTAGAACCCCTCATATGCGTAATAATCTCTGCTCGTTTTAATACTTCTCCTTACTTTCAATTGAAAAAACTTTCATGTTTATATTTTCATTGTTTTTTTTTTAATAGTAATGCTAGAAAATCCTGCGCCCTTTTCATTGAATTTCTCTTCCCCCATGAAATATTCCTCCAAGGAAAGATCCTCCCATATAGCCCCCTCCCCTGAACCCCAAACCCAAACCAAAAAAAAAATTCCCCTGATAACGTCGGTACACTTCACAGTAACCATTACTGTATGTAAACATTGGTCAAAGTTTGTAACTTGCAGCCCCTCCCCCAGGGACTTTGGGGGGTAAGTAATCCCCAAAGACACAGTTATTATGGTTTTCGACTATGCGGAACAAAATGGCTATCTCAAAATTTTGATCCATTGACTTTGGGAAAAAATGAGCGTGGGAGGGGGCCTAGGTGCCCTCCAATTTTTTTGGTCACTTAAAAAGGGCACTAGAACTTTTCCTTTCCGTTAGAATGAGCCCTCTTGCAACACTCTAGGACCACTTGGTCGATATGATGACCCCTGGGAAAAAAAAACAAAAAAAAACAAACAAATAAACACGCACCCGTGATTTGTCTTATGGCAAAAAATACGAAATTCTACATTTTTGTAGATTGAACCTTGAAATTTTTTCTATAGGGTTCTCTGATACGCTGAATGGGATGGTGTGATTTTCGATGACAAAGACTAAATTCGATGAAACTTATGTATTTAAAATCAGCATATAAATCTGACTCTTTTGATATATCTTTTAGCATCGAAATTCCGTTTTTTAGAGTTTCGTTTACTATTGAGCCGGCTCGCTCCTTACTACAGTTCGTTACCACGGACTGTTTGATATATATTCGGTTAATATGGACTAGATCTCGTTCTTTACTATATTGCCCCTAATGGCGCAATCATGATTGGCTTAGTCTCTTTTGTCACCTTTATTGAGACTTTTACAACTTTGTTTTGCCCAATGTCCTGTCCCAACGTCCAATGTTCCATTAGTGAGCAGTGTTCTCTAAGCAAACTTTCCATACTACGGGGATTTACCCAGCAAAGAAAAACCAGCTATGGTATTCCTTTACGATAACTATAGTTAGGCCTAGAACTTGTCTTTCGTATACAATAGGCAAGAAAAATTTGTCTTCAATTTTATTTCCTTTCAGTAGTAGGCTTATCTCCTGAGTACGTGCGGAGGTTTTTGTAAGAGTGTGTCGTAAAAAGTAAACACAGATCCAGTTTCAATTTCAAAATTTAGCGAGTTTAGTAAAACTGGCAGTTCTATAAGGAACCGATCGTCCTTAGAAGAATTCATGTTGAAAACTGAAAAATCTTCATTCTTACTTGACGCAATTATTTCACTTCTATCATTTTTGCGAGTCAAGTTAGAACAATTTCCAAAATGAGGTTTCATTTTATGGACTTTGCTGATCAGAGACCTATTTTTGTTAATGACGGGTTGAAATTATGCTTAAATTTGCTAATTTTTGCGATATGTCCTACTTTATGGTAAATGTTGTTTTTTTCTCTTGCAATAAAGCAGTCTTCAGGTCTATGGTTAGGTTTACCGCTTCCAAATTTTTTTTTTCTATTCTTTCATATTTTTTTTTCTTTATATCGAATCAGATTATAACTCTGCAGACTCCTTGTTTGTTGCTAATATTTATTGTTTTCATTGAGTCTAAAACTATAGAAAATGTTTTTTTCAAAATTAAGGGTTTGAACGAACTTTCCAAGAAACATGATTTATCCAGATCATCTTTTCAGGTCAAAAAAATTTTATGTGCAAATTAAAAAAAAATACAGAGGCATTTACTTTTGTTTTGCATCATTTTCCTTTGCAATTCGATATTACTGTCGCTATAAGTTGTCTCCAAACTGCATATTTTGTTGTGCATCATTTTCATTTGTGATTCGTTGTGATTTCCACTGTCGCTTGTCTTCTAACCACATATTTTGCTGTGCATCATTTTTATTTGTGATTCGTTGTGATGCTCGTTGTCACGGGTCTTCTTACTGCAGATTTCGTTGTGCTTCATTTTTATTTCTAAAGTCTTGATTTGACTTTAGAGTCCCTGTTCTTTACATAGTACTTTTTGCTTCGCACATTCAACCACATTAATTCAAAACTGATTACAAAGGTGATAATTTTTCTTTTTGTTTTGGTTAATTGGCGCTCTGTAAGTTTAATTCGGAACTATCGACTGAAAAAAAAATTGCACATTCTCCTAAGTTATCCTAAGAGAAATGTTTTTACATTGTCCTTTTTTCTCATAGTGCACTTTTCCTCACGCATCCAAAACATGAAGTCATGACGATAGTTTTCTTTCTTTTTGTTTTAGTCGATTAACGCTCTATAAGTTTAATCAAGAACGATCGACTGAAAAAAAATCTTTTACATGTTCTCCTAAGTTATCTGGATTTATGCAAATTTGTTTTAATTGAAATTATTGCAGAGTGTTATGAATTCCTCTCTTGGTCTTACAGGACCATAGGTTCTATACGATCGCACGTGGGAATAAAACGAATCGACCACTGTTCCTACCGAGCGACACAAGGGCTCAAACCCCGACCTCAGCCCCCCCCCAAAAAAATACATTGTGCCAACGTCGCTCTTTACTTAGGCAGCGCTATTATGCTGCCTATAAAACATGTTTTGATTTAGTTCAACACTCCCCTGAACATTCTCTGAAAGGCTTACCTGAATACCCTTCGTCTTCTTGGAAAGTAAAGCTCAAACATGCACACCTTTCTCAATAACATATACTCTTTCTTAAAAATGATCGAATTGACTAGTTTACAGCCCTTGTCCTGAGGACTGCTGGGGAATAGACATCCCCAAAGACATAATTACTAGACCTTTCAACATGGCCGAACAAAACAGATCTCTTAAAATTCGATCGGATATGTTTTGGGGAATGACAGGCTTGAGGGAGGGGACTGATTGCCCTCCATTCATTTTTGACTCTTAAAAAAGGCACTAAAACTTCTGACTTCCAATGGAATGAGCTCCATCAGGGAGGGAGAGGGGGTCTAGTTGATCTCCATCATGTTCGACTTTCAAAAAGGAACTAGAACTATACATGTCCGATCAAATGAGCCTCTTGTAAACTGTACACAACCACCCCTGCCATAAAAACCTTATATACTCCTGGAGCATAACTTACAACCCCTAGTCCCAGACTCTTGGGGATTCTGTCAACCCGAAAGGCCTTATTATATGATCTTTGGACTATCTTTGAACAAATGGCTATCTTAAAATTTCTATCGGATGCATTTGTGGAAAATACGACATGGGGGGGCAGCCCTCCCATCCCTTTGACTCATAAAAAGGGAATAACACATCTGATTTTTAATAAAACAAGCCCATTCCAGAATTTTTACGACCACCCGCTCCAAAAAGATCTTATATGCCTTTGAGGCATAACTTAAAACCCTTCCACTAAAGGCTGTGGGACGGGGAGGGTTTTCACCCTTAAAGACGTAATTTCCATACCTTTCAAATACGCTGAATAAAATGGCTATCTCTAAATTTTGATTATACGTGTTTTGGGAATTGATCAGCGTTGGGGGGGGGGGCTTTTTGCCCTCCAATCACTTTTGACTATTAAAAAGGGCACCAGTCCTTTCAATTTCCGATCAAATGAACCTTTTTTGAAATTTCTACAACAAATGGCCATCTCAAAATTTCTATTAGATTCATTCCGAGAAGTGTTGGTGAGAGGGGTATATACCCTTCGATCACTCTGAATCTTAAAAAGGGCACTAAAACTTCTGATCGCCAATCCAATGAGCCCCCTTCGAAGTTTATACGATCCACCCTTTTTATATAAACCTTATATGCACCTAGTACAAAACTTGCAACCCTTGCCCAAAGGGCTGTGGGGGGGGGGGTTGTCATCTAAGAGACATAATTAGCTAACCTTTTAACTACGTTGAACAGAATTACTATTTAAAGATTTGAATTGGATGTGTTTGGGGAAATGGTGGGTGTGGGAGGAGAGTTAGTGGCCCTCCAATCCCTTTCAACAATTAAAAAGGGCACCGGCCCTTTCAATTACCATTCGAATGAGCTATTTTCAAATTTTCTACGACAACTACTTCGATACGAAGTGCCCTGGTATAAGACAAAGTCTGTACGACCACCCTTTCTATGAAAATCTTATATAGCCCAGGGCATAACTTAACTTACAACCCTTGCCCTGAGGGCTATGGTAGGGGGGGGAGGGGTCGTTATCCTAAAATAATAATTTCTGGACCTTTTAACTATATTGAATAAAATGGTTATCTCAAAATTTTGATTGGATATGTTTGGGGAAATGGTGGGTGGGGGACAGGAGGTTAGTCGAACTCCAATCTCTTTCGACTATTAAAATAGGCACTAGCCTTTTCAGTTTCCGATCGAATGAGCCCTTATCCAAGTTTCTGCAAGAACTCCTTCGATACGAAGTGTCCTAGCCTAATACAGACAAAAAAAAAAAAAAATACATTCCGCCCACATCACTATTTACTTAAGACACCGCTATTGCGCTGCCTATGATTTATTTATTAATAGAGAATGAGCTGCTCAAAAGCCAAATTAATAAGTCAGTGTTTCCTGTTCGCTTAGATTTTAGTGCAAAAAGCATTTGATTTAACTCTTTACTCCGTACGTTCACAAAAAGTTGATGAAAATAAGAAACATTTTCGTCGATGAATCTCCCATCGACGAATTGATAAACTGACATCAAAACAAGCAATGTGTTTCTTTTTAATTCTCTCCATTGTTTATTTAATACACTAACTAGATCTGGCGTCTCAGTATCAAAATACTGCTCCCTCAAAGTTTATTCACAGAGAAAAATATCCAGCACAATTGAATACTCAAGTTTGACGTTTCAAAGAAAGACTGTTCTAAAAATTCTAAGCTCTTGCCAGTTGGTTACACAAAGCATAAGTGAACAAAATGTTGGCACAAGCTTTCCTTTTTTATGACCCTAAGAACAGCTTTTTTTTCTTTTCTTTAAAAAAACTGCCAAAAGTGTTGTGTAATGTTGACTAGAATAACTGGATTTGGGTAAAAATTGTACTTGTTGAGAATACACAAAAAGAATATATATCTTTAGATACATCATCTACAACCAGCATGCCATTTTCGACTTCCAATATATTTTTTCTCTTAATCTAGGAAGGAATTTGAGATTAATACACTTTTAAGTCGATATGCTGGTTCCATTTCTGTCAAGACGGCTTTATTGGCAAGTAAAACCTTTTACTAGGGTCCAGAAGCAAACTTAACGGGATAGAAATCCAGGATAAACGCCTTTCCTCTCTAAATAAATGTACGGCAATTTCGGTTGTTACTTAGATCACAGATTATCCTGGCTAGATGGTGGATTAAAACCTGTAAACTTCCAGTGATTAACCACTAAGAAATGTGTTCGAGCATTAATGTTGTTCTTAAAAACTTTATTTTTTTTGTAACAAGCAAATTCATATATTCCTTGTATCAATGTCCATTGCCGTCAATCTTTAATTTCCCTATTACTACAAATTTGACATTCAAAGGGCTACTGGAAATTATAAAAAAGATTATTTGCGAGAAAACCTCGCAAAAAAGAAAGAATTCCTTTAAAATTCACATGAAAAATAAAATACTTTTCTCAATGCGTCGTCTTATATTTATTCGGTTTTTAAGATCCATAGCATCACCATTTCCTTGATGGAAACATAAAAAAAATTTATTATCTTTAAATAAACCCTAACATTTATTTCACAAACTCAAAAGCAAAAGGTTGACAATCAATTCTTTTCCATGGTAATTTGTAGCAGTAGAGACAAGAAGGGAGTTTAGAATATAAGTAATGTCATCTAGCAAATGCAATATTTCTCAGCTACAGCTACACTAAACAGTGGGGTCAATTCACAAAAATTTGGGGGGATGTTAATGTATTTTCAAAAATCAATCCTAGGCAAATTCTTCGTTTTTTTTTTCGACGAAAATGCCGAAAAGGCATTATTCAATGAATATACCCCCCTTACTAGGTATTTACCAAATCTAGGAGGAGAGTCAGGCCCCCCTAAACCCACATGTGGCACCACTGACATAAAGATAATGGGGAATTATTTGAAAATTTGACAATTACTTGATTGTAAGAAAAGAACTTACCTCAGAGTTAGGTACATTGGTCGAATAGCAAATAGCGGGATTGTGTATACTTTGATCATGATTGCCATGAAAAGGGCATACAGAATGACTTTGAAGAATCCTACAGAAAAAAAAAAAATCATTAACAAACATATATGTATTATAAGCCCTATAGTTTGACCGATCTGGTGGTCAAATCAATAATAGGATTAGCAAAGATTTATTTAATTGGACCAACTGATATTTGAAACTAATTTCATTGAATAATTTAACTAAAAGACTCTTGTTCTGATTGAGAAATCAACTATATTCATTCTACGCAACAGGTGGGCTTCGAATTATAAAAAAAAAAAAAAAATGTGGAAAATCATTAAATGACACGAAAGCTATTGTTTTTTTCGTTAGTTCATGATTCGAAATTTATAAAGCCCACTTTTTAATTTTTCATTACCATTTTGTCATTCTTTGATTAACTGTTCTTTACAAAGATTATAATTTCTACTTTATCCAAATAACATACGTTTTATTGAGTCACCTTTTTACTATTCAGAAACTTTGCAAAAATACAATTTCTGAATTCATTAATCCCAACATAGGTGCTGAACTGATAGTTTTAAAGTGACTTGGGAGGAGGGGATGGGGGTAAATGCCGCGTATATTACTATTGTTGACTTTGTATAAGCAATTAGAGGAGGAAATTAAAAGAGACTTTAGCCTCTTTTTTCTCAGGGAAAAAGAGTGAACAAGTGAATACAAAAATTGGTACCGTAAATACAATCTAGCTGTTTACAATGAAATGAAGAATGCGAACACAAAAGGACTGGAAAAACTACCAAACACACTTCCTGAGTTTAGATACGACTTCTTCACAAATATTTGAAATATTTGAGACGTCGTATCTCTGCTGGTTGATGTGCTTATTTTTGGTCATTGACCATAAGTTACGTTGGGAGTTTTCCCCCGACTAAAACAGGAAAATACAAGGTTGCCACAGGCCCAAGAACAGCAAATAATTAAGCAATCCAAATGATTTGCTAGAAATCGAAACACAAAAATACAAACAAACTGAAGTTGCATCTTCATCTGGCCTTGTCGTCAAAACACTGCTATTCAGGTTTTTGGAAATCTTGCCATAAAAAAAAATCCCCCATTTGGAGCAATTATAATATAACTTTTTAACTCCTAATGATCAAAAGTGTTCAATAAATTGAAAATTGAGAACCAATGCAGCAAACAAAGGTAAATCCGCAATGAATCATTAATGGTAGCAACCTTGGTTCAGGTGTCAAAAGAAGGAGGATCAGTACTGTCAAATGATCTTGGCTTATTCCAGGCGACTTTTAAAATATGGAGAATTGACTTTTAAAAGACTCGTTTCTTACATCATTTTCAAAAAATAATCTTACAAAAATACGCTGAGCTACTTACTGACAGTGCCATCTTTTAGGAATAAATAATTTTATTTCTCTTTTCTTCTATTCTATTTGATTTTCTTAATTTTATACCTACTTACAAGTAAACGCCGTGAACAATAAATAAAAATTTGAAAAAAAAACAACAAACAAACAAAGATAGGCAAAGAATGACTAAATTACAAATATCAGAATGGAAAATCATTCTTTACTTAATAATTATACTGTTAACTGTCACAACAAGTTAAATCTGTTCTGTGAAAAAAAATGGAGAAATTCCAAGAAATGGAGGCATAACACGTCTCCTTTACTAAACAGTTTCTAACCTAACTGTTGTAGAAGGAGGGGTATGGGAATTTTTAGATTCAAATTTATCTGATTCCACCCTGGGGATTCATGGGTGCCACACTGGACTATACTGGTAAAGCCGTCAATTTTACTCTATGAATAGAAACTATACAAGCTACCAAAAACTTTATTCTTAATATCGTCATCATTTACTTGAGCAAAGACACCGGGGGTTTGATATGATTGAAACACGAGATCTTTCACAATCTCTATTTCTAAGACTACTGGACATAGCACTAGCAGAGTACAAACTCCGTTATATTATTCGGCTATACTGGCGTTCAATTGCAATCAGGCATTCAATGAGATAACACCAAAAAGCACTTCAAAAGTGAATCTAACTGCTTCTACAGTAAGCCAGTTCCATTATACTTTATATAGTTTTGTCACTGTAATTATTATTTATTGACAAACACACATACAATAAAACAAAAATATGGAAAATGAAAGAAAAAAAAAGAACATTCACATTAGCAAAATGACAAAACAGTCATGAAAATTCAGCCTACAGGAGAAAAAAAAAACTCACTCATAATTCAAACAAGAATACTGAACCATGGGTGACCTGTTGTCTTGTTTGTTTTTATACTTTCCACGAAGTTTTGATACTGTGATTTCTGGGACTTCGACACAACATTTATTGTTCAATCTTGTGCTTTGTATCCTCAGTTGTAACTAGATGTCTTATTAAAAAAATTGTTCGGCTAAAAGCCTCAAAATTCTATTTTAGTTCACCTTAAAACTATGAAAAACTCACTAGTCCTTGTTTTTGGGAAAGATAGTATAAAGCATATATTCACTGATTATTTGTACCTGTGGGTAAAAAAAAAACAAAATCAACTCACCAATAACAAGGTCCAAATATAAAACATAGACTGTTTTATTTTCCCATGGAGTCTCTGACCTCGAATCAATGGTGTGTAGCAGATATTTGACAGCTGTTGACGCAGCAATGGTCAGCAGAATTGCATATTCGAATCCAAAGACCAACTGTACACTGGCACCCTTCGTAACCGTTGATAGGTAAGCTGAGTATATGAAGTAGGCATCCAAAAATGATAGCATTACAAGAAGGGCTAGAACACGAGAAACGACAAAAGATTAAATATCTTGCATTAAACATTAACGTCGCATATTAAAATCCATTTGAAATTATAAAAGTAAAAGAAGATTTGTAAAACGGTAATTTGGTTATTTGATAATTAAAAGGTAAACGAAGGTATGTAAAACGGTAATTTGGTTGTTGGTAATTAAAAATGTAAAAAAGGTGTGTAAAGCGGTAATTTAGTAATTGGTAGTCAAAAAAGTAAAAAAGGTGTACAAAACAGTAATTTGGTTACTGGTAATTAAAATAAGCAATTTGTTATTAAAAAAGTAAACAAAGGTGTGTAAAACGATAACTTGGTTATTGGTAATCAAAAAAGTAAAAACAGGTGAGTAAAACAGTAATTTAGTTATTGGTAAAGGAAGGAGTGTAAACCAGTAACTTGGTTATTGGTAAATAAAAAAATAAAGAAACGGTAAAACGGTAGTTTGGTTATTATTAATTAAAAAGCAAAAGGTGTGTAAAACGGTAATTTGGTTATTGGTAATTAAAAAGTAAAAGAAGGTGTGTAGTTTGGTTTAAAAACGGCAACAGCTCAGGGTTGAACTATTTCCTTAATCTTTATTGTCTAAATATTTTAGTTCCAACAATTTCTTGAGAGATACACCAACTAGTAGCAAACTTTAGTCTCGCCATGGTAAATTTCGAATCTTATTGTAAGCAGTCATATAAAGGGAAATCATGTAGCTTCATATCCATACTTTAAGAAGATTATGATGAATTCATTACCCGAAGGAACAGGCTTTACTTGAAACGGTGAAAATTATCTTTTTTACCCATTGAACAAGAGAGAATGAAGGTGAGGAACAAATAATTGCTTCCCACGTTACACGCTACACGCACCCATGATTCAGACTATCACTGGTTTTAATATTAATACCAGATAATATGAGTCTCTTCTGTTCTCTCTCTATCTCTTTTTTTTTGTCAATCAAAGAGAATGAACTCGCAGTGTCAACAATGAAATTCGTGCTTTGTAAACGGAGAAGGAATAGGGTCATTTAATCAGTCCCCACGTTACGAGCACCCGTGATTCAGGTTCACAATGGTTTTAATACCAACACCGAATGGTACGATTCTACTCTGTTTTCTTTCTATTGTACATTATCAAAAGAGAATCAACTCTTAGCGATAGCGATGAAACTTGTGCTTTGTAGAACATATCAAATCATTTAAAAACATAATAGAACTATCGTTACTTTCTCTCGCAAAATACAACTGCGGCCCCTGACCCAAGAATATGTCACACATTCCTTTGACACAGATTTCTTGACAATAGCAAATTCGTTTTTTGAACCCACTACCCAGCATTAGCTGCAAATTATTTAAGCATCAACAGTTTCATTAACGAAGGAATCAAGTCTTTATTAAATTTATGATTTTTTAAATGTTTTTGAATGCAATAATGATCTATTTATTGCCCACTAAAGTAAAAAAAAAAATAGCAGAGCAACAACAAAACAAAGAGAACAACAATCAAAATTATAAAAATAATGGCAAGATAAGAAATTAACAAAAAAGAAAATAACAATAACAAAGCTCACGACTATGCAAAGAGCCTGATTAGAAAAGTAAAAATTAAAGGTAATGAAGTAAGTACTTAATAAATGCCAGAATTATGCACAAATATCCACACATATGCATAATTTCGAGTGCGTTTCTCACAATTTTCTTAAAAGAAAAAACTCGTCGGAACTATAACAGGAACACTCGCTATAAATTAACACAAGGTTGGGACTAAAATAAAATTGGAAAATTGACTTAGTCTAGTCGAACGGTGAAGCTTGAATTTAGTACATTTATGTAAATTTAACAAACTAGCATTTTTTTTTTGTTTTGTAAAACAAATACTTTTGTAAAACAAAGTTCTACAACTACCCATGCTTTCATATATGAAAAATTTATTTTCAAGTTGTTAATACTTACAGCTAACACGTATGTGAAAAAGCCAAGAAATAACGGGGCTTCTCTCCATCTAAAAGAAAAAATAAATTAAAGGTTCAGCTTAAAAAGAGATATAAAAACTAAAAGACTTTCTTCATCCAGCAAAACCAAAATTTGTAGTATAACCATTGAATAAGATATACTGATATTAAACAGAAAAAAACTTTGTGGATACAAATTTTACGATCGGGCTGTCCACAAATTTATATTCTGTCCATACCCGTTATTGGCCTGTCTATATCCATACCAGGGTTGCCAAAACTTTTCGTGACTAAAGTGTCAAATTCAGCAAAAAGGGACACTTTTAGTGTCCTCCTAGAAAATTAGCCAATATACTTTAAAAGTTGACAAAAAAAGGCTTTAAATGGTTTTCTCACAACTCCAGAGCCAGATTTGCGTTCTTCTTTTTCAAGTAAAAGCAAAGCGGTTCTTCAAATAAGTAAAGTCCCATTTAAAACCTCAAATCACCTTATACGCCAAGAAGAAAAAGAATTTAGCACAATTTCTCTGGTTCTCTTGAACCTTCGGTTGTAATAGTTATTCTTCTTCCGAAAACTCAGTAAAGCCTGACAGTTTTCGTTTTCGTTGTCTTTGGCAAAAAATTAGAAAGCGCGGTCTTATTTCAGGAGCTGCAGAAAATTTTGAGTCATTTGTGTTGCGTTTGCGGTTTTACAGGAACGTAAAGAAATGGAGTACAACTAAGATGAATGACAAATTGTGTTGTTTAGATATGTGTTTTCAGCCAAAATGTCTACTCTGTACGGTGATAAAACCTGTCTTCACTATGAGCCGCCCCAGCCGTCTCGGCCGAAAAACGCCATAACGAAGAAGGGGCTTAAAATAGTTGTGCCAGCAGACCACAGATACGATGTCTGTCGCTGCCTACACGGCTTAATTGCCCTCGCTCCCTCTTTTCCTTTAGTAGCATATTAGATCTTCTACAAAATTTTGTCTACCATTTCCCAAAGTCTGGGGCTTAATCATTTTAAGCCAGATTGGGCAAAGGTGGTATTCCTCTATCTCATGGTGGAGGAGTGGCTTTTTTTGTGAGTGTACCCTCCCAAATCGGATTCTTTCATCTCCTGAAATAGAGAACTCAAAAACTGAAGTTTTATGGCTCTGGACCAGACCCAAAAACCTCCCAAAAGACGTATCTTGCATGATTTTTTGTATTATTTATTACCCTCCTCGTAGTGGATTCAAGAAGGAGCTGACGGCATATCTGCAATTTTATACTGACAGAATTTGCTGCAAGTACCCCTTTGCTGCAATTACATTATGTGGTGATTTTAATGAGCTAGACCAAAAGTGGCTTAGCGCTGCTTTTAGTCTTGATCACGTTGTCAGGTCGCCTACACGCAGTGATAAAACCCTAGACTTGATTTTTACCAAAATTGAAGATTACTATTTTGCCCCAAAAATTGCCCTTCCATTAGGGACAAGTGACCATCTATGAATCTTTTGGACCCCTTTATAATCCTTTCCCGCTAAACCATTGATCAGTTATTCAAATATGCCCATTACTGACGAGAAGATTTCCCATTTCAAAGTAAAACTTAGCTCCAAATCCTGGGCCAATATCCTATGTCTTACTAATGGTGATAAAATGACTTCTAAGTTTTCAGCAGAACTTTTCCAGTTATACTGTGACACGTTTCCAGTGAAAAAAGTCAATCGCTAATCCACTTGTAAACCATAGATAGATAAAAAAAATTTGTGCCTAATAAATGAATGCGATGGACTCTTTAGAGAAGGATTTTTCCAAGAATCTCGAAAACTTCGAAACATTGTTATTAGTGAAATCTGTAAAGCAAGAAAAGAGCACAGTGCTCACGTGCTCAATAAGTTACTGTATTCTAACCCTAAGAATTTCCACAAATGTATCCAAGATCTCATGGGAAAGGTCTCTTCTAAGTTTCTCTTGCTGCATAGTAATGGTGACCCTGTGACTGCGGACATCATAAATGATTATTTTGCTTCAACTTGTAAAGATCACCCGCCACTCCAAAATACACCAGCCAACAGTGCAGTGAGTGAAATTTCTGTGATTGAAATACATTAGACTCAGCTTAAACTCGAAAATCTTGATACAAATAAGTCAGTATACCCAGGTGATATCCCTACCAAATTGAGTGTGAAATGTGCCTCTTATTTAAGTGTACCTCTAACTGCAATTTTCAACCAATGTTTTGTGGATGGTATTTTTCCAGTGTGTTTTAAGCGAGCTATTATGTCACCTACACCGAAAAACAAGACCCCAAAAGTTCCCTCCGATTTTCTCTATTTTCTCTAAAATTTTTCAAAGTTTTATTTACAATTTCCTCTTTAACGATATTCAAGATAAAATTAATCCAAATCAGTTTGGCTTAAGGCCGAACCATAGCACCACCCATTGTTTATGTTATATACTTGACACTGTTTTCAAACATCTTGAGTTACGTAGTTCCTATGTTGAGGCTGTTTTTGCTGATATTAGCAAAGCCTTTGACAACTTGGATCATCAGACAGTTACTGATAATGCAAGGGCTTTAGGTGTCAGAGATTTTGTTTTACGCTTGGTAGCTAGTTTTTTGTCTGATCGTGAGCAATGTGTAGTCCTCCCTAACGGAGATTCATCAGGTTTTACCTAGATTTCCTGTAGAGCACCCCAAGGGACTAAATTGGATCATTTAGTATTTTTAATTGTTTTTAACAATGTTTTACCAAACTTTGACAACACTTTTAAATTTGCAGATTAATTGACATTAATTAACCTTTATCAAACCCCTAACACTTCGGGTGTTGAATCACTCATTAACAACTTAAAGAACAACCTTGACAATGTTAAACTCAATCTAAGCACACTGAAAAGCAATTTAATGCTATTCTCCTTTTTAAAAAATGTACCCCCAATCAATAATTACCTTTGCATTCCAAATTTAAACATGGTTAAGCTGCTTGGATTGCATTTGGACAATGACCTTAAATGGAAATCTCACTCTTTTCACTTATTTAAAACAGGCGGTTTCCTCCTTAAATATTTCTCCCTTCTCAAACGGTTCTCAAATCAATCAAGAACCTTAAAATAATGTATTTTTCTTATACAAGACATTGTCTTGAATGTGCTTGCCCTGTCTGACACCCTAGGTTAACCACATCCCAATGTTCCAAAATTGAAAGCATTCAAAAAAGAGCTATAAAATCTATACTGGGGACATCCTATACTACTTACGATGAAGGTTTGGCTAGACTTGAACTCACTACATTGGAATCACAACGTCACTTCCTTACCATGAACTTTGGGCACAAGTGCCTTAGTTCTGACTATCATAGACGTTTTCTTCCCCCCTTCAAAGAATACCCCCTAATCCTTCCCAATGCAAGACTTAGTGCTTGTAGAGCTCCAAATACCCAACTTGACTTGTGTCCCCAATTGTTGACCATGAGGTACAAAAACTCTTTTGTTCCCTATTTTGTTTCACATTTTAATAATTGATATAACTTTGTAACTATGTTTATCCCTTAACGTTTATTTTATCATTGTATTTGTTCTGACATGCTTATGCTTTAATGCAGAATTAAACTTTAATGCAGAATTTCTGTACAAGAAATCTGTTGAAATCTTCAGCTTTCATTTTTGAAAAAAAAAATCAATTTCTAGTGGTTAACCATTTTGGAGAAAAAAACTTTGGCTACATCAATCTGATTTCTGTTATTTGGTTTTCTGATTGGTCAGCAAATAGGTCAGGTTCGGATTCATTCTATATTTTCTCATCCTAGTCGTCAGCCTTGCAGTACCACCTCGGAAATTTGTTAAGTAATATTGGCGAAATCTGAGACCAATCCACCAACGCAGCACTACAAGTAACCATCTGCTTTAAATGCATGAGGAAATCCACAGTTTTTATTTCCAACCAATTTTGCAAGTTAGTTTTAATGTTTGTTAGTTGAGAAAATTATCTTTCAGCACCAGCACTTGAGTGAGGTAACGCGCATAAGTTCAACATAAAGGTTTATAGTTCAAAGAATTTGGGAGTGCCGTCAGGATTCTTCCCATCTAACAAGAGCTTCCATAACTAAGATGATGAGGAAACTAGCTCTTCACCACCAGACTTCAGGCTCATTTCTTCTTTGGAATCTGGCAGGCTCAGGCACTGGTTTTCTAGAGTGTCTCTAGCAGACTCTATCTCGCTGTGACTTTTCCCCAGTAGTTTGCTAAATCTGATGGTTCTAATGGACTAATCATTTCAACAGTTCCATTCATGGCAACTTTCGGGTCTAAATACACGAGAGCTTGTAATGTCTTATCTTTATGATTAACCCACTTTCTCATCTGCTTCACCAGTTTGATGTAGAATCCCAAGCAAGTCAGCCTAAACTGTTCAACAGCTTTCCCTGATGCTCCTTCTTCATTCACTTAAGCTTCTGTGTTGGGACCACACAACACATCTTTGTAGCTTCAGGGATCAAGAGGCAACTCAAAAGCATCACTTCTGTTCAGGATTCCTAGTTTCATGAAGCATCTCATGATCACTTTCAATGTTGATCTGAAGCTTGTTATCAAAGTGTGGATCGTTGCGTCCCCAGACTGGAACTGTATGTTCAATGTATTTACCTTACCAAGCACAGAAGCCAGAAAGTACAGATATGCCTTAGTTGTAGGCTCTTTCATGTAGGCTTGAATCTTGGATGCCTTATCTTTTGAAGCATTGTCTGCAAAGGGTTCCTTTGACTGTTTCACAAAAAAGGTAACCAGGGGTGACCACACTGCATGTGATTGGGTAGGTACAATTTTGCCAATTTGCTTATGAAACGGCTTGGAAGCTTGGTTGGTTTTGATAACAGTCTTCTGTTTCTGCTTTAAACAGTCCACCAGGTTACAGAATGTAAAGCAAAACATTTTTCACTGTTGTTCTTGCATCCTTTCATCACTTTGGGCAAAAAGCACATTTTCTTAGTTAGCACTTGGCACACTAGATGTGATGTTCAGTCGATGACAGTATTACATGTTTACAGTTACCGGATAATTTTCTTGTGGGTTAGACTGTGCCCATATGGAACAGGTCCACCCTCTCAAATGCATGTGAAACTAAACTGCATATTTACCAAAAGCTTAATGTCTTAATTCAGGAAATCAACTGAGGTTCACCCTCGTCCAAGAAATGATTAAGCAGCAGCAAATCAGATCAGGATCAGATAGTTTGCTACTAACTACTATCCAGGCCAAACTCCTGCATACTCCTGTAGACTACAAGTAATAAAACACCCTAAGCTTTTACTTACCAGCAGCAATATGCTTGCTTCAGTTTTTTATCAAAAAAACTTTTTCTAAACTCTCTTGAACAAGTCACATGTTTCACTAAGTTTGAATTTTTGCGCTTTTGAAAAGAAAAGCAGTGCGGATACAATAAAAAAAAATCCCTAAGACGGAAACGAACCTGAAAAGCACAAATTAAAAACAGTTACAGTTAAGAAAAACTGAAAATAAAATACATATGGTACTGATTTTGAAAAAATGCCAAAAAGTGTCCTTTTTTTCAAAAAGTGGCCTTTTTTCACCCAACAGTGGCACGGTGTCACCCAGAGTGAAAAAGTGTCAAAAAAGCACTAAAAGTGTCCCTTTGGCAACCCAGATCCATACTTGTATATTTAATCAGTTTCACCAATGATGTGTAACACAATTTAAAAATTATGCTGATCAATGATGTGAAAAATTATGTTCGTTGACTGGATGCAAGTCAAGATTAAGGTCCTTCACAAAAAAATTATTGTTCGTCATTGTCATTACGAAAATTAAAAAACGCATTTACTGTTTTTCACAGACGAGCTATAAATTTTAAAGAGGTTTCTCTAGTGAATCTTTTTCCAGTGGTCCTATTTGCAGAGGCATATTTTCCCCATAGGTAGTAGAGCAGAGTCTCCGTGATTACGAAGATAATTCTTTTTGCGCCTGAAGCTCAAAGACCGTATGACTTAAATTTACGGGCTAAATGTAAGATTTCAAATATCCTAATAGAACAATGTACCTTCTAAACAATTAAAACCTTGTTATCTTTCATTCGTGTATTCGAGATAAAACCTTTTATTTTATCTCAAAAATTTCTTTTCAATTATTAAAGGTTTTGAGAAAAAAAATTAAAAAAAAATCATAGAAACCTTTCGTTTTTGCTGCGACAATGAGAGCTTTAAGAAAACGGGCTTTAAGATCCAAAATGTAAAATATGGCAAGTTTTCAGCAATTTAAAAACAAATTATTGTTTTGCCTTTTTCATATTCTTTAGAAAGTACAACAGCAGATGGATTAACCATTTTCCAATTTCTGATTGATTCAAAGTCTTACTGGCAAGGTAAAATTCGATTATAAAGCATTAGGCTTACATAAAAACCGACTGTAATAAAATTATAAGAAATGAATAATATTAATAATTCAGCTTTTAAGCTGGGTACACTTCTAATCTTATTTCAACCGTTAAATTGGTTTAATCCCAAATTCAAACTCTTGAAATAAGTTTATACTAGCTTATACAATGAGGTCCAGCCTTAGAACAATACATTAATAGTGGACAATTAACCATTGAAATAACATAACATTTTTTGCTTGTTTTTACAATTGTACCAGAACATTGTCTTTAATTCTCTTTCTGATGGTCAATTGAACCCAACATGCTGTTTTAAGCTCCAATTCCCTTGACTCCAAGGTGAGTCCAACTGACTCCCTTGAAGCATGGGTCCACTTGCAAGGACTAAATGCCCCAGCTGAAGTCTGAAGAAAGCGAAAAATTCAACGTTATGAAACAGTCAACAGAAGTCATTTTTTTTCATCTAAGACTAAAATAGGCTGTATGTTTCTTCATTACCATTTTAATATGATGATTTATAGGTAAAAATAGTTCATCTAAAAACATTCCTTGTACATCACTAGTGAAAAAAGAAATTTAACAAATCCTCTCTGAATAGAAAAAACTCGAGGAATGATTATCTGACAAAGTTGAAAAATATGCAAGAAATCATATATTTTTTTCAGTAAATTAAACATTGTTCATTAGCGGTTGTTACCGATAAATTTTGGTGTGCGCCTTCTACCACCTAGCACGCCACATACCCCCTACCTCGCCAGGGGCATGCGTATCACCGGCTGAGAAATCACTTTTTATCTTATGTTAATAAAAACCCCATTTAATCTTTACACACTCGTTTTTAGGGTGGCCCAGTAGTTCAAAGATATTTCATTTGTTTTTCCTATACTGATTACCACCTCTCAACAAAAGCTAAGTCTCAATCTCAGGATCCTTTACCTCTTTACGTCAAATTTACTTCGTAAATCTTCATTAAAACAAATTTTGATTGAACTCATTCCCTTATATAATTAAATAGAAAAATAAGTATTTTCAACTGAAAGTAAAGAGCAATATTACAACTCTAAACAAACAAAAATTATTTCGTATATTCAATAAAGATTCCTATTGTAATCAAATAGCCCCTGTGTTTCAGGAATCGTTCTTAAAAAAATTAAAACAAACTGTCAAACTCTAGCGTAAAGAGCAAGGAATTGATGAGGGGGCACCCTTTCATATACGGAATAATTTATGTTCGTTTTGAGTTTCAATGTTGCTCCTTATTTTTGGTTGAAAAAAATTGTCTTTTTAATTTAATTTCTGGTCTTATTCAAATAATGCCGGTGAATCTGGCTCACCCTCCATGAAAAATTCCCTCCCCTCACAGGAAACTCCTACCTGGAAAATTTCTCCCACATAAAATACAACCCCCTCCCCGTAAAATTTCTTACAGTCGGTTCCATCTTAGCTTAAAATTCCCCCCCCCCCTTTTCGTAAAAATTTCTTGCAGAAGATTCAGCCTGAAAAATTCTCCTTAGCACACTTTGATTTGAAAAAGACTTTAAGTTTTAATCGTTTTTTCAATCGCTCCGGTAATCTCCCCTTCCGTGGAAATTAACTTCCTGGAAATCCAAACACGCAGAAAATTTCCCTAGTCCAATTCCCCCGGAACAACTCCACATACAAAAGTGAATAGACAAAGACAAAGTAAAAGAAACAAAAAGAATTCCGAATTCTGTCAAATCTCCCAAGTGTAAAATTTCCCCGGGAACCTTCACCTCCGGAAATTTCCCTCCACACGGAAAATCATAACCATGAAAACCTATCTCAAGCACAAAATCACCCTCCCCCTCTTCCCAAAAATCTCTGCGTACTGCCCAATAATAAATACTCAAAGTAAACAATGGGAAAATTTTATAACTGAAAGACCTATCCCCAGAGGGAGGGGGGGTTATGTTATCTCCAAAGGTATAATTTTGTAGACTTTTTAAATGCACTAAACAATATGGCTATCTCAAAATTTAGATCAGTCGATTTTGGGAAAAAAGCGACGTGGGGGGGGGGCTAGTCACCCTCCAATCTTTTAAGTCACTTAGAGCGCAAAAACTTATAATTTACATTCAAAAGAGCCCTCTCCCTATGTTCTAGAACCATTGGTTCGATACGATCACCCATGGGGAAATGAAAAAATAAATAAATGGGAAATTCATAACAAAAAAAAACACGCATCCGTGATCTTTCCTCTGACAAAAAAAATATAGAATTTCACAATTTAGCAGATAGGAGCTTAAAACCTCTAAAGTAGGGTTTCTGATACGCTAAATCTAACGGCGTGATTTTCGTTATGATTCCTTGACTGTTAAGGAGTGATTCCTCCCTTTTTCTAAAATCGGGCAAATTTTCTCAGGCCCGTAGCCTTTAATGGGTAACACTAAACTTAATGAATCTAATAAATTTGAAATCAGCATAATAAGCCATTTCTTTTGATATATTTATTGATAGCAAAATTGCTTTTTTTTTTAGAGTTTCGGTTACTATTGAGCCGCGTCACTCCTTACTTACAACGAACTGTTTGATTATAAATTTGACGTTGACGTTAACTCCCCTCCTGCTGTTCAGCCTAGAGGACGTTCTATGGCAAGTCGATTCTCACTTCTTAATAAATAGTAGGAGGAAATCGTATTTCCTGAAACTTTAATTCAAATGTCCTTTAATCTTGCAATTCTTGTCAGAAACTGTATGACAAGACTAACTATCATACAATTTTCTTCTTCACTATCAAATCCTCCTAATAACATATATAGGCTTGACTGCACTTTCTTCTGTCTGAAAAATTCGGTTATTTCACGTCTTTCTTGTTCGCTTTCACGGCAAATTATCATCAAGTGTTCTATAGTTTCTGAAGCACCACACTTAGGACATTCCTCACTCTGTCCCAAAAATTTTGCTTTGTAACAACCAACTCCAGCATGGTGTGATCGGAGTCGAAACAGTTTCTTTGCTTCATATCTAGTGAGTCCTTTATACACCTTCGTTTCTATATTTCTCTGTTTTTTCATAGTCACAAAAAGATTCCCAGTCAAATCTCTAATCGCTTTAAAACCCTGACGATCAATCTCTTTAATCACTTTATCAAATATCATAACTTCGTAAGGAGTGTCCATGTCGGTTACAAGTGTTCCTGACTCAACTGCGGATTTGGCTTTCAAATCTGCTATTTCATTTCCAGAGATCCCAATGTGGGCGGGAATCCACTGAATAACTACTTTCTTCTTTTTTAATATGTCTTGTAGTTTAATGTAACATATAAGGACATCTCTATTTGGTTTTGCCATAGTATTAGCATTTACAACTGCTTGAATAGCACTTTTTGAATCAGAGCAAATGATAACCTTGTCCTCTTCAACAGATTCCTCAATGAACTCCAGCACCTTCTTAATGGCGTAAACTTCTGCCAGGAATACACTGCTCTCTGGAGGTAATTTAAATTTTTTGGACACATTTTTGAAAGGGCACCAAAACGCTGCTCCTACATGCTTCATTTCATCTACTTTTGATCCGTCAGTGAATAATGGAAGGTATCCCTTGTACTCTTTTTCCATCATCATGCAGAATGCCAAGTCCGCTGGAGTATCTTGGTCCATATTGAATTCTAATCTTGAACTGATCCTGTTTTCCTCCCATGGTGGAGGGACACCTATTTCAGCAACTCTTAACATTTTGGAAAGTACTATATCAATTCCATAACTTTTACAAATTTCTAATGCTGCTTCAAGACAATTGGATTGATTTCTTGCTTTAGATGTGTTGGCAGTTGCTTGGCGACCAGGTTTGATGATTTTTGACTTAACTGGGTGGTTATTTTCTAAAGACCAAATCCTCTGTACATATTTTAAAAATCTGATCTTTCTTCGTGTTTCCAGGTCTGCTAGACCACTTTCTGATAGAAGGAAACTAACGGGTGTTGTTTTTCTTGCTCCAAATGCAATTCTTATGGCTGAGTTTTGGATTACATCTAATCTTGCAATGGTTGAGTGACAAGCTGTGCCATAAATTGTTGAGCAATACTCCATTTTAGGCAATACATATTTGATATAATACTGGATCAAAAGTTCTGCTGGTAATCCTCTAGCCATATAGGCCAAACTCTTCATAACGTTGAGTCTTTTCAAACATGTTGATTTAAGATACATCACATGGGGTTTCCAGGTAAGTTTATTGTCAACTACTACACCTAGTATTTTTGCTTCACTAACATATTCAACTGGGTGGCCACATAAGTAAAGATCTGGAAGGGTTCCAATTCTTTTCCTAGTGATAACAATTGCCTTCGTCTTTGTTGCAGAAAACTTTAAGTCAGCTTCTTTGGACCATTTTTCTAATTTTGCAATGACCTGGGTTATTAGGGTCTTTATATGGTAGGTGTCACGCGCCATGACCCATGCAGTATTGTCATCTGCAAAAATAGCTCCTCCATCATCCTTCATGTTGATAGGAATATCATATGATCCTATGTTGTACATGTCAGGCCCCAATGCTGATCCTTGAGGGATTCCTCTTTCAGGAAACACTGTTATATTTGAAATTGTTCCACCAACTCGCACTTTAACTTTTCTTCCTATTAAATAATCATTTAAAAATGCTAACGTTTGGCCTTTTATGCCAGCTGTTACTAGGTCTCCAACCATTTTTCTATGAAGCATATTATCAAAAGCACCTTCAATGTCAATTAAAATCGCTGCTAAAATCCACCCATTTTGCAATGCATATAATGCCTCCTGTTTGAGGCACATAAGACTATCTTCTGCACTTCTATTTTTTCTAAAACCACACTGAATGTCTTTCAAAATTTTCTTCTGTTGTGTCACAGCTTCTAGTCTCTTCTTCACCATCCTTTCCATAACTTTCCCCAAAACAGGGAGAAGGGTAATGTATCTATAGTTTTCAATCTTTGATAAGTCTTTGCCAGGCTTTGGTAGCATTACTGCTTCACCATACTTCCAAACATCAGGAAATTTTCCCTCCCTCCATATACCATTGATTAATTCTAGCAGTACATTTATCCACAATTTGGGGAGCGACTTCACGAACTGAAGTCGCTCACAAAATTTTGTCTGGTCCAGGAGATGTATCAGGAAGCTTATTAATTACATTCATTAATTCCTGTTCAATGAATGGTCTATTGTATGGTTCGTCTTGTCCTTGTGTTCCAAGGTCACTTACTTTTGTGTCCATATTGGTCTTCTTCTGTATATCCGGATCTCCCCGGCCAACGGTAGAGCTCATAAATTTGGCAGCTGCATCAGCTTTTTCATCATCAGTCACAAGAAGCTTATTATCAGATGCAATAGGTGGGTTGCTCCGGCCTGAAGTTGCTCTGTTATTCATCTTTTTCATAAACTCATATACTTTGGATGTTGGTTTTCGAAAGTCAAGTTTGTTTATAAAGTTATTCCATGATTTTTTCTTGGCTTCAAGTACTGTTTTTCGAAATATAGCATAAGCTCTGTTCTTTTCAATAAGGCTATGAAGATTTCTCACCAGATTATATATTCTCTTTTTTGATTATATATTTTGATATTTGATTATAAATTTAATTTTAATGCATTACCTTTCCAACATAAAATAAGCATTTAATTCAGGTTAGCCCAATGAGCGATTTTGAAAGAAAAATTGGCGCTTTTCATGATTGAGTTGGATATTACTATTTTAAACGAAGATTCAACGATTATATCCATCCCAGAGGTAAAATTAGGCATATAATTAGCACAAAACAATATCTAGCAAGAAAAAGATGTATTCTGATAACCACTTCTTCAGAACGGAAAGATGTGTACAAAGATAGAAACTTTTCACGGCTATGATAACATGAAAATCAACTCCTTGAAAATGAATCCCCCTCCCCCTCCCGAAACCTGAATTAACATTCTGGGCACAGAAATGGACTAGTGGCATTTCAAGTATCTCTTAGTCAATGTCTCTCACACAACCAAACACATTATAACAACAACAACAAATTATATTTGTCAAACAGTTTGTGGTAAGGAGCGATGCGGCTAAATAGTAACCAAAATTCTAAGAAACAGAGCCTTGATAACAATGGATACATCAAACGAATCAAATTTTGATGCTTATTTAAAATATAGGGCCTAATAAATTAATCAAGTTAAAGTTGCCCATCAAAAGTTATGAGCCTGAGAAAATTTGCCCAATTTTTGAAATAGGGAGGAGAACACCCTCAAAACATCAAGTGATCTTAATGAAAATCACACCATTCGATTAAACATATCTGATAACTTTACTGGAAATGTTTTAAGCTCATATGTGCAAAAATGTAGAATTTTTTATTTTAGGTTTCTATTTTATACGTGTTTATTTGCTGTTTTTTCCCAGGGGTGACATATCGAACCAGTGATCCTAGAAGATCGGGAGAGGGCTCCCTTGATCGGAAATCAAAAGCTCTAGTGCCCTTTTTGAGTGAACAAAAATGTTGGAGGGCAGCTAGCCCCCTCTCACCCAAATTTTATTCCCTAAGCAGTCCCATCAAAATTACGAGATAGCCATTTTATTCAGCATAGTGGAAAGATATAACAGCTATATCTTTGAGGATGATTTGAACCCCCCCCCCCCCCCTAAGGCTCCCAGGGGAAGGGCTGCAAGCTATGACCCTTGGCAATTGTTTACATAGAGCTATTGGGAAGTATACAGATACTTTTCGGGGGATATTTCTGGCGGGGAGAGGGAGAAAGTGGAAGGATCTTTCCACGGAGGAATTTCTTCGGGGGGGGGGAGAATTTTTCATGGAGGGGGAGCTGGAATTCCAGGCATTATTTAAAAAAAGATCAGAAATACAATTTAAAAAAAAAAACAAGTTTTATCAACTGAAAGTAAGGAGAAACATTAAAACTTAAAACAAACAGAAATCATTACGAATATGATGGGGTTGCACCCTCCTCAATACCTCACTCTTTACACTAAAGTGTTTTTAGAACTTTTAAAAAAAGCTTATTATTCTAATTACATGGCCCTTGTGTTTCAGGTGTCATTCTTAAATAATTGGAACAAAACGCCAAATTTCAGCGTAAAGAGCGAGGTATTGAGGAGGAGGCAACCGCCTTATATCAGTAATAATTTCTGTTTTTTTTAAGTTTTAATGGTGCTCCTTACTTTCAGCTTAAAAAAGCTTGTTTTTTTAATTTAATAAATATACACAGAGCAATAAATATAGTTTTTTTTGGCTTTTTTTGTGAGGTGGAAGAATTACAGGAGGATGACAGGTTATTTCCTGGTTTATATTGTAGGTGATTCGGCAACTCTATTGTTAATTGATATGTGAAATTTGAAATAAAATAAACTTTGTATGAGAGAATAATAGTTTTTAATGTAATATGCACAGGACTATCCCTTTAGACAGCCTTGAGTCTGACTCTTTCGGCTGCCCAGAAGAGTATTGTGTTGTAAATATTTTGTTGAATAAAAATAGAAATAAAAAAGAAGAAGAAGAAAAGACAAGAACGAAACAAAAATAAATACATTTGCCAGAACGATTACTGCTTGGTATTTGACCTATGAGCACATTAATTCTCTTCGATAGGTTACCAGATGATGATAACTGTAGTGTCTGATTTTATGACTACTTTAGAGAGTAGCAAGAGATAAAATAAAGCTTACAAAGTCAACACGATCTTCAGCAAGCCAGTGAAAGAACTTGAGAAAAAGCAAAACTGTGAAGATCGACACAAAACGAAAGCTGAAATCATCCTTGAACACGGTGAAGGCTAGACATGTTTCTGTTACAGCATACCATGATCGCTCTACCACATGCTAGAAAAAATTACAAATTTAGGCTAAGTCAATGTTCAAACTGTTCTAAAAAAAATTAAAAGATGTTAACAGTATTTTTCCAAAAATCGTTTAAAATCTCTAATCAAATAAAAAATTACCGAATTTTAGTCTTTGATAATTCTAACTTTTTCTTTCTGCTCAGAATCCAACAGCAGAATAACCACCGACGTTTCTTCGTAGACGGTTTCAATAGGAAATTATTGTTAAAAGCGCTTTTTATATCTCAAAAAACGTCGTACACAGTTGCTCTAAATTAGAAGTTGGACTAAATGAACTGTGGGCATGGAAGCCCACAAAACCTTATGGTTTCCCTCAAAGCCTCTTTTTTTACTTGTTCATCCGAACTACCAGACGAAAAATCTGACGAAACTTGGCCGTTACGTGTTTCAGAGGCCAAAGACATCGACAGATTCCCTTGCAAAATTCTTCAATAGGTCATGCAAATCCGCCTATATGGTAGGGTTGGTGACGACTATCCAAGACAAAGACAGGCAATCAACCCGTAAAGCAAACATAACAAAATTGGACATCCTCAAAACCCGACGCCTCTACAGGTACGGCAGGTCAATCCAATAACAAGCTGAGAAAAAGCAAAGACAACTTGGAGCCTTTTTGTTGCTTCAAGAAGTCTCACTGTCACATGCGCAAAGCATCACTTCCCATGCTTGAACCTTCCACCAAAGATGGAACATTATGGGAAAGGACTTGCCATCATTTTAGGGGCAGATAAAGAGATCTGGAACTTAGTCGTGCTAAAAGAATAAGTAAGTAAGCAGATGATTTGATAGCGCGTGTTTGTTTAGATAGTACGTATTTTTTTTTTTACTGTTTTCTGCTCTTTCTTTGCTTACTCTAATATCTTTTCTTTTCTGCAGCCGTGACTGAGGATTCGACAGTTGTATTTTTAGTAGTTCGCATTTAGACTTATTCGTCATACTGGACTTTTTCCTTGTATACTCTTTTGATACATCATCTGTTCAAAAATGTTTATCCTTGATATTGAACACCCATACAGGGGTCAGTCCTTAACAGACACAGTCGTTTTTAGTCAGTAGCCGTGGGAGGGGGGAGGCCCCCCTGGTGTCATCCTTGTAGGGGTGAAAAAAATTGATATAAAACCCTGTTAGCCAGAATAATCATATCATGGAAAAAAAAGAAAAAAAAAGAGGAAACTGAATAGAGGCGAATTTTTACTGCTTCAATATGGACGTTATGAAAACATAAACAACAAGCCCCATAGACATTACATTATTATATAAATTCAAAGCAAATATATGTTGATTTTCATTATCTTAATGCATTAAGTTCGAATTTCAATTAAGGTCAAAGATTCTTTGAATCCAATGCAAAGTTTTTCGAGAGTTGGCAGATTTATTTTTCATACTCTTGTTTGGATTACGAAATGGTTAGAACTGGGCTGGTGTGTGGAACTTCGGCTAGTTAGGACATCACAAAAGTAAATATACCTATTATGTCCTCTTAATCAAGTTAAGTCTTTGATCTTCAGCCAAAAGTAAATGTAAATCTTTAAGTTTAATCAATCTTTTAATTAATTTTAATAGATTTATACTTTCAATTTTAATAATTAATAAATTTTCAGCTTTAATTTTACTTAATTTGAATAATTTAATTTTAATCAACTTTAATAATAAATCTTTAAAAGATAAATCCTAAATAAAAAAGAGGTAAATCCAATACTTGTCATATTTTAAAAGTTAGGTATACAATTCTCCTGTGTAAAGCTAGATGGCATTTTTGGGTATATTACCAAGTTTATAGAACAGGTGCACGGGCATGGACATTAATTTCATGGCAACTTCATATAGGTAAATGTGAGACCCATATTAAAAGACTTCCATGACTTGAGTGGATCAGATTTTTTTCGAACTAAAGATTCCCTACTAAAAATCTAGAGAACCGTGACAGATGCAACTGCTGATGAAGCCTACCTTGCTGTGGCATTGACTTGCATTGACTTTGTCATGATATCCGCACATATTGGCTTGATCCCGTAGTGGTTGAATCACAGGGACTGTCACGGCACGTGCATCTGCTGATACAAATTCCAGTAAGGCCCCATCCATGTCTCTTACTATTTTACTCTCAACTTGGAGAAGATCGCCAGGTGTAATATACAAAATCTGAGACCCATATTAAAAAAAACTTCCACAACTTGAGTGGATCAGATTATTGCAATTGATATAGCTGTTAGTGATTATCATTAATTTTAATATAAAACCTTACCTCTACTTCTGCATTACGAAGCTGTCCAAAGAATATTTTCCGTACAATCTTTCCAAGCATGATCACAAACACAAGGGCTTGAACGTAAATTACCTAAAAAATTAAAATTTATAACCTATTGCATTCTGAGAGCACCACATAGAAGAATAATAAAACGAAACGAAGTCTTTTTTCCAATGTGCAAGAAAACGTGTTATTTTTTATAAAACCAAAAAGAATAGAATCCTGTCAGGAATTCCAGACAAAATTCCGCAAAAACAGGAATTCCAGGAAAAAGTTTAAAATGACAATCGCAAGGCAAACGTTTACCTTTGAGGAGGAAAACATGCTATTGTGGGCAAACCAGAGGGTGTATCTCAAGGGCTAAAAACAAGGTTTTTAGACTTTTTGTGGTAATATGTTCTTTTTTTGGCAGGAACGGGGGGAGGAGGGGTCAAAAACGAATATTAGTAAAACTACAGTAAATAGAATAAATAATAAAGCTTCACATTGGTATGAAGTAAACATTAGTCATATTAGGCAGTATTCAAGCTAGAGCAAGTGAACATTTTGTCCCAGTCATGTATAGATGTCCTTTTTATCCATGATGGAGGTGAATAAAGACTAAAATGATGACTCTTAGCACAATAGCTTATATTCAGAAAAATTGCGAGGTTTGCTGAAAATGTCAGGCCCTAAAATTCGAGAACAACTCAAATATTTGATCTGAATCAAAAAATGTCAGCTCTGTGCCAATACAAAATGTATTTTAACTTCCAACTTCTACGTCTGCTTCTTCTGTGGTTGTTAAACAGCAGTCAAAATTAATTCGTGAGGCACAAGTGTGAAGTTGAAACTTCTTCCTTGCTAGATGATGGTTCAACCAGTAAGAGGAGTCTCAAGTTCACTTTGGAGAGGAGGAGGCGTCTTTTGTATTCCGTGTGGTGTACACCTGGAAACATGAACAAACTACCAGCAGTCAGAGGAGGAGGGAAGGGACCCTCAGTAATATTGAAGCTTAAATATACATTTAATGGCTATTTAGACACTCCTCCCAAATAAAAATATTCAGATCCCTCCTAAAAGTATTGGCTGCACATCTAACCATACATAATACAACACAAGTGCACCATCAGTTAATGACTAGAAGATATATTTCGATCTGTAAGACATTCAGGCCTAAAAGAATATCTTTAGGAAACAAAATGCTAACATAATATCTATTCATTCAATTGTTAAAGGAGGCGGATTTCTTAGAGGACATAGGAACAGAAATGTCTGGACAAAGAAGGGATAGGAACCCCCGTTTCTCAAAAGAATTACAGCTTAATTTAGTGATGCTAGAATGATGAAGTTTCTTTTCGATTCAGTATTACAGTCCTTATTCAAATATTATTCCTATTCTTAGCAAGTTAAACGCGTTATTGCCATTTTTTTTTATTCCTACGTTGGAAATAAATCATTATTTCTTTTTCAGAGAAATTTTTACTTGAATTCAGTGTTATATCCCCCAATGGTTCCAAGTTTGAAACTCCCCTGTTCAACTTCCTCTTTTTCTTGTGCATGGAGGCATACATTGATACTTAGATGCTCATTACAATTTTGAAGTATTATCAATCCTCTGTTGAAGCAACTGGGAGCCAAAATACAGATACCATCCATCCCATTAAATGAAAAATTAAAGCAAGAGAAGACGGAAGGGGAAGATAAATCAAAGAAAAGAAGAAAATGATGGGGAAAAGAATGGAGATTGAAAAGCAAGAAAATAAGGGGAACAGATTAAAAAACAACAGGAAATGAAAACTGACCAAGTTGCAGCAACCAGTTACACTACAAAAGAAATTATGGGGAAAAATATGAAAAGATTTAAAGGAAACGTCAGAAGGTGGTTCAGACAATAGTGGTTGTGATGAAATTTCAAAGTAAGATAGAAGGGATAGTGGCTAAATTTAAAGCCACTGAGGCTAAAGTTGACATTACAAAGAGCAGAAATGGTAGATTAAGAGTAGCTTAATGTTTTGCTGATCCCATTAAAAAAGGTATTGATGCTATGGATATCAAAATTAGCAGGGCTAAGATTCCCATTAACAGATCTCAAACTAGTCATTATTTATAGTTTTTGAACCAGCAATTAGGACAAAATAAAACAGGGTCCAACAACCTTCTAAAAAATAACAAGAAGATGAGGCCTTTGCATAGCAAACATAAGAGGCATACAGATTAAATCAATACAGTGGACAGGTACACGGTATTTTTTCCAGGAGAGAGAGAGAGGGGGGGGTTAAAATACAGCAAAGTGCCCTTCTATGGCTTAATTCCTCCGTATTAAGAATTTTCAAATTTGCTCAAAATTTTATTAATTACTCCAGTCTTACAATATTATTTTATAAAAATCTTATTGAAAAGGGAGTCCCTGTCAATCTAATCCTCTTTGATCTTACTGTGGCCTTTTAAAAGGTTTTTCATATAAAACATATAGTCAAACCACATGCTGTTGGGATAGCCAATCTAGTTTCAAACTGGGGCCAAGCATTTCTAATTGGTAGAACTTACCAGTTTAGAGTACACAACACCATTAGTACAACCATACCTTGAACATCTTCCTTAAGAAAGAGTGGTGTTCCACAAGTTACAATCTTAGATCCTAACAGCTTCAAATCTCTTTGCTAGCAACACCCTTCATCAGTAGAAGATATTTCAACCTTGCATGCTGAGGGATCCAAACTTATTATGAGAGTTACTGATTCACTTGATACAAACATTTCCTGACATGATATCAACCACCTTAGTGACTAGGCAAACCAGTGGCTGTTAAGCTTTAATACTTCTAAGTCTGAAAACTCTACAACTCAAAGCACTTAGCAATAAGAAAAAAAAAGACCTAGAAATTGTTGTTGATGATCAGGAAAAATACTAACTATGTTGCTTTTTCAGCTAATTAGGCATTTGGAGCCATTGAAAAGACAAATAGAAGCCATTTTCCTATAGTAGTTACTCCCCCTCTGCAAAGCCTATATAGGCCCAAATTAGGGCAGGAATAAGCCTTGCATCACCCCTTTATAAATCAAATAAAGCAACTCTTGAGGCAGTTCAGATATATGCTAACAAAATAAGCACAAGCTGTTAGTACCTCCTATTTCAAGAATTTATGGACCATCTCAAGCTACCAAGTCTTTCTGATAGATGTAAAAAAAAGGACAAAAACTCCTGATGTTCTTATACTTCCAACCATTCTTTACCAGAGACAAATCAAATGAAATCATGACAATGTTCTGCTGATCCGACTAAAAAAGGCGCTTCTTCTTGATCAGATCTACAAACCTTTGGAACATCCTCAAAGAAGAGGCCATCTCTTCAAGAAATCCAGATACCTTCAAATTGAATGCTGAATGTAAGTAAAATTGGAAAGAAAACAAGGACTCTAGCCATGGAGAATAACATCAATTTCCATTATCTAGCCTAGAAGGATCTACTCCTTTGATTGCCCCCCAGTTTCAATTTAAGGTATGACACAAACAAAACAGTAAAAATTTATGAATATTTACCATCATGCTAGGATTTGACTTTGTAATATATACGATGCTTGGGTAGAACTGGTCTTTCTGGAAAAAGGCATTTCCAACAACCAGACTTGTCAGAAATAAACTACCTAAAAGTACAACTTCAGTCCTCATCTGTGATTCCACCTGAAAAACAAAATCTATTCATTAAAAAAATATTATCCTTTTGTTGACCCCACAATCTGGAGTATGCTTTTAAATTTATTGACTACATATTATAACAGCCCTAGGTCAAACAAGGAGTGAGGAAAAATAACACTCTAAAGCAAGAAATCATAGTTAATTACTAAACACATAGATTTACTGTAATAATAAGAGGGATGGTGTGGGTTTTGCTAATAGAGAAAGGTGGGTTTTTGATGCTTAGAATATAACTCAATACTGTATTTATCTCTATTTGCTTTTGGCAAAGCAAAAATATCAAAGTTATCCAGCTAATGCAAGACAAATCTGTGGATAAAGTCAAACTATTATTAGTCTGAGCATAGCCGTGGTGGTTTTAGGGGGGCAGAAGGAGCACTTGTCCCTGGTTCAAAAATTATAGGAGTGCAAAATTTCAAAATAAATAATCTAGTAATTATAATTATTTTGCAATATTTGATATTTTATTTTTATTAAAATAAACTATGGGATGCAGTTATTAAATGAAAGTAATTATTATGGTACTTTTTCTTTGATACTTCACCCTATAAGCAAACTAGAGAATAATATCATTAGATGCATTTATATAATAGTGAATCAGAAGTATATGAAGTCTTTTTAATTATAAAAATCAATATAATGCCTCAGCTAATTACCATGATTATCATTCACTGGGTTTTACATTTAAGTATTCTAACAGTTGCCTACTAGATCTTGTTACAGGCACATTTTTTAGTGGACCAATGGTCATCACCCAAATTTTTGGATGAGAAATAAAAATGATATCCCTTTCCTGGTTCAAGTAGGATTGCTTTCCCAATGAAACAGTTTGTGGTAAAACTTTCTGGCATTATTTAGAAGATGGTCAGATATTAAATAAAAAAAAAAGTTTTTTTTTTTCAACCGAAAGTAAGGAGCAACATTAAAATGAACAGAATTATTATATATAATATGGGGTTGCCCCCTCCTTGATACCTCACCTTTTAAACTTCATCCTTTTTTATAACTTTTTAAAAGCTCATTATTTTAATTAAGCAGCCCTTGTGTTTCAGGAGTCTTTCTTAAATAATTGGAACAAGAAGTGAAACTTTAAGAACCAGGTACTGAGGAAGGGGCAACCTCCCTCATACACAAAACAATTTATGTACATTTTAAGTTTTAATGTTGATCCTTACTTTCAGTTGAAATTACTTGTTTTTTGTTGTTGTTTTTTTCATTTAATTATATACTGAGTCCAAGCATAAGGGAAGTTGATAACTTCAGCATATATATATATATATATATATATATATATATATATATATATATATATATATATATATATATATATATATATATATATATATATATATATATATATAACTGAGGTATAAATGGAGCTTCCAGATAATTATACCTTGGAATTGAACCAAACAGGACTGGTTTACCATAATATTTTTTTTTTTTTTTTGGTTTGAACAAATCTACTTATTAATTCCAAAAAATAATGGATCTTTCAAAGTAGAAAATATAATATTCTTTAATGCTAGGTTGTGTGTCAGTTTAACTTGGTATACACTCCCCCCTCCCCCCTCTTTAATGCTTAATTATTAAAATCATATTTTAATACTTTTTATTAAACTTATTTAGTCTTTTATGTTTTCTTTATTAGGTAAACACCCTGGCAAGGTTAGGATTTGGTGCATATAAATACATATATAGTACATAGTATATGACAACACAGTACATACAAATGAGCCAAAAGTGACCCCCCTAGAAAATGTCCTAGTAGGAATTCCTTAAGAATCACTGATAAAAACTTTGTACATGTTTCAGAAAATAACTATTATAACTTGAAGTTCTCCATTAATGGGGATTGGAAATGCTCACAGTGAGGTTTCAACAGTCTCTTCTTTTTGCTGTCTTGTTCCATACTAATTTCAGGTGTTGGGGTGTAGTTTTTTATATTTCTCCTCCCTTCTATTTAGTACCATGTATTCTGATATAATTTGTTTAGAAATTAAGAAGCAACAAAATGAGTAAATAAAATAAAAAGAAACTGATGGACACATCCTTAGGTTAAACTTTTTTTATGTTTTCCAGGAAAATCTACCAAAGTATATTAGAAAAAACGATTGGTCAGAGTGAAATAGCTTTTTTCGTACAATTGAATTTTTTCCCATATATACTTGTCTGTTGAAAATATTTTTCTATCATTAGTATGTGAAAAGTGTTATTTAAGCTTCTTTTCTAGTTTAAGAAAGTAGTAAGTGTATGTTAATTTGTTTTTCTCATATTTATAGGATTATTAGGCTACTATTTGGCCAGTTTCTTAGGCTACTTGGTGTTTTCGGTTCGTGGGGATGGACAGGGAGCCCCCTGCACCTCCACACATGACTCTGAACAGATGTTCAGGAAAGGACTTATGCTCTGGCACTCATACTGATGACTTATGCTTGGACGAACAGACTAAAATGACTGGTGTTTATATTCTAGCTAAGGATTTTATAGAAAATAGAGAGGCAATTATCCTCAGGACTGGCAGAATATTTTTAGGTAGATACTTAACAAAGGAATTTAGTAAACATGAGTGTAAAGGTAATTATGGACTGATCAGTCAACGCCCAGGTCCTGGTGGCAGTGTAGAAATAATAGAAAAAAGTGAAGAAATTCCCTGTAAACAATTAGCTCTAAAAGACCTGAAAGTAGAGAATGTAACACTCCTTTTTGAAAGGAAATATATTAGAAATGCTCAACAGATAAAAAATAAAAGAGGTATTGCTTTTATTCCTAAAGGATTTGCTGATAAAGAGGAAATAAAGAGTGAAATACAAAATAATCCAGAAGTAAGTAACATTAGTTTAATGGAAAAGAGAGATGCTATGCAAGAAAATATAGAAAATGTGTTTAGGGTCATTATTGAATATCAAGGAGAAGTTAAATTCCCAAGAAGAGTTTCAATATGAGGTGCATTATATAATGTACAATGCTACAAATGCCAAAAATTTGGTCATACTGCTCTAAATTGCTGGGCTGGTGAAAGATGCCTTCTATGCTCAGGAAAGCATAATTTAAATGAATGCTCTGAGAAAGATAAGAAACTTGAGGATAAAATTCTTGTGTGTGCAAATTGCAAGGGCCCACACTCTGCTAACAACAAAAAATATGTCCATTATCATGAGCGAACAGAAGCTCTTAAAGTTGTATATACAAAAATATGACTTATAAGGAGGCTCTATGCCAAATAAGTAGAACAACAATTCCCTCAACAAGTAAAAATACTGTGGTCAATGAAAATAATATTGAAAGCAAGCAAACCCCTAGCTTAAGTGAACAAAGTACTAGACTGGACAAATTAGAAAAGTGTCTAAATTCGGTTGCTTCTCTACTCTCTACTATATGTGAGGCACTGATAGATATGTTGCCAAAAACATCAGAAAAAACAAAAATTGTACAAAATTTTACTACAGTCCTAGGTGAAGTTCTTGTCCTGGTCCCTGGGTCAACTAAAATGGTTCAAAGAAATGATGAAACAGAAAAGGATCAAAGTGAGATAATAATGACCAAAAGAGCTCGTACATCACCTGATAAAGAGACCTCACCAGACAAAAGTAAACATTTAAAAAAGGGAAAGCACATCAGTAAATCATGAAGGTCTTGCAACTAAACACATGAGGAATGGGAAAAACTAAAACTGCATTAAAAAATACACTAATTGTAAGAGTAAAACCTGATTTGGTCCTTCTTCAAGAGACTCTTCTAACAAATAAAAAGAAAACACCAAAATTTGTGGGTTTTCATCCTGTAAGGTGGGATAGAGAAGGGAGAAAAGGGGGAGGACTGCTGACATTGGTTAGAGAGAATATACCTTTTAGGAAATAACTTTGCCATTTACTGTTAAAAATGAAGTTGGTCTGATAAATATTAAACTTGAGGAAAAGATATGGTTACCTGTTGTCAACTATTATAATAGAGCAACAGTAGATTTTGACCTGAATCAATTTAAAAGGGTAAATGACTACTGTGAAAATGATAAATTTATAGGGGGTGACTTCAATCTTCATAATAAAATGTGGGACACTACATCACAACAGGACCAACAGTCTTTTGCATTTGCTGATTATATTTTGGAACCTGATAGTAATCTTTGTCTTATTACACCATGTGACCTGGGCATTAGGCTAAATGTAACCAATGGTAAGTATTCTACTTTAGATTTATCACTTGTTTCCTATTCATTAGCCCTAAACCAACATGTTGAACTAGCTGGTGCTGTGGAATCTGACCACCTTCCATTAATTGTGCAACTAGAGGAATCCATAGATTACCTTGAATTAAAAAGAACAAAAATGTGGAATTTCTGTAGTAATAAATGGTCCAGTTGGCAAAGTACAATAGCATCAAAATTACAAAAAAATATTAACTGATAATTCAATTGATTTACTAAATAAACAAGCAACAGATTTGCTAGTGAAGATATTTTTGGGTTCTCTAAGCCTAAGGAAAGAAAAAGAAATTCCATTCCTGGTTGGAATGCAAATTGTGAAAAAGCTTGGTTGGATAAGAAAAAAAGAGAAATCAATATGCAAGAAATCCAACAATAAACAATATAATAGAGATGAATAGGGCTGCTGCATTTAAAAAAAAAACAATACTCCAAGAAACAAGAGAAGGATGGAAGAATTTAATTGAAGAAAAATTTTCAAATAATGTAAATGTAAAAGAATATGTGGTGAAATTTCAAAATTTATATAGGCCAAAAAAATCCCACCAAAATTCCAATTCTCCTAAAAAAGGATGGCATGGTGTTCACAGCTTCAGATGATAAAATGAAAATCCTCCTAGATAATTTTATAAAAAACGACCAAGGGTATCAGTATCAAGCATCAACTAATATAACTACAGATAATAATACCCAACCCCAAATGGAACCATTCACTATTGATGAACTAGAAACTGCTATAAAGAAAATAAGGCCAGGAGCACCTGGCCCTGATCAAATACATAACTTAATGCTTAAAAATTTACCAGAGGAAGGCAAAAATATTCTTCTGATTCTATTTAATAAGTCCATCAAAGAAGGATACACTCCCAAAGAATGGAGAAAGACAACCATAATCCCTATACCTAAAACAGGGAAGGATCCCTCTAATCCAGATTCATATAGGCCCATTTCTCTACCATCTTGCCTATGTAAATTAATGGAACATTTGATTAAAAATATAATCCTTGGGCTTGTAATAAAAGCTGCACAGAAAGAACAGTTTGGTTTCCTCCCAAATCGGAACACAACTGACTGCTTAGTTAGACTTGAGGACCAAATAAAACAGGGCTTCAGATCTAAGAAAGATACATTTGCAGTTTTCCTAGACATGAAGTCTGCTTTTGACCAAGTTGACCTGGATAAACTTTTAAAGAAAGTAGGGGAAATAGGTATACCTGCCAATTGCATAAGTTGGATTTCTAGCTTTTTGAGAAATCGTGAGGTTAGGGCAGCTTCTAGCAGGTATAGTACAAATTTTCACATTAAACATGATTTGGGTTTACCTCAAGGGGGAGTTTTAAGTCCTATTTTGTTTGTAATTTATTGCAGTGATTTGGACATGTCCACTGTACTTCGCTGCAAAACCTACATATATGCTGATGACATTGCCCTGGTAACAACTGGAAAAACACCTATTATTTTACAGTCAGTGATGCAAAAAGCATTAAATAATGTCCAACAATGGTGCAGCGAGAATAATATGACATTATCACCTGAGAAAACAGTTGGTATGCTTTTCTCAAAAAATAATAATACTGCAGTACCACAAGTAAATGTTGTAAATCAGCCTATTAGGCTGGATGATTCTTTCTGCTATCTAGGCCTAATTTTTTATAGTAAAATGGCATGGCTGAGACAAATTGAGTATTTGTTAGGCAATATTAGGAGTAGATTAAACCTTATAAATGTAATGTGCCTAGGGAAAAGGTGTGCTCCTTTTAAGTGTCTTAGTAAAATTATAAAGACTGTTATTGTTAGTAAGCTTGATTATGGTAGCTTTATATATGGTGATGCTAGTCAGAAGAATCTAAAAAATTTAGATACAGTGTTCCAAAGTGTACTTAGGCAATCCATTGCCTGCCTAAATAGTACCCCTATTCCAGCTACAATTGAATTGGGGGTGAGCACACTTAAACTATGACGGGACAGGTTACTTGTGAAGTATTTCACTAAAAAATCTACTTTAATGAGGATGTAATCAAGATGGAAATTATAAATAATTATAATAGTGATGTTAGTTTTAAGGATAGGAATACTCCAGCTTTTTATAGGTGTATTAGTTTGCTTTCAATAGAGTGCCCAAATATAGTATCCATTAATGAGATAGTTTTTGAGGATAATAAATTGAATAAGCTATGTGGAATAAAAAATAATGTGTATTTTCCTGTACCTGATTGTGGAGATAATAATAACCTGACTCTCAAACATGGCTGGCTAAGACAAACTGACCACTTAAGAGACTATATGCAAATTTTTACTGGTGGTCCCCAGTATGTCAGTTTCATGTAGTTTTATGTTACCATGGATCCTGTCTATTTTTTCAATTGAGATGATTGCTATATATAAGGCATTGGAATTTATTAAATCATACAGGTATGCCCAGAGTAGGATGATATGCTCTGACTCAGCATCAGCCCTTAAGTACCTGATAAATGAGCATGAACCTAGTCATGAATTAGTTTGTAATATCCACCAAATAGTTAGGTCATTACAGCTTGTGGGAAATAATATATTTCTAGTCTGGGTCCCAGCACATGTGGGAATTGTGGGAAATGAATCTGCTGATATAATGGCAAAGTGGGATATTTTAAACAGTCTGAGTATAAGTGTAAAACCCACTCAAAATGAATGTTTTACATGTATTTATAAGGTGTTATGTGATAGAGAGACCAATAATTTTATTAGAAGTTGCATAAATCCAATTTTAGAACTTTATGACTATAAGGCACCACCTGATGAACTTGTGCATGATGTTAGATCTGTTGTTGTTACTGTTTTTAGATTGAGGACAGGTCATGCCAAAATCTGTTCAGTTTTACATAAGTGGGGGAGAGTTAGCTCACCCTTCTGTGATATTTGTAATGAGTATAATGATGTTAGGCATATTCTCATGAAGTGAACAAAATATGAAGTACAAAGAAATTTGTTTAGAAACCAAATTATAAAGTATTTTGGTGCTTTCACAATGAGAGCAATCCTAGGTCAGTCTAAGTCCCCTAAGTGGGTCCATAGAAAGACTATGTTGTTGTTGACTAAGTATATAAAGAGTTGTAATCTACATAACATTCTCTTATTATTTTTTTTTTAATGTATTGACTTCTATATTCATTGTATTGACCTTTCTTTTTTGTATTAATGTTTCTATTTATAAATTTTTTAATTGTAATAACTGCATTAACTTATATTTTTATTGTATTGGCCTTTTTATCTATCTATTTATTCTTGTATTTTAGCTTTATTTAAATCTGAATATGTTTCTTTTCACAAATATTTTAAGAAATATTAGCAGAATAGAGGTGTGATATGCATACTAGTGCCAGTGATTTAAGTAAGAACACTCTGTACAACATCCTAGTATTCTCCCAAGATATCTTAAGTGTTGACATGGCCTGTGCCAAAATTTTATTTGTGTGTTTTTCAAAGTGACGTGGCTTCATAAGCCCAAATTTCAAAAGAGGATTGCACATATACAAGCGGTTGATTTGCTCAAATGTCAACTAAACAACAACAAACAACAACATATTTACTTTCTTTCTAATAAGGAAATTGGACAAACAAAAAAAGACTGAAAGTAAAATAATTTATTCTGTTAGGCTTACTGTTGTTGAATTGTATTAGAAATTTCTAATCAGTTTTGTAGGATCTTTTAACATGATTTAGCCATCAATTCAGTCAAAGTAAAGTTTTTTACAGTAGGCCTATATTATTTGTAAAAATTCTGATTTTCTTATGTTTATTGCCTCAAATAAGCACAGTACTTGTTCCTCAACAAAATAAGTACACTTGAGACGGCATAGAAAGAAACTGGGGCAGAAACAATTTAAATAACTGTATAAATAGCATCTAAATGAATAGCATATAACATACCAGAATAATAGATTTAGTAAGCCTTAAAAAAAAAAACACAACAAAAAAACCTCTCTTTTTCTAATTCTCAACTTATATCATATTGTATTTTGCTACAACTTTGTTGGAGCCCATAGGTTATTTTTTACTGATAATGTGTTTTTTCAACAGCATTTTCTCTTTTCTCTTTCTCAGCATCTCTTTTGCTATGAATAGTAATAAGAGTGTCAGACAGTTACTTTGATACCCATTTAGCTATGTCTCTGCCTAGATATTATGATCACTTTTGTATTATGATTATGGCATGTAATCATACAGCCTATATGACTTATTATATAAGCTGAATATGCCCCCCTACCTCTAATCATGCTATATACAAATATTTGTTGATTTGGTAAATTGCTAGTCATTGAATGAGCTTACTAGTCACTAAATTTTGCCTAAATTTGAGAAGAAAATAGGAATAGGCATCTAGTTTGCAACCACTTTTCCATTACTGAGATCAAATATGGGTTTATTACTGAACTAAGCTTCAAGTTTGGAGCCCTCTGCATCAATAACCCAGATGACCATGAGAAGACATGGGAAATGGCTAAACAATTTTTTCAGTCAGTTAGCACACAAAACTGGGAACAGCATGAAATCAAAGGACAGTAAATTTATAGCAAACAGTATAACTGGCTTATGTATAAAGTGAATATACTACTTGATGCCCTTTTATATGCTCTTTACAAATATAATAATTGCTTCTACCAGAAAGTTAAATTTAACCACTTTTTAACCTAGCCTAATCTAACCTAACCCAACCTAAACTAACCTTGTTATAAATAATTTTAGCACTGAGAAAATCTAGCATTATTTTTTCAATGGAAAAGATGGCACTGAAAAATCATAGTATTATTTTGCAGAAAATGAGCAATAAGTCATACTCTAATTGAAAATTCATCATTTTGAAGAGCTCAAAAAGTGCTTAAATTTGAAATTCTAATTGAAGCAATTATTATTTTTGTAAAGAAAATGAAAAAAGGCATCAAGAAGTATGTTCACTTTATTGGTAAGTCAGTTATGTGAACTGTCATTATTTTTTGAAAATTTGTCATTTTTAAGAGCTAAAGAAGCGCTTAAATCTGAATTTCCAGTGGAAGCAATTATTATATTTGTAAAGAGCATAAAAAAGGCATCGAGTTGTATAATTGCTTTATACAGAAGTGAGTTATACTGTTTGCTATAAATTTACCCAAAGGACTAGTGACTATCTGACTGCTTTTAGTCTCAGAAGAAACAACAGGCTGCTATATAAGACCACAATTTAGACCATTGAAAAGAGGTAAAGTGATGGTCTAGTGAAGGATGAAAATGACTGTTTCAAAACAAGGTCCAAAGAGCAGAAGGACATAGGCTACAGGCTGAATTATTTCACAAAATCATGAATAAATGAGCACTGGATGAGGTAAATTCTATCCCCAAAGAGTCAGGGATCCTAAGAAAATGTTAGGATGCCAACAAACTTGTTAGGAGAGAGGCCTATCATAACAAGCTTGGACAAAGCTAACCTAATTAAGCTATAGACTGTTCTAGGCTAGACCTAGCTAAATGCATCTTATAAGGCTCTAAAAATTCTTTAAGGTAGGCTACCTGTGTAATGATTGACCCTAGTCCTCTTGTGTGTTTACTTCTTTTCTAATTCAATAAAACCAGCCAAGACTTCAGAAATTTTAAATAGGCCCACGTATACATGCCAGATTGCCAGATACCTGATACAAGATAGCGGAGCAAGGAAACAGAAAATACATCTGGTACACCAGAGAGTTTAATTAAAAGCGCAAATTAAGGAAAATCTAACATTACTTGACATTACTTTACTTTATTATTTTACATTACATTTTGACTTATAAGCAGAATTTATCCCTATCAACAGGGCGAAATTGTGATTCAGAATCTAAGAAATAAATCGATACTCTGGATACCCGACTTGTAATATAGCTTAAATAAAAATAAATGAAGTACACAAAAGAATTTGGGGTTGCCTTAAACATGGACAACTACTAGATATGATTTTTGGATTAAAAACATATGAAATATGTAATTAGCAGGTCATCTTTGAACATGGATTGCAAATTCTCATTATAATATGTTAAAGTCAAAGCTGAAATAAACATAATCCTTACAGGTTGCCTCTCCCCGAAATTTCATTCTGATCAATGATATCAAGGTTTACTTCCTTATACAATGATTTTATAGCATTATAATTCTAAGGTTGAAGAGCATGTAAATTATTTTCGTTAAAGGACGTGAACTGAGTTACGAGAACGCAATCTTTCGCAGTTTTCAAGAATATAAAATAGAAAGACAAAAAAAACATATTCCAAAATAATAAAAAACGGCCGTTATTACGGCAACTATCTATAAGATTACAGGCCAAAGTCTATGCTTTGGTATTTTTTTAGGTTCATGAAACAAAAGCTAAAGACACACAAATGAGATAAAAGTCTATTTGGCAAAGTCTTTTAACAGTACCGATTGTTATTTTATGTGTATTTTTCTTTTAATGCAATTCGAATTAGTTTTTCATATTTTTTAATCGTATACGATATTTATCTTCGACTAGTATTCAAGATTGCTAGGAAGATTAGGCAACCAAGAAAGAAAAGAAAAATTTAACTTGTAGAAATTAGCGAACCCTCTTTTCACATCACTTAAAATTTTCTCAAGAATTTAGTATTTAGCCAAAGTCCGATGGTCATATTGAGGTTAAACATTTTCAGTCACATCCTCTTTTGAATTTTGTGCTTCACAACATTCTTGACAGAAAACGTTGTCTTAACAAAAATGTTGCTGATCCGTAGAACTAAGACTGAAAGAGGTTTTTGAGCAATGTCAAACAAAGGCCTGTAAATCAGCAGGTCTTCGTGATCGCTAACTACAAAACCAAAATGACTCGGCTTTCATTGGGACCTCGCCTTTGAATATGTCCTCCAAGTCCACCTTGTATAAATTTTACCACTGACATTTTAGTTCACTAAGGTGACGTCCATTAAAAAAGATAGCGACAACTCTTAAAAAAGTGACCTCACAGTAGTGAAAACACAAAAAAAGCATTTCCTTCATAAAATACTCTCCTAAATTGCTTATTTGCTTTAAATGTTCTATGGGAATATCTTCATGGATGTAATGATAATTATTATGCTATATCGAAGTTTTCCCAGGGAAAATAATATTGTAAAGGAAAATATTTCGCTATTTTTTCACAATTAAGTAGCCATAATATGTTTTGTTGATCGCTTAAAATGGAAGTAGTTATAAATGTAGATCCTCCCCCTTAAAAATAAATATTTATTGTAGATATTGCTTGCTTTTCTACATCATTTTATGTAAGGATTCAACAAAAATCCTATCCTTTTCATATAATTATTTTGCTATATGCAAGATGATAACTGCCGATGGTAAATAAGGTCTAAGCCAGAATACACCCTACCCACAAGGAATAATAATTACCTTGGCTTAAAGCACATCTGTCAGCTTATATAATTTTAGGCCGCTGATGGAAAATGATTTTATTAGCGGAAAAGTGCTTCAAAATTTAAGACAGGGTAAAAGCATATTTTTCACGTGAAAATTAGCCTATTTTATTATTGTTAGAATTGTGTAATTTTAGGAGGGAGGAGTGTTTTTAGGTGTTTATCTAATATAAAAAATGATAATAAGTTAAATTTGGGTTCGCGCACTTTATTTTTCGGTGGCGGAGGGGGTAGAAAGAAAAGCTTACCAGTGCATATGCAGAGGTCCGATTCTTTTTCAAATTTCTTTGGGAATCCATTTTTACTATGATGTTACACGTTCAAGATCTAGTAGAAGACTGAGGGGGAACCCCATTCTAGTACCCATTTATATAGCCCCCGAAGACAATAGAAAATTATTTGGTTCCCGTTGGAAGAATGGTGGATGACGCATTTGTTTTTTTGGAAATTATAAGGATACCAACAAACCTTTGTTCAGGGTAAAATCAATAGTCTTTCTAACTGCTCTGGTCATAGAAAATAGCGGTGAAAATCCCTTCTTTGCTAACACAAAATGGTGGAAAAGCATGAAAATACTGGGATGATGTAAGGAGCATGTCTTTACTTGAGGTAGGACCCTTGCAGGTTTTTAAAGGAAATAAGGACTTGGTGGGTGCCTTGGTGGTTTTTTTAAAGAATAAGCAAAGAAATTATGAAGTAAACAAAACCTGAGTTTAATAGGTTATAAACATAACATCCAAGGAAATCCTAATTTGACATGATTTTTTAAAAAAAAACTTTTATGTAATGTTTGCACCCTGAAGAAAATACGTTTTATTAGGTAAAATCAAACCCTATGACGTAACATCCAAAGTAAAAATGGTTTTGCAGAGGCTAGTGAAGGTTTTCCCCCTATACCCTTAGGTTTTTTAAGAACTTAAAACCTGCTTTGTTTTGGAAACATTTCCCTATGTTGTAACAGACATCTGAAAACATTCCCTATGACGTAGGTGCACTAAACATGTACGCTATAGTATCGTGTCAGACCCCGAGTATGCATAATAACGTCTTGAGTCTAATTGTACATCCCCTATGGGCTGAGTGGGATCTAATAGGCTTCAGTTTTAACGACAACTCCTTCAGGGAAAGACTTAAACCCTTGTTCCGTAGTAGGAACTATTTCCTAAAAGGTACAGGTGTCTTTTACGTAATAGGGGGTATACTTTGGTTGTTATGTAATAGAGTTTGGTTATTAAATCATACGGTTGGATTTTTACGTAATAGGACGAGTTAGAGTCGACCATTCAAGCCGAGGAGTTTTATCAAGACATTTTTCTTCAAAACTTTTCAATATCTTTTTAAAACTGGGTTTTTCAATGCGTTTTTCAAGATTATTCAAGACATTTAAGACATTTTTCTTGAAGACATTTTTCAGGATTCCTTTGGTTGTTATGTAGTAGAGGAATGTTTACTTGTGCTAAGAATGAAGTATTCAGACGTGACTTGCTCTTTCAGGGCCTGTGGGAAATCCTCGGTTGTAACAGGGGAGGACACACACGTGAGGCGTTAAGTAATAACGATGTAAACGTGGGATGTTACATAATACTTTATGAGATTTATTTTTCTTTCAAGGTGTTTTTTTTAGGGAACGTTTGTAACCTAAAGATTTTTTGTCCACCTTTGGATTCAAATGTTAGACCCGAGATTTCTCCAATGACCAGACAAGTGCCTTAAAGATTTGGAATACAAAAGACTTTCTATTAATTCGACCAATACATTCTACATGATAACCTATTGCATGCAAGGAGAACCTCTTGTTCACCATTTAACTATAATAATTATACTTTATAGAGCTTATTAGATAATATTGAGGGCATGTACATAACGTATTTTTTTAGTAGTAAAGTCTTTTACTCTATTGGAGCTTGAATACGCGATCAGAGATTAGATAAAAGTGAGAGTATTATTTTGGCTATAATATGGTACACCTTCATAAAAGATCTAAAGTATTTTTTCCTCTTCATTACACAGAAATTCATAATTATAATAAGGGCAATCTTGAGTGACAAACTTGGGTGACAAGGCAAACTTGAACTTGAAAACCACGATTTGAAGCATTGATTGCATACTTTCTTTGTTGTTCAAGCGTCTTTACTTGACGCTCATTAAAAAGCGAAGCTATTTGTTGTATAGATAATTCTCTTATCTTTTAAAAGAGCTTTATGGGGTTTGAGAGACTCTGTTATCTGATTCCATCTGGCCTTTTCTTTACTTGGAGCTCATTAAAAACCGAGGATTTGTCCTAAATACATAATTTTTGTATCCGTTAAAGGAGCTTTAAAGGGTTTGAGAGACTCTGTTGTCCTATTCCGTGTGGTTTTCTTTACTCAACGCTAATTAAAAAGCGAGTATTTTTTTCAACAAATAATTCTTTTATCTTTTAAAAGAGCTTTATGGGTTTTGAGAGACTCTGTTCTCTTATTCTGTGTGGTTTTTTCTTTACTGGGCACTCATAAAAAACCGAAGATTTTGTTAAATAAATAATTCATTCATCTTTCATAAAGAGCTTTACCAGGCTGTTTTAGTAAGCCCAAAAACGACCAGCGCTAACTCATTCTTGATTGAGTTAACTAACGCTAACTTGATTGAGTGTCATATGTCAGCCTCCCCTTCCGTTAAATAATCAAGGTTTTAATGAAAATGCCTCATTTCTTTGATGCAAGACTATGCATATCTGTTTGACAAGCGCACATTTGAATAATATTCTTCTTTGCATTACAAATAATCTCGGTAGAGGTAAAATTAATCCATATTAAGCGATATTTCTGAGATTTTTTAATGAAAATGCTCCGTTTCTTTGAATAAGTATTAAATTTCAGTCCCAAGCTCCCAGCTTAACTTAAAGCTTTAGAACATGATGGCCCTTGCTAATTCACACCACCTTGGCAATATGTTGAGACAGGTTATTAGGCATTTTTATCCAAAGTCAAAGATAAATGAGATGTATTTTTTCCCCAGTGTGCACACACGCACACACACACACAAACAAACAACACACACACACACACACGCACACACGCACATACACACACACGCGCGCGCGCACGCACACAAACACACACACACAGACACACACACACACAGGCACACATACACGCACACACATACACACACAAACAAACAAACACACACATATACAGATACATACTCATACATAAATACACAGACACACACACACACACAAAGACAGACACAGAGACAAGCAAACACATGCTTAGTCACATAGGCACAAAGGGAAAGAGAAAAACATAACAGAAACACAGTCTGACACACATACACATGCAAACTTATACACAAACACACATTCACACACATACGCTCTCACGAACACATCCAAACAGATGGTCAATCATATAGGCACGATGGGGAAAAGACAAAAACATATACACAAAAAGACAAATTCATACACACAAACACACAGAGTCAGACACATAAAAACATAAAGACAGACAAAAAGACGTGCAAACAGACGCTCAGTCACACAAGCATGGTGGGAGAGAGAAAAAAATAAATGTACAAATTTCACAAAGAGAAAAATCAACATGCAACAACTTTCACGAACAAAATCAGCTCACAACAAGTTTAAATAAAAAAATGGTCATTTTATAGTTTATGAATTTTTTTTTTAAGGGGAAAATGTCGAAAAACCCTTAGGTGTAATACAATGCGCTGGAATTCTGTCATTGAGTGTGGTAGATTGTGCCATGCTGGCCTAAAATGCTAGGAGTCACAGAAGAAATGCTAATGGGGATTTTCCATTAAGTTTAAAGTTTACTTCTTGGGTAAACGAAAATTTTTGCAGGAAAATGCTCAAAAAATGTTATATGTGTGATAATGCCTGCTAGTGTGTCGTTTGTTTGCCATTGAGGGTCACAGGCTTGGAATTGTCATAGAACGTCACAATATAGTAATGGAATGACAAATTTTCGATGTTTAAATAAAAAACAATGGTCATTTATTAGTTTAAAATTTATTTTGAGGGGAAAAAACCCCTAGTTTAGATAATATGCACGAGAAGGGGGTCGTCGAGGTCTAATAAATTGTGCCACACTGGCCTCAATTGCTTGGAATCATCAGAAAAACCCTAATAGGGATTTTCATTAAACGGTCGATGCTTGTTTAAACGAATATTTTGGCATTAAAATGGCCTATAGATGCCGTACGTGTAATAGTACTTACTAGAGGGAGTAGTTTTTCAACCATTGAGTGTCCCTTGCTAGAAATTAAGAGAAAATAATACCAATAAAAAATGAAGAAAATATGGAATTAAGTCACATGCATTGTGCCCCGATTTTCCTGTATTATGCGAAAACTTTGATCATTCTCCAAGAAAACGTCTCTAAACATTCTCTAAGAAAAAGTATCATTCTATGTTTTGAGTAAGTTCATAACATTCTCTAAGAAAATCTCTCATTAAGTTTTCTAAGAAGGACCTACCAAAATGCTAAGATCATATCGCTGAAAAGTAAAGAAGCATTTCTTAAGCAGGTTCAAATATAACCAAACTCTAGTAATCGATTTTTCCTCTGCTTTTCAATTATTGCAGTCATAGGGAACATGTAATCAATAGCTTAATCATTCTAGTAAGCGGGTCATGGGAATTATCCACCTGTGGAATTTGTTATTTCGTAGAATCCGTTTCCTAAGCCATAATATAAGAAATAGATTACTGGTCCACCTGTCTATGTTGCAGTTCCATTGGATAGAAATGACCCTTTCGAACACTAATGGGAACAAAAATCATTAGAATATGCAGGTTCTCTAAGAAAAAAATTCCAGGAGGGAAAAAGAAATCCCGAAGAAAGAAAAATCTCCCAAAATATTATGTAACACCAGTGTGTGTACTGTCATTACGTAACACCCACTTTTGCACCGGTCATTACGTAGCACCCACGTGTAAGATTGTGTCACATCCCCCGTTTGTACCGTCATTACGTAACAACCCTCGTCTGCCCCGTTCTCAGTTACAAGTGAGGGTTTCCTACGGGCACCAAGTCTAGTCTGTCACGCAAGAGTGTGTCACTCCCAATAAATATATCAAATCATGCAATATTACTTCATCTTCAAAGTTGGCAAAAAATCTCATATTACGTAATACGCACCTTCATCTCTTAAGAAAGCATCCCCTTTTACCAAACATGCACTTCCATCTCTTAGAAAACATTCCCTATGACGTAAAATGCACCAGCGTCTTGAAAGAGGTTAATAAATCTTGCATGTTGAGGGGGTCACCATTCATCTTAAATCATTAAAGGAAGAAAGATGTAGCGGCTATGGGACCATTTAAAATTGCCATTTGAGAACACATTTGAGAAACCATTTGAGAACAGAGTCTCTCAAGCCCCGTAAGCCTCTTTTAAAAGGTACAAGGTACATTTAAAGGTACATTTATTTAACAAAAATCCTCGCTTTTTAAAGAGTAATATATAAAAAAACGCACGGACTAGGACAACAGAGTCCCTCACACCTTGTAAAGCTCTTTTAAAGGATACAAGAATTATTTATTTAAAGAAACTTCTCTCTTGTTAATGAGAACAAAGCACATGACATCAAAGAAAAAAAAGGTAAAGAAAAAAGCACATGAAATCGGTGAACAGAGTCTCTCAAACCCTGTAAAGCTCTTTTAAAAGACACAAGAATTATTTATTAAGAAAATCTTCTGTTTTTAATGAGCGTTAAGTAAAGACTTTGATATTTGAACAACGAAGAAATTATACAATCAATGTTTCAAACTGTGGATTCACTCGTTCAAGATTACCCCTAATATAAGTGTAAAGTTCTTTGTAGTAAAGTGGATAAGACTTTTGATCATGTATGAAGGTGTATACCATATTCCTGCCATAATAATACTCTTGGTTTTATTTCATCTCTGATAGCATATTCAAGTTCCAGTAGAGTAAAAGACTCTACTATCAAAGAAATTCGTTATTTATAAGCCGCCAATATTATCTGATAACATCCTCTAAAGCATTAATTAACATGTAGGTGCATACTATATGTAAGCAATTTCTACTAATCGATGTTCCCCTTTGTTTGTGAATTATTGCAGCCATATGGGAACACGTAATTCGCTTAATCATTCTAGTATGCGTGAACTAGAATGATCAACTAGGTTATCATACTATGATAACCTATAGTATGCGTTCTCCTTGCATACAATAGGTTATCATGTTGACTGCATTAGCCGAATCAAAATATTAGAATGAATTTTGTATTCTAAATGGTTAAGGCACTTGTCTAGTCATTCGGAAATTCTCTGGTCTTATAGTCGAATCCTAAAGCGGACAAAAAATCTGTATATTATAAATGTTCCTTGAAAAAAAAACACCTTGGGAAAATAAAATCTCTTAAAAAACTATGTAACACCCCGCATGTGCATTGTCAGCACATAACGTCCTATGCGTGCCTCCTCAGTTATAGGCAGGGATTTCCGACGGGCTCTGAAGAAACAAGTCACGTGTGAATGCGTCACCCTTAACATAAGTAAACATTCCCCTATTACAGAACAACCCAAGATATCCTGAAAAAATGTCCCGAAAGAAAATGTCTGAAAAATGTCTTGAAACGTTTTGAAAAATGTTTTGAAAAACTTCTTGAAGATAGATGTCTTAAAAATTTCCTGAAACTTTTGAAAAACGTCTAGAAGAAAAAATGTCTTAATAAAACTCCCCTGCTTGACTAGTGGACTCTAACACGTCCTATTACTTATCAACCAAACCCTATGATATGCTATCCAAACCCTATTACATAACAATCAAAGTACCCCCCCCCCTATTACGTAACAGATACCTGCGCCTATAAGAACTCATTCCTTTTTACGTATTTTGCACTTGCGTCTTGCCCTGGGGGGTCGTCATTAAACTTTTTTGTCATTAAGGGAAGAAAAGGTTAGTGCCTACGGGCTATATAAAATTTATTGAGGCATCACTACTATTACAGTCATTTTGAAAACGTGCCCCCCTCCCCCCTAATATGGCTATTTTGATTAACGCACTGTTAAATTTGAAAGTGCATGCGTATGTATGGCGGTTAACTGTACCATCCATCTCAAATTTTAGCCAACAGTAGCGTGATTTTTTTTACATTAACATGTTTTTTTTTTACTTGTATCTTTAATTTCCTTAGAGCTTTCAATATGATATGCAGTTTCAGTTGAATATAAACATGGCTATTCATAGATATGGTGATTTTGACTATAAGCAAGAGCATAGCTCCAACATTTTCATTGTGAGGGTAGGGCGCTCCACATGATGGACCGCCCTTACCCTCCCTCAGAATTATTTCGTGGCGGGAATACCACCACTTGCACCCTCCCCTAAAAAACGCCACAGGGTATAAATTAAGCATATTTGTGTTATCAAGCTTAGAACATATAGGCCCATCCACACGAAAAGTAAATAAAATACCTTCCTTTTCAGTTTGTTTATATTTTGCATAAGTTTAAGATACAATAAAAGCATGAAATTTCCTACATAGACCAACTTTGACAATTGTCTTGGGTATTCATTTGTTATTAAGCTTCTAATAAGGAAACTTTCGCATGTGGAAGCTGAAGATGAAACATTTACAATGAATTGCTGTACTGAATAGCCTGAATTGCTTCATGGTGTCATTTTGTCAAATATTTACAAATAGTTACCTAGTAAGGTAAACAATCACTTCCCAAACAAACCTACATATGCAGCCGTGTCCAGAGCCTTTTTTCATTGCAAGGGGGGGGGGGGGGAACTTCGCATATTTTACCAAATTGCTATCCAATTTCTGCTGAATTTTTTGCAGAAATCAGAAAATTCGCAAAGTTTCTGTCGAATTTTTTTTCAGCAAAAATTTTGCGGGATGCTAAAAAAGTTGGAGGGCTTTGCGCACCTTCCCAGCCTCCTGACGCCTATAAAAATAGGGTAGTCAACCCTTTTCTGAAGACGTTTCAGTTTAATATTTCGAAATAATGAAAACAAAGTGTCAAGAATCTTGGTTTCTGCTAATTTATAAAATATTTAGCCCTAGGCTATAAGCCCTATCATCAATATGTGAATAATGCCAAATAAATTCAGTTAAAAAACAACCATTTTTAGATACTCTAGGATGGGCTATGTTAAGCTCACTAAGACCTTAGATGGAGCCTAATAAACCAAGTATATCGAAGAAGAAACGAAAGGTGTTTTGTACGTTACAACTATAATAAATGAAATTTTTTACTGACATCTGTTCTCCGTTGCCCAATATAAGAAATTAGTTCAAAGTTTGCGAAAAATCACAGATTTGTGATACTAGTTAGGAATTTATTAAAAAATGGATGAAACAATACATTCTTAGCAAATAGTAATTATACTATATCATTAAAAGGAAAAATGTCGGATTTTCCTAGTCATGACAGGATTTTTTCCAAATTTTTTTTTTGGCGACGTTAATGGATTTTCCTACTTTCTGGTATGGAAGTAGTGGGCAGGACATAATTCCTTAAAATCCGGCGATGTAGAACAGTACAAAATGACCATGATGTGAAATGCGTACTTTTTATTTGTCAATGTAAACTGTAAACAAAACGTAATTTAATACGTATGCTATTCCTAATTTCCAATCCTTTATCCTCTATATAGAAGCTTTCTGAAAAAAATTCTTAGACTTTTTGGATATCCAATAGATGAGCTATTTTATTTTGAAACGGAAGTAACAAATTGAAAATCAATAAGTAGGAAGATGTTTAACTCAGCGTAAAAGCTAAATTTTTATCTGACTCTTATATAAATAGCACTGTAAGCAGCAAATCTTTTAAATTTGAAACACGGTGGTACACTTTGGAACTGAAAGTATTTTCAATAATCCTGAATTTCGGGAGGATCTTTTTAAGCTGAAAGATGCTTTTCCAAACTTTGAGCTAAATTTGGGTGCTGCTATCCCAGAATCATTCAAACCCTAAAATTTGTGATATTCAAGTTACCCTATTAGACCCTTTTTCGTTCTGTTAGGATTTAATTTTCTAAAATCATTCAAACCCTGAAATGTATACGGTCAAAATTATTTTTGTAGACTATTATTTGAGCTGGTAAATTTATCCTGCAGGAAATACATGAAACAGAATAAGAAAATACAGTAAATATCCATATTAAAAACAGTTAAGATAGCTTAGAAACAAATGTACCTGTAAGTTTTACAGGTTTCATCCTATTTTTTGTTAGGCCTATGACATTCATTTCAATTTCAAGTTCTATTTTAACCTAACCTTACCCAAATATAGGCTATAGCCCATATTTTACATTTCCCATAGGTATGAGCCTAGATAAGTTGCTCCTGCTAAGGAAGCATGTTAAGAAAACAATTCTTGCTTTATAATAGCCTTCACAGAATTTTTTTACTTCACCCCATCCCTTGATATGCAAATTTGCCTTAAGAATTACCTGGAAGAAAGGAAACATGTTAAGTAAAAAAACTTCTTGCTTCATAATATGCAGAATAATCATAGTTAAAACATGTTGCATGTAGCCTTGACATACTTTACCCCCAAAGCCTCATGTATTTTGAATGTATTCAGCCATTGTGTCATGTTTCAAAGCCAGTTCTTTTTTTTCACAGTTGATTCAATTTACAGGTACACAGGCTGAAACAACTAAGACACACATAGGAAATATATAATTTGGGCTATGTATTTGCACATCAGGGGGTTGGGGGTAAAGTATAGCAGGCTACACATAAAATGTGTTAACTATGAATGTTCTGCATATTATGAAGTAAGAATTGTTTTCTTAAGGTGAGAAGTATATAATTTGGGCAATATGTTTATACATTAGGGGGTAGAGGGTAAAATAAAAATAAAACTTCATGCAAGATATGTTAACTATGATTATTCTGCATATTATAAAGTAAGAATTGTTTTCTAAACATGTTTCCTTATGTCTCATTTAAGGACCATGTGAAGTCAGTTTCTAAAATACCATCACATAACCAAGGTATGATACTTTACCCTGTCCCTTAATGTGAAAATTTACCTTAAGAACTACCTATAGGGAAGGAAACATGTTAAGAAAAAAAAATTCTTGCTTTTTAATATGCAGAATAATCATAGTTAACATATTTTGAATGCATTCAGCCATTGTGTCATGTTTTAAAACCAGTTCTTGTTTTTTCAAAGCTGATTCAATTTACAGGTATACAGGCTGAAACAACTGGGACACAGATAGGAAATATATAATTTGAGCTATATATTTGCAAATTGGGGGGGTTAGGGTAAAGTACAGCAGGCTACATGCAAAATGTATTAACTATGAATGTTCTACATGTTATGAAGTAAGAATTGTTTTCTTAAGGTGGGAAGTACACAATTTGGACTATGTGTTTGTACATTAGGGGGCTGGGGGTAAAGTAAAAATAAAACTTCATGCAAAATATATGTTAACTATGTTTATTCTGCATATTATAAAGTAAGAACTGTTTTCTTAACATGTTTCCTTATGTCTCATTGAAGGACCATGTGAAGTTGATTTCTAAAATACTGTCATGTCATCTAGGTATAATGCATAAATTAAAACATATTTTCCCCCAAAAATTTTATGGTTGTTGCATTCTTTTCTTATTCACCCTTATATTTTATATTGTTCATCAATATGGCTTGGTACTTTCCCCTTGTTACTTTGTCTAATCTGTGTAATCCAGAATAATGCTATCAAAGTTTTTTGTGATGTGGGGAATCAATAGTCCATGAGGTCAGTCTATAGTGAAATAAATATAATGTCTGCAGCCAGATTGCATGATTTTTGTATAAGTATCATAATGAGGGCCCTCCAGATTTTTTTGCCAGTATATTTTGTGAGAGGTCAGATGTTCACCAAAGCAATACTCAGATGCAAGGAAATATTGAGGCTCCTTGAATTGCTTCTAGTAGATCTTCTTTTTCTCTTGTTTATAGTGATGCCAAGCTTTGGAACAAACTTATTAATGATATTAAGGATAATTAATATTGATATTAAGGGTAATTTTAAACAGTTTAAATCTAACTTACATGTGGAGTTACTTGGTAGGTATGCTTTCAAAACAGATTAACTATATTTTCATTGGGTTATTTTTATTTGTTGGTTTGGGGTTTTATATTTTAGTGTTTCATTGTTTATTTTTATATTGGCTTCAGTAAATGGTCTCATGCTCCATACTATTTTTTTTTTCTAGCACATCCTTGCCAGCTCTGCTTTTGTTGTGCTATTATATAAAAAATTATTATTTTCAATAAAATTGTTCTACTACTACTATGTAGAGTTACCTATCTAGACTTTGCATATATTTATTGATAATCATTTTTGTTACCATTGATTCAATGTATGGGTAAACCAGTTTGAGCAAGATTGATGCTAATAACACAGATATAGAAGCTGTATCAAAAATAAGACAAAAAGGTATCATCTTTGAGGGTATGTAAAGGACTTAAAACTGATTTTATGATGGAAACAAATGAAAGATTTGGATTCAAGATGAAATTATGATTCTAGCGGTATGTTTATTACTTAGCTTTTGGAATTGTTTGTTATTATAAATATTTACCAATTATAACATTAGCTAACTCACTCAATTAGAGGTAATATCAAGTTTGTACATTAATCTTAGTTTTTGCGCGTTTTGGGTTTGAATTGGCTATTAGGACACTACTTTGCTTAAGTTCTGATGCAAAACAAAACCAGCTGCTAACCTCGTTCCCTACCTTAGCCATGGCAATTTTATTCTGTTATGTAGTAGTGAATTTTATGTAGCACTGATCACTTCAATGTATAAATCTGATATACCATGCAAGGATAGGACCTTTGCTAAAGCTCTTCTATCAAGCTGAATCAAATGTTTGGTCATAATATATAAAATTACACTCTAAAGGGTTCTGATGAACCAGGAACTTCCCAACTATTAATTTAAAAGCAAAAATTTGATCAACTCCTCCTGCATCCTACCTAAAACCACACTCTTTTTCTCTTAAAAGCTTGTCTATCGTATCTCTGAGTACAAAAACTATCATCATACTAAGTAATTTGCTTCTTCCAAAACCAGGCTAATGCCTTTTTAATTACAATACTCGCTCTTATCACCCTCCTCATAGAGGGATTTTACTAAAGTTTTCCTAAAACTGCCTGGTACTTTTTCTTTTACAAAAATCCTATTCATTATCTTCTGTAGCTTATCTCGAACTTCACAATCAACATATAAAATACAAAACTTAACAACCACCATATTTAAAAACATCATTTACCACACAATCAGCACTTAGAGTCTTATTATTATCTACTTTTTTTAGTACTGTCTTTAGTTTTTCCTTGCAAAATAAATCTTCCTTCACTACCAAGGTGTCACGAACCTTTTCACTTTTTCTATACCATTTCCTGTATCTTTATCACAATTTAGCACATTCTCGAGATATTCTCCCCATTTCTCTTCAACTCTTTCTTTGTTGCGGCTGTGTTTTTATTTTTAACCAGGACATGTCCAGATTGACTATTCCCTTGCAAATGTTAACACTTCCATACAATATTTTACTATAATGCCATCTGGCTGCATCTTCCAGATCTTTAATAATTTTATCCTTGGCCTCCATTTCATACCTCCTTAATTGATATTTCAATGGTTTTCCTAGTTTCTGTACATTCCTCTTATTTTCATATGATCTGTCACTCTAATTTTTGCACAAGCCCCTCCTCTTCTCTTCTAAACAAAGCGTTTTCGATAATATTCTTAGCTGTGTTTCTAACTTTCCTACCTAAGACACCATCTGCTACTTCATAAACTAAAGTTGCAATTTACTGCAACTATTTATTAGTTGCATTTGTTAGTTAATTATTAGATAATCATGCTAGGTTTTGGAAGAGGACAAAAGATTGGGAAATACCCTACAGATATGTAGAGTACCTCCATAGGAGGCACGGATCAAGGGGAGCCTTGGTGAAGGAGGTGAAGGTGAAGGAGGAAAAAGGCCCCTCAAATGTACACTCAACAGGGCCCACTGGCGTGTCCACACGCATCATGAGTTACAAACCTTCTCCCAGTAATGGGTTAAATTGCATGGTGATGCAGAACACCATTTTGGGATGAACGGCTATAGGAGGACAACTACAGCAGGGTGTAAGATCCAGATCTATGAACAACGGCCTTTGGAAAGGGCTGCCTCGACCCTTTCGGGATACCTGCAAGACTTGGAAACTTATGGTTAACTTTTCCCACTTGAGGAGTGGAGCCCCTTGAGGAAATTATAGCCTATTAAACAACACAGCACTTGCACGGAATTCTGATTATTAGATATTTTTCTGGGCTTAGTTTGTTTTGATGGGCGTTTTTGGGCTGAAATACCTTTTCCTAGCTAATTTATCTACTGTGGGTTGCCTCCCCGTAGTAGCGTAATATTTGTAGGCATGATGAATATATAATGAGTTGGAGGTAATAGGCTTGGGACTGTCTGTGCAGGATTTTGACTCTTGTTGATAGAAGAGCATCACCAAGTGCTGAAAATAATGTCGTGATCAAGATGGGCCCAGGATTACACAAAGCCTCCAACTTACTAGAGGTCCCTGGGACTTCTTGCTGTCCGGTTCTAAGCCAGCTTAAGCCCTTTGGTGTAGACTTGAGAAGATATGTTCGTCCCCGTTCTGCACAGGTACCCGGGATCATTGCTTTTCCTGTGGCCAAAATATTTTTACTTACAGTTACAGGAGCAAAAATAAAGGGACCTTGTAGAAATATGGTGTTTTTACTAGGAGATTTTAACGTCCAGGTTGGTAGAAATAGGGATAGATGGTATCCTAGCCTAGGTAAATTTGGTGTAGGAAAAGAAAGCAGTAATGGCTACAGACTTTTGCAATTTTGTAGGTACAACAATCTATTTATAACCAATACCGTGTTTGGTCATAAAATGGCACATAAGTTGACATTGTATTTGCGTGATGGTAAGACAGCAAACCTTATTGACTATGTTATTGTAAAGCAAAGACTAGTAGGATCAATACAAGATACTAGGGTATATAGGAGTGATGTTATTGATGTTAAAAGTTAAGATCACCATCTAGTAGTGTCTAAGGTTAATTTAAAGCTGAAATTTCGTAAGGGTAACTACTTCCTGGAAAGTTATGATGTTGGTAGACTCCAGGATAAAAATTTAAGAGAAAACTTCCAGGAACAGTTGAATGCTAAACTTGAGAGTTTTAAATTTGACAATGTGGAAGATGGATGAAATAATTTTAGAAAAACAATTTGTGAAGTTGCTGATGGTGTCTTAGGGAAGACTGTTAAGACTACAACTAGGAATATTAGTGAAAAACTTTATGCTTAATAGAGAGTAGAAGGGGTTTGTACAATAATTATCTGATTGATAGATCATATGAAAACAAAAGAAATGTAAAGAAAGTGGAGAAAGCATTAAAATATGAACTAAGGAGATGTGAAGTGGAGACGATGGATAAAATTGCCGAGGATCTGGAAGATGCAGCTAGACGGCATAATAGTAAAATATTATACTGGCATGTTAATCAATTGAGAGGGAGTAGTCAATCCGAATGAGTCCCAGTTAAAGATAGGAATGGGGCCACAATTAGTTATAAGGAAAGAGTTAAAGAGAGATGGGTGGAACATTTTGTGAATGTGCTAAACCGAGATACAGTTGCAGGAAAAGATATAGATGAAAATGAAAAAAAGTTTGTGATACCTTGGATGTGAAGGAAGATTTGTTCTGTGAGGAAGAGTTAGCTATAGTATTAAAAGTATTAAAAAATAATAAGGCCCCAGGTGCTGATGGTGTGATAAATGAGTTTCTTAAATATGGTGGCTCTGAGGTTAGAAATAAGCTATTGAATTACGAATATGATTTTTTAAAAAGGGGAAGTACCTAATGATTTTAGGAAAACTTAATTAAGTCACTGTATAGTAAAGGTGACAAGAGTGAGTGTCGTAATTATCGAGGTATTAATCTGGTCTCTATAGGTAGCAAATTACTTAGTAATATTATACTTTTTAGACTGAGAGTTGCTGTAGACCAAGTTTTAAGAGAAGAACAGTGCGGTTTTAGAAAAGGAAGAGGATGTGTCGACCAAGTTTTTGCTCTTAGGTTAACAACTGAGAAGTCCCTCCGTTGTCAAACACCTTTGGTCCTCAGTTTTATCGATTTATGAGCAAGCATTCGATTCTGTTGATAAAAGAGCTTTAGCAAAGGTCTTATTCTTATATGGTATACCAGACAAATACATTAAAGTGGTTTGTGCTATGTATGAAAATAATACTGCTGTAGTTAAGGTAGGAAATGAGGTTAGCAACTGGTTTTGTATTAAATCTGGAGTTCAGCTGGGTTGTGCTCTATCTCCCTTTATGTGGATCATTTTGATGGACATCGTCTTAAGGAGCACAGGAAAGACAATTGGAGGCCATGGAATCAAATGGAGAGGAAAAACTCATCTGGACTTAGATTATGCTGATGATTTAAGCATACTAGATGAAAGTGAGAGCAAAATGAATGAATTTTAGAGGTTTTGCGAGTTCAGGGTACTAGAATAGGTTTGAAAATTAGCGTTAAGAAGACTAAGTCACTAAGGCTAGGAGTAAGTGTAGATGAAGAGGTGACGTTGGGAACGAAAAGACTGATAAGGTGGGCAGCTTCACTTACCTTGGTAGTATTATTAGTAAAGACGGTGGGAGCAGTGAAGATGTTGAAAGTAGAATAGCTAAGGCTCAGGGTGTTTTTTCACCGTTAAAAAGGTTTAGAAGAATAAGAAGATAAGTCTGCGGACCAAGATTAGAATATTGGCAGCAACAGTAATGACAGTGGTCTAATATGGCTCTGAAGCATGGGCGCTCCGTAAAACGGACGAAACTAGCTGTTTTCCAGAGAAATTGCCTATGGATTGTTCTGGGTACCCGGCTGACTGACCGTATTTCAAACAGTAGGTTATATGAAAAATGCGGTTCAATCCCGCTTTCTAGGGCTATAATGAAAGAAAGATTGAGATGGCTATGCCACGTTCTGCAGATGAAGGATGACAGATTGCCGAAGACTGTCCTTTTTGACCAACCAACTGGGGCTACACGGAAAGCAGGTCGTCCTCGTCCGAGGTTGGAGGATGTCATAAATAAAGATTCACTATCAATGGGAACTTCCTGGGAAGGTGTAAAGACGGAGGCCTTGAATAAATTAGGTTGGAGGAGGAGCGTGCGGAGCTGTGTTTGCCTCAGGCGGCTTTGTGCTGCAGTGAGTTATTACTAATAGTAGTGGTAGCAGTAGTATATCCCTTAATTATTCCATCCATTTCCAACGTTGTCAGATCTTTAGACTCTGGTGTAATATTCAACTGTTCCCAGTAGGTTTCTCCCAAATGCTCATCCTGGCGTCTAACCACCTCATGACTTCTCGGAAGGTAGTTACCGTTTCTAAATTTCAGCTTTAGATTAACCTAGACATTACTAGATGGTGATCTATACTTTCAACATAAATAGCAACGCTCATGTATACCTTAGTGTCTTGTATCAGTCCTGTCAGTCTTCATTTTATAATAACACAATTAGTGAGTATCCTGGGAATTTATGGTCAAATTCTGTGTTGATTTTAACTAGATCGTTAACATTCAGAACTGTATAACCTGTAGTTTTTACTATTTCCCTTTCCTACACCAGATTTGCCTAGGCTAGAATACCCTCTATCCCTATTTATACCAAGGTGGGCTTTAAAGTCTTCTAGTAAATATTGTAATTATCTGAGTCAATACTGTATCCATCAATCGGTTCTATTAGGGCATGTACTACTATGACTGATACGTTGCGCTTTTCAGTTGTAAAATGAGCAACTAACATTCTATTATTATACCTCCCCAACCTAAGCAAAACTTAGCAGCTTCCTTATTCATCATGAGCCCTACTCCCTGTCTATGCACCCCATCCTGCCTGAGTAAATAAATCCTGTATCATATATTTTCGTGTTTCCTATCCCCTTGGGATATGAGGTCTGAAACTCCTAACACGTCCAGTTCAAAACGTCCGAATTCACCAATCAAAATGTCAATGTAACACGCCAATACATTTTTCTAACGTTTTGAAATACGAAGTTGTAAATTTAATATTATCTAGATCACTGAAATCATTAAGGACTCGGGAAAAGTAAGGGGTCCCAAGCTAGAGAAGGACAGGGACTAATAGATTCTCCTCAAGTCTACTTTAAGTGCTTAAGCCAACTTAAAATTGGACAGCAAGAAGTCCTTGGGACTCCCAGGATCAATGGAGGTTTCTTACAATCCTCGGCCCATTTTAGTCACAATATGGTTTTTATACTTAGCTATGTTCTTCTATCAACAAGAGTCAAAATCCTATACAACCAATCTCAAGCCTATTATCTCCAACTCATTATATTTTCAAGCCTGCAAACATACTACTTTGGGGTGGTAGTCCATAATGAATAAGCGAGGAGGAGGTTTTTCAGTCTAAAAAAACATCCCCAAACAAGAACCCAAACCATCTCACAACGCCAGAAAAGCTCTAAACTTTTATACCGTGCCTATACTTGTCAGGGTATTCGCCTAACGTAAATCAGAGTCCAAGTGTAGCTCATAAGCTAGGTTTCATAAGCTATGTGAAGAAAAACTAATTGTACATTATACTGATCTGAGGGTCTAAAAAACTTCCACCTAATCAAATTCTTTTGCTAAGGGCCAGATAAGGCAGTGTGAAAAGCTTCGATTAACCATTTGAAGGTATCTTTACACAGGGATGCCCAATGTACATAGTATACAGGAAGTTTGCCTTTTCTTAGCTAATTTGCTAGCTGGAAAGTGATCATACCGCTCAGTGCACCTTTTAACACTCTTGCCATATGTACTAACTACTACCCTTGCAAATTCCATTTGATTCCTTATGGTATGTGTTCCCTGTGAAACAAGCGATTTTGTGACAAACCTGCACCTGTAAATTGTACCAAAGATCCAGATATCATTGGATTCCTTAGTCTCAAATATATTCATTCACCGAGCTAGAATTTTGCTGTAGCTCAGACTAGAGAAGGATCCAAACTTGCTTTGAAAAATAGAAAATTATCCTTTTTTTCAACAAATTATCGAAGTATTTTCGGTCTAAAAATTCATATGCACCGAATTTAAAAAATGTAATTCAGCAGATGGATAGATATGAATCTCAGCTAATGAATGATACCAAAAATTGTTTCTCTGTGCTGTAACATTAAATTTTCCTAGAGCAAAAAGCAACATGCTAAAAACTGCATATGGAACATAAGCTTAAAGGCATCTGAGAAGCAGCTTCTCACTCTTAATATTTTTGCTAGTAAAACTAAGGCAACATATGATTAAATTCAATATTCATTGCTAAGTTGGTATTTCAGTCTGTTCTATGTGCATGGATTTAGCACACTCAAAACCTATAAACTTAATAACTTATACATCTCTACTATTTTTATCCTAGATAAAAGTTTCTGTAGTTTCTGTAGATAGATAAGACAAGCTAAAAACTGTATTCAATAATATTGACTGAACAGGATTTTTTTCTCAAGTGCCGACAACCTACTCCTAAAATTATTACAACAAACCTTAGAATCCGGCACTTTATTTAAAATAAGGAAAATTCAAGATCTAGAGCATTTTATTCAAAAACAAAGTATTTAATCACATTTTGGTGGAAAATGGGTATATGTAAAGTTTCACCTGATGTTGTCGTCATATGAACTCTGGTCTACCTACCTTTTTGTTTGGTTTATTCTTCATAATGTTCCGGACACATAATTCATGCATGTAATTGTTCCAATCTATAGAAATCAATCATGAAACAGAAAAAATTACCCAATGTCTTTTCAGGACTACTTCCTTTGGTAACAATATAGCCATTTTAGAATAAAATTTTTGTAGATGATACTGCGGTAAGTAATTCTTTAAAATCAAATTGCGCCATTAATTTGGGGCTATGAAAGTATTTTGAAAATTCATAGCTTTAGAATACAGCTGCTAAATAATGATTCTCTTCAAATAATTGAACCAATTAAATTACCTTGTGTAGCTCAAACAACAATTAAAACAAAACAAAAACTATGAAAAGATTCACACACAATTCAGATTATTGAGTTTTAATGTTCGTGTGATTATGCGTTTTCCATGGAGTATGTTGCCTTACAAATAATTTTTGCAACTTTAACATTTATCTAGTATCATTAAAATGAAAAGTTTTATAAACTGCAATTGAAGATATAAAACAGCAGAGCAAGGAATATGGTTACAACTTAAGAAAAGCACCCTCATACCAACGAAGTTGTTGTCAAAATTCCATAAAAGTTCCTTTACGATTAAAGTTAACAGTCTTTATAGGTCCAAACATAAGAAAGGTGGAGGAGTTTTCCTGGGAGATCATCCCAGAGAATTTTTTCTTGAGGGGCACAATTAGTGCATTTTGAGGCGGTAAAGTTTGAATTTCTCAAAATAAAAGTTGTTACCTGTCGACCTTTTAAAAGGGAAATAGATTTATTGATGATTTAATAATGTAAGCAAATTTAATATTCAATTGGATATTCAATCGAAGTTGTTCATTTTTGTAGATGTCATCCAACAGTTCCAGCAGGCAAACTATTCAGAAGGGAAATGCAACTGATTTGGTCACCCTTGAAAATTTTCAAAATTTCATATTTCTTCTCAGTAAGTGTGTTTACCACTTTTTTTCTTCCAAATTTATATACTCTTTTGAAATTTTTTTCTTGATTTGTTTCCCTACTTGGTTATACTGGCTTGCTTTATTTCTCTAATTACCAACTTTCTTAGATGAATTTCTGCGCATAAAACGTCCACACGAAATCTGGGATGTCCTCAGTTTTTGGATATAATTAAAATTTAAACTGCTTACTTAGGGATAACTAGGAAAGAGAGAGGAATAGAGCTTACTTGTATTAATGAACAAATTATTATTTTCGATTTTAAAAAATATGTTTTACTTCGTTTTATCCACTTTAACATTTTCAGACCATATTGCTATTTTAAGGGTAGTTTAGGCTGCTAGGGTAGTTTAGGCTGCTAGGATCCATGAAATAAATAAATTTAAGTTCATCAGCATAGCCTAGTATATAAAGAAAATGGATTTCTAGAACCGATGTGAACCGACGTGACTCTCTGTTTGACCTCATTGTGTCATTAATGACCAGTCTGTTCATATTGTCATATTTGATTATTTGCTTTTGTTTTATTTTATTGATTGTTGAAATATTTAATACTGTCTTTGCACCCTTGTGCTCCATAATTTCACAAACCTTAACCTGAATGTATTCATACTTATGCTGATTTGCACCTTATAAGTCTAACTGTTTTATGATCCCGCGTATCATTTTTTAACTTTGATTTTATGCTGGGGCGGATCAACATACTCTGGATCGAATTTCATGCTTCAGAGGCCCATTATCTCTACCCTTCTTTAAAAAAAAAAACAAAAACAAAGTAATTATGGACTGGCGGGAGGAATGATAAATTTGCATAAACAGTATTCAGCAGAGAGGCACCTAAAAGTGCAAGGAGGGGGGAGGGATAGTTGCTCTCCAATCTCTCTTCAACATCTCAACATACCTTGGACATTTCAACTTAATACCCTCAATAGTTCTTAAAATATTGCTGATATTCTCTTTATACAACCAGCATGCACATAGTGTGTTTCGATTGTGTTCTGCATCCCGTTCAAGATTTTTTTAAAGTTTTGATAGGGGCTAAAATTTCCTCGGGGGCTAGAGAGGGTTGTCAAACCCTGGAGGCATAATTATTTGACCGTTGGACTGTTTTGAACAAAATTTTAATCTCAAAATTTCGATCTAAAGCTGATCTAGGGCACTAGAACTTTTAATTTCCAATCAAATGACACTCTCCAAAGCTTATACGACCACCCTTCCACATAAGCCTTACATGTTAACAATTAAGAACTTGAATTATTTACAGCCCTTAACTTGTGGTCTATGGGGTTTTTGTTATCCCAAGAGCTGTAGGTAAATGGCCTCTGGACTATTTTAAATAAATGGTCAAGTCAAAATTTTGGCTGGATACATTTCTGGAAAATGGGCCTGATGGTGGGGGGCTGTTGGCCCTCAAATCACGTTTCACTCTCAAAAAGGCACTAGAACTTTCGATTTCCTATTAAATGATCCCCCGCCTAGGTTTATACAACTGCCCTTCCATTAAAACATTATACTATAGCAATCAACAACTTACAAATTATAAGTTGCAAACCTTGCCTTGGGAGCTACAGGGAAGGTGGTTCAACCCTGCAAGTACTTGACTTTTGACTATTTTGAACGAAATGGCTCTTTGCTCAAAATTTATAATCGGATTTCTGTTCCGGTGAAAAGGGTTTGAGAGGGGAGGGGGCTGGTTGCCCTCCGATTACTTTTAACCCTTAAAAAGTGCGATAGAACTGGTGATTTTCAATTGAATGAGCTCCTCCGAGGTTTATACGACCTTCCATACGAAGGTTCTTTCGAAAAAAATAAATAATAATACATTGAAGCCTTCATATGGCATATACACTGAGCAAACACATCGCACTCTTGACCAATAAGATTTTTCACTGCTATAGCTACTACATCTCTAGCGGAGTGGGCTATTCCGATAACTTTGTAGAATCCGAATTTTTTAATGATAAATAGGTTCTTTGGGGTATAATGCTTACAACACGAATGAAATTATTTTATAAAGTTTTCTTGGGTAAAATTTCTCCCAAGATTCTTGGAGCAGTGTTTACCTCTGTGGTTCAACAGCAGCCTTCTAAGATTATAAGAGGCTGCCAGACAGTGATTCAGATTCATCTACTAGTATTTTATCTCCCCCCTCCTGCTCATAGGCTGATATCATTGAAAAATGTGTGTTGATAGTTTTGCTTTTTCCTTCTCTTGGTTGGACTCTGTAGCCCTCTTAGAAGAAGTTTGAAATGTACGTTCCTTCATCCGAACCGGGAAACGGAAGTTCCGCCTCTATTTCACTAACCAAGCACAGGTTAATCTCCAAATCAATTCTCCTCTTGGCACAGGGCTTGGTTAGTTCAATTTCTTTCATAGAAAGAAACCGATTTCAAACCACCACCAGCCCTATCGGCTTCTCCACTGATCTACAGACTCTTAAAGGAGAAATTTTGCCTCGGATTAGTGTCTCCTAGGCCAAGAGCTAAGTATTCATGCACCTGACCATTTGCCATCCCCATGACCCATAACGTCATCCTCTAATCTCGCCAAAGTGGCATGGGGAACGAAGTCCAGATTGTCCTCTATAATATTGGTCTCAACACCCTCCATTACTAGGACAGCATTTCTATCTTTGAAGTTTTGCCAATCGTGTCTGCTAACCGTTATCAGTTCAGTTCAGTTCTTTTTACTATAACAACAAATGTTTACAAGAGCACTATTCCAATGGTTTCAGTAAGGCTCCATGGCCCGTAGTATGGATGCTAAATAACACTAAACTTAAAACAAAAGAACAAAAGAATCCACTTCATTAAGTTAATACAATAATACAAAAAACTCAAGCAACAAGAGAAGACAACAACTCGCAAATTATTGGAAAATGGTCTGAAATATCATTAATCAGAACAGTGGTTTCATGTGCAACCAGAGAAGAAACTGTATTATCTATTAAAGTAGCTGAATTATCACTGACTCTTGTCGGAATCATGGTCGTGGGTAAGAGGTAATGCGTCAACATTGCCGAAAGAAAATCAGCCGGTACTGAGCCATTATTCTCTAGGAGATTTGTATTAAAATCACCCATAATTATTATTTCACAAGTTTGAGAATACATACACTCAAATACTTCATTAAACGCTTAAAGAAAAGACAAAGAAGAATCACTTGTTGGTCTATACAGTTCCCCCACAATTATTACCTCCCGGGATGAAGTATATACGTTAATGATCAAAGACTCAAAAATACCTTCGACATTTTTGACAGATCTTTACATACCTTGTAATTCAAAGTATCTAATATATAAATTGTAAGACCACCTTTGCTCGTAGTTATGCGTTGTCACTTTCCGCAAACATACCCTAGAATTTCATGAATTATGTCAGATATTTTTGTGACAAATGTTTTGCAGAGATTGATGATACCTGGATAAGAACGATCGACACATGAAAGTTTCAGTTGGTCAACTGATTACGGTAAACCTTGTGTATTAAGGTGTAGAGTCCTGAGGCAGTCACGATATCAGGAAGATTTTTCATTAACCCCAAGTTTATACTCATTATTAAACACATTATCAACTATAAAATTACTAACGTTAGTGTTACCTCCCACTGATCCATATAAAATTTCAACTAAATTCAGAGGATTCTTTTCAAGTAAATTTAGATAATTGGATGGAATGCCCTCTACCCCAGCACCGGAGGGAGAATCGAGATCAAAAATGCTTATTACATCTGAGGAATCGATCCAGTATCAGTGCTGTCACCTGTAGCCTTAAACGGTGACGTAGAAATGAATTGAGCAAGAAAACACTAAAGAATAAAAGTTACGCCGGTAATTTGAACTTTGTTTTTTTTTTACACTAGATATACTTATAAATGAAGAACAAGTACAATATGTAGGCCTACAGGAACTCGTTTTTTACTGAGACAGTTAGTCCAAATAAAATGTCAACAAAGATCTCTGCCAACTATGGATCATTTGAAAAAACACGACATTCGTCGTTTGTGGGAACTTCAGACCACCGATCAGTATCGTTGTTCTTACATTCGAGACGGAGTGAAACACCAGATTGCTGAAGTCGAATAAACTGATAAGTCCCAGAATCTTTAAGATTTTTCATAAGTCTGGCATAAGTCTCGGTATCCGAACCGCATGAAAAATGTACTAGAGGGGATGACACTTTCTTTCCTCTTTGGGACACAATGGATAATTTTTCTTTCAGGTGATATATCCGTATGATATTCACTTTTTTATCTAAGCCTTATTTATCATTCAGCACTGTGCGTACTTTCGATAACAGTGATTCACCTTTTTTTTTTCTTTTGGCTGTCCATACAGTAATAGATTGTGTCTGCGTTCCTGAACCTCAAGGTGCAATAGGCGCTGATTAATAACCTCGGACTGTTTCTTCTGAAACTCAACAGCCTGGTTAAGTTCTTTGATTAAAGAATCCTTTTCAGTATCTCTTTTAGATTAGAAATTTCTTTCTGTAAAGTTACGGCATTGACGAAGTCACTCTTTTCTTTCTCACTCTGCTGAGGCATCCTTCAGGGTTGCGTTCTATGATAGATTAGCTCTGCCATTTTTTTACCTTTTGGTTGAGTTGAGATGGGTTGCCGGCTGGTGGCCTCTGCCACAGAGGGGTGATTGGTCCTCTCATCTTAGGTGCCCTGGTGTGGGTAGGTGACCCCAGAGAGCCAGTAGTCTCCAACCTCACTGCTTTCATCCTCTCTCTCCCATTTGTTTTTTCTTGCACTGGGGTTTCTCACAGTGATCCTTTTTCAATTGAGCTTTCGTTGGATTTGACTCCGATTCTAGCTGTTTTTTTCTCAGTCCGGTGAGAGTAACAGCTCTTGTCCCCCACGTTTTTTCTCCTTCAGAACTTTCTAAGCCCTCTACCATTGCTGGACCCGGGCTAAGGAGTTTTTGCCCTATGATTCAAGGATTCATTGTTGCTTTGCAGCAGCTCCTCCTCGTCTTTCCCAAAGATGTATATCTTAGCACCTTAAAAGTCAACATTTTCTCTTGTACCCCTCTTACTGAATTGTTATTGCACTTGTGGCTCACCGTTTTTTGCAATCATTGTAAAAGTAATTAAAAGCATACTTTGATATTGGATTTTTTTTTTTTTTTACCAAAATAACCACGATACACAAAAGGCTTATTTTCTAAAAAGTATTTTATTATAAACTATGGCTGTTAGGTCAGATTTTTGCCTAGTTTTTAAGCTTAATTCTGACTTTTTCACAACGATAATTTTGATGTCTAGCACTGAGAATATTTGGATTTCCGTGCATATTTATTTCCATGTGTAGGTTCAAAACCTCTAGGATTAACGTAACAAGGACTATATTAAAGTATGTTAAAGGATTCAAACTATTGTATATTAAGCAGTTAACTCTTAAAGATGACGAGGGCATATCCTTGCTGATGGACCAGGACCGATGTTACATAACAACCGACAAATATATGCTGGCATACTCACTTGTCCTCATGGCTCGTGCTGGATGGTTAGCACATAATTTAAGTCCTCAGAAGTTCTATGCTGCCCTGTAAGTAGTTATTGTCTTTATTGAAAATGCTCCTTTGGTGCTATATTTATTTTTAACTTTTGATTGATGATGTTAATTTAGTTTTTTAAGAACTAATTCTTTTTCCTTTCATGTTCCTACCGTTGTATGTTAATACTTAAACAAGTACCAATTTACACATATTCAGCTATTCTCGCTAATTTGGTAGATTTTTTACCTAAAATGTATTTTTGAGCTACAATTAAGGTTTAAAGGATTTGCATAAACATGCAAGTTTGACTAAAACTGAAGCTGCTAGTATGGGAAAAAAGCAACAAGAAAAGATCTTTGATAAGTAATAGAGGTGTAGAGGGAGAAGAGGTGACTACTCCTTCAGCTATTGAATTTGTTTGTATTAACACTACGTTCAATAAATAAATTGTGGCCTATTATATTTAGTTATACAACATATAAGTTAATTAATATATTTAATTATTTAATATATTTACAAAGTATTTAGTATAATATAAATGATATGATATAAATTTAGTAATACAAAATAATCCACAAGCGATTGTCCAGTTTCGTGTGTCTTGATATTGTTTTCGAGTCAACCTAAGCCCTAGTTGACACTAACTCTCTCCGCTCTGAATCGCCATTGCATTGTAAAAGAGAGAAAGTGTTACTGGCAACTCGCCAAGATATGAAGCACAGTTATTTTGCAGTTTCCGTATCTCTCTGTAAACTACGTAGTCTGAAACTTGCTTGATTTCATCGCATTCGCAGTCTTATATCAGAGTATTCAACTCAACTTCACTCAATGGTGGACACGTGGTACAGATTTGGATAAAGAAGGAATTTACTTCTTGTGCTGATATCAAAGTCCCATCTGTTTTCAGTATCCATAGCTTACTACTAACAGATTTTTTGGTCATGTTTTTGATTGGCGAATGCAACTTACGTGAATCACTATCAAGCGGGGGGGGGGGGCAATTCTCTCAATGACATACTTCTTTTTAGCATGTCTACTGAAACTGACAATGCGGTTCCGTAACATTTTCGCAGCTCAAATACACCCTGAACTATGCAGTCGGCATCTAAGTTTGATCCATCGCTTCATGTCTTTCATAATCCGCGGCTTGTCAGATTCAAAAACTGTTACTACTTTATTCGGGGAAAATTCATGTAACTTTTCGGGCAGCAGGGAGTTGAGTGTTTCAACATTAAGATTCAAGTCAGTGATTGAGCATATTTCTTCGAATGGGTAATTACCAATTCACTGACTAAAAGCACATATAGAGTCTCGGTTCAGTGGACGATCTGTCACTTTGCTTCTTTTCGGTTTCGGCATGTTGTTCTTCGCTTGTAACAGGATTACAAAATTATCGGCGGTTTTCAATAGGCCCATTGAGTGGGGAGGGCGGTAAACATCACTGATATCGGTAAATATCCGTATAAGGTACTGCAACTTTGATGTATGGGAATGTTCACTTCTTGTATCAAATCAAGCGCATTGGATAGCCACTATTTGTTGGTCTGGTTGAAGTCGCCTTCAACAATAAAGGCAGGAGCTGCATATGCACGTAGAGACTTATCAAGGAAGGATTGCAAGTAAATCACAAGCTCCCTTCTGTTTTTGGCACTTTCAGGAAAATAGACAGATGCCATTATTAGGCACGAAAACTTCTTCGGCAGTTGGGAAGGCTTACATTCAGCCCAGACTACTTCATGGCAAGAGTCACTGAGGGCACTTAGCTGTTTGGATAAGAGGTCGTTACGAAAATACAATCCGACACCACCACCTCTGCGGCATAGGCATCTATCACGGCGAGTGATATAAAAACCAGTGTAAAACAAGTGTAGTCTTTGATATTTACTTAATGTACCGTTTGGGTAATAAATAAATAATTATTATTATTATATATCCGGTATCGTATGTGATATACCAACATTCAATCACGATTGCTATTGGTACACTGGATTCTCGTAAGAAGACTTCTAGCTCGTCCATCTTGTCAGTCAAGGAGTGGGCAATTGTCATAAGAACAGAGGGAAGTTGCGATTTGGCAGAGAGGAGTTCAGGACATAAAACAGGAGGAGTTTCGCTGGAATCAGCAGAAACAGTCACATCAGTATACCGCGGCGTAAGATTCGGTGGGATTTCATAGTGCGTCTGACAGTTTATTTTTACGAGTGACCGTAGTCTAACTTTCTGTTTAGTCTTTAATCTGGTCGACAGATCTGACACATGCACTGGGATAAAATGCCACTTATTCGTCTTGCCTCTTCGTGTGCGTCTTTAGGTGGTTTCTGGCAACATCACAACATTGCCATCTGGTGTCCTTTTTAGGAGTCCAAATTGCCAGAGTGACGAATGTAGACGGCGCCAGTACGTGTTGAAGCGAATAAAGTCCATAAATCATCGATTTTTCGATTATGACTGACATGAATAGTGTACCTAACAAAGTCAAAGGGGCCAAGTCTCTGATTAATCACACTTCCAGGGTAAGATACCAGGAACACTAGCAAGCAAAAAAATTTGCCACTACGTGTCGAAGGGAATAAAGTTCGTAAATTGTCGATACTTCGATTATGACTGGAATGAATACTGCACTAAACAAAGTCAAAAGGGTCAAGTCTTTGATTACATACATTGCTAGGGCAAGAAACTAGGAATGCTAGCACTAACAAGCTAATCTAGGTATGGGTGCGAAGCAGCTTTTCAGTGGTTACTACGCTTTTCTTTAAAAAGATGTTTTTTTTCTTTTAATTGCTCCAGCCCTTTTTTGTATGTGTGATTTTTTTTTATTTTTATCTACTTATTTAAACTAATTTGATGATAAAACTCTGTGAGAATATCCTTTAATTGTGTATGATTTTTTCAGTTGTACAAAATTATGTTTGCTAAGCTACTGAAAACATACGAACAAAAATTAGCTTATAGCGTTCAACAACAAGGCCGTTGATTGGTTTGGATGGCTTAGAAACTATTTCCCAAGGATGAAATACTAAGATTAGAGATCGTACTTAGTGCTAGATTAGGAACTATAGTGCTAGATGATTGACGGCCAAAAGAGTCTAGAAACTGTAAGAAGCTAAGGTAATAGAAGCTCAACAAACTCTGATTGATATAAATATTCATTAGCTTTGGTAGCTTGGATTTGGGCTTATGAAATACCAAGAAGAGCTAGATATAATTTTTAATCAATGCAACCTAATAGCTTGCTGCAAACAAAAATTCTCGCAGAAAATTATCCAGTTCTTATATTAGTTTTTCCCTTTAAAATCGTTATCGCAGTCTTAACAATGTAAATACCTTCGCAGTCCTTTGCCCCGTTCCATGCAGGCCAGGTACTCAGAATAAAGGTGTGGTTAAAAAGCTTTAAAAGAATATTATAGAAAATACAACGAGAATTAATTTTCATAAAATATGGTTTGGAAAAATTCAGCTATCTGGGTGGAAAATATGATTGGATTGTGATAGCCAAGTTGTAAATAGACACAAGTTTGATTAGCGAGCGTGCAGAGCCGTTCTTAGGGTTGGTGGTGCCCTAAGAAAACTATTTACAGCCCCCCCCCTTCTAACACAAATATTTTATCAAATTAGATAACATAAAAGTTTTATCAAATCAAGTAACCCCCTAGTCGCAGTGTCAGTGGTAGCTGCCCTGGTTGCCTGCCCCCTTTGAACGGGCAGGCAATGTAATCTTTGTTTAATTATAAAAATTTAGAGTATAAGACCCTTTGATCTTAAATCCCTTTGATTTTGCAGTTATCTTGCTCATGAAATGGAGGAGGATATTGAAGATGGTCGATGGGAGTTGATACCTTGGGCATATCCTATGCTCAGTATTGAGAAAGGTCATATACAGCTGCAGAAGCTTAGATGGGAATTATTTGAAAAGATATCATTCAAAGCTCTTGTCTCTAAGATAGCCTGTGAAGAAGTAAGTCCTGCAAAACTTCTCAGAACTGGATATCCTTGCTGAATTTTGAGTGCGAAGAATCTCAAGTCTTTAAATTTTCAATGTTTTTCGTATTCTAATTTTTTTTTCTTTCCACAATGGTAGTAGTGCTACTATAAAATTGCTAGTAAATTTGATATTGAGAATTCTTTTAAAAGAATCTACGCTGGGTAGGAAGCTTGTAGGTTTCAGTACTTTTCAAAAGAATAAATAAACGGCCCAAAAAAAATATTTCAGATAACGAGCAACCAGGTGCAATCCTAATTGCCTGTTATGAATTCCCATCTTGAAAATCTTAGAAATAGACTCATCTGATGCCCCTCTCCTAGCGACGCTTGATTATAAAATTGATGCGCTTCTATTTATGCAGAGAAAGCATTATAGGTTTTTAGCTTAGTCTAAATTGTTCTGTAATCCTCTTTGAAAATATCCAATTGCCTTCTGAGGAATTGTTGCCATATTAGAAACGATAGGGGAGACAGTAAGAAATATTGAAAAGCTACTTTTCATTGATGAAGTTTAAAAGTTTACAAGCGATTTTCCTATGATTGCTTAGAGGATGTTGAAAATTAGTCCTTCTACAAGTTAAGTTAGTTTCCTTAAAATAATAGATTTTTTTTTGAAAAAATCAACATTTTTATCTTTTTTAGAAATAACTTTTACCGTATTGAATTTACCTGAATTTAGAACGTATTTTCGAATGTTTATTTGGCAGTTTCGTATTTTGCGATTGAACTATGTTCATCCCTTCTAAATTATTTTTATATCTATTCTAGAAACATCTATTCACATCTTGTGTTTTTTGGTGGATCTCCTGGATTATCCAGGCCCAGATTGAGGCAAATGCTCTTTTTTGCATGCTTTCTATACATTCTTTATAAATTCCTGATATATTTAATCTTGCTTTTACTTTATTGTCCCTTTCTTTTCACTATTTTCCCCAAAATTTCACTATTTTACCTTCTACCTGCCTCCCAACCAGTTTTATTTTTCTCTCTTCTGTTTGACTTCTTTTTCTGTATACAGTGGATCAACTATAGGCTACTGAAGTCTCTCTAGTTATTTTTATCTTTACAGTTTCTATGTTTTACTTCCAAACTTCTGGGTTTCATAGCTATGTGCTACCTCACTGTTTTTTGTTTTTTTTACATTGTCAATGATTTTTTGTTTTTCTTTCATACTATGATTCTACTCTTTGATCGTGGCACAAATCGTTTCTCTATTAATTATCTGTTCATTCTTCCTTTTTCTGTACATTCCTCTTTAATTATATCCTGATTTTTATTACATCAAATTCTTATAAACGACAGCTGTTGATGATGATCATTCTATTATGATAACTCTATTCCTATTCAATTTAAATTGGTTGAGAAGACTCCTCTAAATGTTTGAAATTTAATTGATGACTCATCTGGGACCCCATTAATTTCTCATTGCTTTATTTAAACATTCAAGGACTCAGTTTTTCTGTATATAACTTGAAATCTCTAATAGCTAATTTTTATCCTTAGATTATTGGACTCTGTGAAACATTTCTCCATTAGGGCAATGATATGCTTTTAGGTATTTCCAGATATAAGTTAGAGTTTTTAAATAGATTAAAGAGACAAAAAAGGTGACTTAGCATTTTATATTGCTGATTGTAAGGATTATACTTTGCGTAGTGATCTGTGTAAGCATTTGGATGGAGTTTTTGAGTCTGTTTTTGTTTGAAGTTTTTGACAAGTTTATATCTGAAATATGCAGAAGTAATTATGAAATTATCCTTTTAGGAGACTTCGATATTGACCTGTTAAAAACTTCATTTTCAACACTTATAAATTTTTATCCTCTGCTTTATCATTTAATATGTTTCCTCGTATCATTATTTCTACTGGAGTTACTGACTCATCTGTCAAATTAATCGACAAAATTTTGTCTACTTTAATGCCATATCGAGCTTTGTTATCATGTCTGACATATCTGACGTACTTTCCATGTATCACTAATTATTCAATACCTGGTCTACATTCCGTTCCTTCCACTCCTTGTAATTTACCAGTCCGTTACCAACAGTATCAATTTGGACAGTTTAAATTTCGATTGTCTGATACCTCCTGGGAGTTTCTCATCGATTCAAGTCAGTCTGTTGATAGTCATTTCAATCGATTCTATGATCTGGTCAAAGAGGCCTTTGTTGATAGTTGTTGTGTAACCTCAGCTGCTAAAAGCTCCAAGCATTCAGTTCCTCGGGCCCCTTGGATGACTGCAACTCTTCTTAAGAATACAAAAAAGACTTATTTGTGGAAGGTATTCAAGTCCTCTAACTCTCATCATCATCTTGAAAAGTATACAAAATATAGAACTTTAGTGATTTCCTTAATTCGTAAAGCCAAGTATATGTATTACTCCCAGATGTTCTCGAAATTCGGCAAGATTATAAGAAAAACCTGGCAACTTGTAAACATAGTTCTTCATCCCAATTCCGAACGAAATGACTTGCCAAATAAACTAATTTCTAAGGGGGTAGTAATAACTAATAGTAAGGTAATAATGGTGATTTTTGCTCTTATTTTGCATCTACAGGGAAATCAATTTCTAAACATATTTTGGTTAGTGCTTCTTCTACCAGTGACTTTAAAAAGGTCCTTCTTGTCAATCGGTGGCTTTGGATCATGTTTCCGAGTTTGAAGTCCAGAGAATCGTCTCTGAGCTAATAGGATCTTCCTCTTCTGGACCTTTCCTGTCAAGGCTTTAAAGTTTATATTACCGTCTATTCTAACTCCTCTTACCATTCTTGTTAACTTTTCATTTTTGAAGGGAACTTTTCCTAGTGCCCTGAAATCTGCCAGATTAGTTGTTGTCCATAAGGGTGGTTCTAGTGATCCTTCTAATTGTTGACCAATTTCTCTGTTATCAGTCTTTAGAAAATTTTTGGACAATTTTTATACTCTAGAACTTTTGTCGTTTCTTGATAAAAAAAAACAACAATTTTTTCCCTGCAATCAGTTTGGTTTTTGCCCTAAACACTCAACAAAACATGCTTGCATGGCCTTGCTCAAGTTCATTCAAAAGGCACTTGATGAGGGTAGAATTCCAACTGTAATTTTGCTGATGTCTGAAAAGCGTTTGACAGCATATCACATACTATCCTACTCTCCCAATTGGAACACATAGGGATACGTTGAAACAGTTATCATTGGTTTGAAACTTAAGTTTCTGAAAGGTCTATCAGTATTGACCCTTAGCTTCAAGATCAATTCCGTGTTGATTTTGATGTATCTTAAGGGTCTGTCCTAGGACCTCTTATTTCTTAGATTCATCAGTGATCTTTTTATTGCTGTATCTGAACAAACTAAACAAACTTGCTGAATTGTTTGTTATCACAATTGTGATACAGCTAGTGAGGCAGCTCAAGATCCAGTGCTATTTGTATTTGCAGATGATATTACTCTTGGGTGTTCACAAATTAGTGATTCTTCCCTTATCAAGAAAGTGCATTCTGTTCTAGAAAGAACCTTTGCTTGGTTCGATTTTTTCCAGATCAAGTACTTCTTGTACTTTGGATCAAACTATTTCTACCACTCATGGTGATATCACTTGTTCCCCAGATAGACATGATCGATTCATGGGTATTTTATTGCACGAAAATCTTGCTTTCAAACATCACCGTGCTCTCGTGAAACTTGAGTACTCTAGAAACCTAGAAATTTTTCGGAAGCTTCGTCATTGTTTCACTGGTTCAATAAAAATCCTCTTTCACTCTCTCATTCAACCTTATATGTATTAAACAAAAAAAAAGTTTTTTTTAAATGAAAGTAAGGAGCGACATTAAAACTTAAAACGAACAAAAATTACTCCGCATATGAAAGGGGCTTTTCCTCCTCAACGCCCCGCTCTTTACGCTAAAGTTTGACTCTTTCTCTTAACTCTACATTTTAAAACAGTAAAAAACTTTAGCGTAAAGAGCGGGGCGTTGAGGAGGAAAAGCCCCTTTCATATACGGAGTAATTTTTGTTCGTTTTAAGTTTTAATGTCGCTCCTTACTTTCATTTAAAAAAACTTGTTTTTTTTGTTTAGTTTCTGGACGTTTTTTAATTAATGTATTTTTTTTTATTTTGGCTCTCCACGCATAAATAATTTAAAACGATATTTGCATATTAATTTTTTTGGGACTAAATGACTTTTTCATAGTTTTAATCGGACGATTCTGAAAAAAAAGGAGCGAGAGAGGAGGCCTAGTTGCCCTCCAATTTTTTGATTACTTAAAAAGGCAACTATAACTTTTAATTTTTTACGAACGTTTTCATAAGTAAAAAAATACGTAACTTACGAATTAACTTACGTAGCGAACTTCTATATTCGTATGTTTTTATTGTGTATATGAGGGGGCTCACCCCTCGTCGATACCTCGCTCTTTACACTAAAGCATAAATTTTGTCCCAATTCCTTAAGAATGATCCTGAATCTCAAAGGCCGTAGAATAAATAGTTGAAATTACTAAAAATACTTTAGCGTAAAGAGCGAGGTATTACGAGGAGGTAAACCCCTCATATGCGTAATAATTTCTGCTCGTTTTAAGTTTTAATGCTGCTCTTCACTTTCAATAGGAAAAAACTTTTCATATTTATTTTTTCATTTTTTTTAAATAATGCTAGAAAATCTTGCGCCCCCTCCATTGAAAGTCTCTTCCCAATAAAACGTTCCTCCATTGAAAGATCCTCCCACGTAACCCCCCTTCAACTCTCCCCCCAAACCAAAAAAATCCCCCTGAGGACGTCTGTACACTTCCCAGTAACCATTACTATATGTAAACACAGGTCAAAGTTTGTAACTTGCAGCCCCTCCCACGGCGACTTGGGGGGAGTAAGTCGTCCCCAAAGACATAATTATTAGGTTATTCGATTATGGTGAATAAAATGGCTATCTCAGAATTTTGATCCGGTGACTTTGGGGAAAAATGAGCGTGGGAGGGGGCCTAGGTGCCCTCCAATTTTTTTGGTCACTTAAAATGGACACTAGAACTTTTAATTTCCGTTAGAATGAGCCCTTTTGCGACATTCTAGGACCACTGAGTCGATACGATCACCCCTGGGGAAAAAAAACAAAAAAAAACAAATAAACACGCATCCGTGGTTTGTCTTCTGGCAAAAAATGCTAAATTCCACATTTTTGTAGATAGGGGCTTGAAACTTCTACAGTTAGGTTCTCTGATACGCTGAATCTGATGATGTGATTTTTGTTAAGATCGTATGACTTTTAGGGGGTATTTCCTCCTATTTTCTAAAATGAGGCAAATCTTCTCAGGCTCGTAACTTTTGACGGGTAAGACTAATCTTGATGAAATTTATATATTTAAAATCAGCATTAAAATGCGATTCTTTTGATGTAACTATTGGCATACGAAATTCAATTTTTTAAGAGTTTTGGTTTCTATTGAGCCGGGTCGCTCCTTACTACAGTTCGTTACCACGAACTGTTTGACTACTGTCCAACAGTATGGCTATCGAAATTCTCTTCTTTTACCTTCCCCGTTTTCAAAATATATAACAGAGCAATTAAATTAGTGTCTGAAGTGACAGACCAGCTCAGCATTAATTTATTGGATGGTCAGTCAATGTACATCTTTCTTTCCTCTTGTTTCATTTTTAAGTATTTTCATGGACTCCTCCCTAACTTCTTCAAACAATTATATCTTTTACATTCTGAACTATGAAATGAATCTTGTGTTTCTTTTTCTCTCAGAAATGAAATGGATATTTTCATTCGTAAAAACAAACCATAAGATCAGATTTCAATCTAGTTTTATGTTGTGCCTCCATATGATATTCCCTACCAGTTAAAATTCGGCTATATCATTCTTATGGATAATTTAAAAAAGAGCTAACCAGCTATTTCTTGTTCTTAGACAGTTAGTTCTCTCCTCCTTATTTTTTCCCCTCCCCTCTATCTCTCCTTTTAAATTTGTTTAATTCATTTATTTTGATTGGCATGGTAGTTTTTGTTGTTTAATTATTTTTCTTTTTTCTTTTTTCTTCTTGTTCTTCTGTTTTATTTTAGTGCTATTATTTAATGTTAAGTTTAGTCTCCTACTGTCATAGACCAAAGAGCCTCTGTGTGGGGTCTAAAGTTCTATAATTTTTTCTGTGTTTCTTTTGAGTAAATAATTGATTGATTGATTGATAACAATTATTCTAGCTAAGTCAGCAAAAAAGAGGACTCAAGGTTTTCATGATTAATTAAAGGAAAAAGCAACCGTCCTTAGACCGTTGTATTCCTTCTTGTCTAAAAAGAAAGAAAATTTGGCGTGTAAAAGCATGATTTTGCGTTAAATGTTTAAGCAAGGCATTAATTAGATGACTAAGTAACAAAGCGATGAAAAAAGGTAACATTTTACTCTGGTTGAGTCTTAACCTGAATGTCTTAACCTGAACAATATAATGTCATGATTTTTCAAACGGATGAACTTGTTCAAAATAATTCAAGGCCTACTTTTTGGAAAATTTCTGATATTTTTCTTTGCTTATGAAATTTAACTGTTGTAGCTGCATGCCAAGTGGCAAAACGTAATCTGATTTTCTCTTGCAGCAACTTTTAAAAAAAAGTTTGAGGAGTAGGCCTATTTCACAAAAACTGTAGTTTTTATAACAAACTCAAATTAGGCATAAATTTAAAATAAGTAGACAAAGTCAAATTAGGAATAAAATGCTTAATTTCACACTTGTTCTAGTTCTTGAAATTGAAAAACCAAAAATAATTCTGATTGGTTTTTCCATTTTATTTAAGTTCATTTACAAAGTCTTAAATTCTACTATTTTACGTTGAATAACAAACCTGAATTATAATTTAAACCGTTTTATTTGACTTTTGTTTAATACGCTGCCGAATATGCTTAAGCACAAGATGTATGAGTTTTTTGAGCCCGAATCAGTTAAGTTGCCTTCTATATGTTTTAAGTTTTATGGTCAAGACGCGGATTACGTTCGTAAGGATCTTCCATAACATTCTCTAGCTTCAAATATGTATGGAAAAGAACCTAGATGTTATTTTCCCACTGGTAAATTCATTTGAAATTATTAGGTTATTAAGATTTCTTGTATGGAACGAATTTGGAAGAGAGAACGGAAAGTTCACCATGCTGGGGCAGTTCGTCCAGTTAATCTAGATGAAGTATTTGAGCCTGTTGGACCCTATGGAAAGCTCAAACCTTGCAGTGAGTGCCGTAGTCTATTCACTAGGCCCAAGACGACGAGAGCAGCAGCTTTTCGTAATATTTTTTCTGCTGAGAATTCAAGTTCAACTCTGACCGAGTGAGTAACCTATCTCTTGCCTATCATTATATCTTTTTACGTAAACTGCTTATTTCTGCTAATTGCCGGCTATAATTTTACATCACTTTTGTATTGAATGTTTTTGAAAACAAGAAGTCAACTATAAATGAAACTATAAACATTATATTAAGGTTCAAAACATATATCAAAATTAAAACAAAATATAAATCACGAAAGTAGTCCAGGATCATACCGAATAATTTGTCTATATGTTTTTCTTTTGTTAAGGTTATTTTAAGCCTTATGAAACGCGAGTGTGGAATACCGTTTTACCGTATTTACTAACCGAAACTTTTTTTGTTGTTGGCAAAATACATCGTTAATTGTTCAATAAAACTTACATAAATGCCCGTAAACGCATTTGCGGTCAGAATTTATAGCGGCCAGATGTTTGTATTAAGATTATTCTGAACCTTATTAATTGATTGTGTGAAATACAATTTTACTCCCTTGAGCAATTCAAACTTTATTCATTCATTTGCTTTTTTTCTGCTGATAATATTCATCATTGGTTGTGTAATAACGGTTCTATGACGGCACAGAAATAAGATTTATTGTCAGAATTTATAGAGTCAGTTTGTTTTATAGTGTATGAGAGAATTTCTAATGTCTTGGATCAAGAATGTAGTATTTGATATCCAAATTTACAAACAGGAACCTATGTTGGGGGAGGTTTCAGATCTGTTCCTAACTCCCCCTGCAGAATCCAGATTTTTATTACAGTTCGTTTTATTTCTGATAGTTTCCGTGTAACTTCCCCATTTTATGTGTCTTTTTGAGCTTATATATGTGTTTCCCTGAGAATATCGTATTTAAATCCAAATTTATGAGCACCTATTTTGGGGGAGGGTTCAGATCTGTCCCTACCTCTCCCTGCAATGTCCATATTTTTATTACGTTTCGTTAAATTCCTGATATTTTTCGTGTAATTCCCTCATTTTGTGTGACTTTTTGAGCTTTTAGATCCCACCCCCTAAGAATGTAGTATTTGACATCCAAATTTATCAACAGGCACCAATGCTGGGGGAGCTTTCGGATCTGTCCCTACCTCTCCCTGCAATGTCCTGATTTGTATTACGGTTCTATAATTCCCCCATTTTATGGATCTTTTCAAGCTTTTAGGCCCTCCCCCTAAGAATTTAGTATATATAATCTAAATTTATCAACAGGCACCTATATTGGGGGAGGTTTCAGATCTGTCCCTACCTCTCCTGCAATGGCATGTTTTTTCTTGTTTTTTTATTACGGTTAGTATAATTGCTGATATTTTCCGAGCAATTCCCCTATTATATGCGTCTTTTTGAGCTTGTATACCCCCCCCCCTAAGAATGTTGGACTTGGCATCCAAACTTATCAACAGGCACCTATGTTGGGCGAGGTTTTAAATCTCTACCTACCTCCCCCTGCAATGTCCTGATTTTTATTACGGTTCGTATAATTTCTGATATTTTCCGTGTAACTCCCCCATTTTATGTGTCTTTTTGAGCTTGTAGACCGCCCTCCCCTAAGAATGTAGTAATTGACATCCAAATTTATGAACAGCCACCTATGTTGAGGGAGGTTTCAGATCTGTTCCTACCTTCCCCTTTAATTCCCCGATTTTTATTACGGTTTGTAAAATTCTGGTATTTTCCGTGTAATTGCCTCTTTTTATATGTCTTTTTGAGCTTGTAAACCCCCCACCCCCTAAGAATGTAGTTTTTGTCATCCAAATTTATCAACCGGCACTTATGTTGGGGAAGGTTTTAGATCTGTCCTTCCTTCAAGTGCAATGGGATTTACAAGCTGGTCAAGTGGTTTTAGTTTCTTTTTTTTTGTCTTTTTTGAAGTGTAATTCCGTATCGATCGAAATGCAGGACAATTGAATATTTTTTTTTATTTTTCTTTTCTTTTTTAATTTTCCTATCCTTTTTCGTATTGCTTGCGTACTGGTGTTGTAAGCCCAAACAAGCTTTGCTTCGGGCCATTTGCTTCTTTCGTTTTGTTTATTTATATTAATGAACCCATCTTTCTCTCTCTAAAAAGGTCCTCATTTTCAATTATGGTTCGTATAATTTCTGGTATTTTCCGTATAATTCACCCATTTTATCTGTCTTTTTGAGCTTGTAGACCCCTCTCCCTAAGAAAAATCCTGCCTATATGCCTGTTTTCAATGTCAAATGTTTCAAATTATACTGAAACAGTCATTTTAATAAATGGTATGTGTAATTTTTGAAGATGACAACAGAAAGTAGCTGCCAATATCATGAGGCAAAATGGCATTATTGGTCAGCTGGCTTGCCTTTCCATCTGATATTTTTGAAGATGACAACAGAAAGTAGCTGCCAATATCATGAGGCAAAATGGCATTATTGGCCAGCTGGCTTGCCTTTCCATCTGATATTTTTGAAGATGACAACAGAAAGTAGCTGCCAATATCATGAGGCAAAATGGCATTATTGGCCAGCTGGCTTGCCTTTCCATCTGATATTTTTGAAGATGACAACAGAAAGTAGCTGCCAATATCATGAGGCAAAATGGCATTATTGGCCAGCTGGCTTGCCTTTCCATCTGATATTTGTGATTAGCAGAAAGATGCCAGATTGATGTTCTCGCCAGCTCTTTGCCTAGCATTTCTCTCTTCGCTTGGGTCAGATCTGGCCTTCTTTGAATTACATATATGATGGGGTTTCGTTGCCACAGAGTAGCGTGAACTCAGTTACTTCTATTGTAAATAGTGTCTCATCGTTACTGCACTGTAAAAATCACTGGAAGGATAGATGCGTAAATAAAAAAAACCTCATTTGTCTTTTTCTTCGTATAATTTACCTGTAATTTTTTAAATTTAGCAACATCCCCCCCCCTCCTAAAATTACCCTCCGCCCTGAAAAAAATCCAATGTATCTATGTTTTTTTTCTTTTACAGGGACAGAGACTATTCAGTTGATATAGAATATGGGTTTTTGACAAATGACGAGATGATTCACACGTCTTTTCAAGAGAAAACGCTGCTCATGGAGTTTCCCAATCCTCGATTTGCAACGAGAGGTTACCTTATTTATTTATTTATTTAAGTAGAATAGAACATCTTTTTTTGGTAATAAATAATAAAGGACTTTTTAAGGCAGTGCAGATGCCGTTCATATTACAAAAGTAATGTCATACTCATTTTTGAGGATTTGACTTTAGGTGATCTTCAGGAATACAAAATATTAGGAAAATTTAGCATTCTAGCTCAAATGGCGTGAAGAAGGTATAAAACCATGATAATCTTAAAGACCTCTGGTGAATCCACTTCCCACTGCCTAATAAAAATGGCCGTGGAGAGATGGCATAAAGTGACGTGTGAATCATGACGAGATGATTCACACGTCTTTTCAAGAGAAAACGCTGCTCATGGAGTTTCCCAATCCTCGATTTGCAACGAGAGGTTACCTTATTTATTTATTTATTTATGTAGAATAGAACATCTTTATTTGTTATAAATAATAAATGACTTTTTAAGGCAGTGCACATGCCGTTCATATTACAAAAGTAATATCATACTCATTTTTGAGGATTTGACTTTAGGTGATCTTCAGGAATACAAAATATTAGGAAAATTTAGCATTCAAGCTAAAATGGCGTGAAGAAGGTATAAAACCATGATAATCTTAAAGACCTCTGGTGAATCCACTTCCCACTGCCTAATAAAAATGGCCGTGGAGAGATGGCATAAAGTTCATGCTCTAATGATGCATTATTTGAAATAGGGATCAAAGGTGTTATAAAGGCAGGTACGTTTGAAATCTATGAATTGAAAAAATATGAAAAAAGAAAAGAAGTCACAAATAGTAAAAAGAAGTCACAAAAAGTTACAAATTGTATGAAATTTTTTTTTACCGAAATCACGCGCATATGCCTGTGTCAGTCCTCAAAGAGATTTTGAATTTGTTGGGAATATGAAAACAACATTCTGAACTAAACTATCCGAATAAAATATGTAAATTGAAAAGTTTAAGTAAAATCAAAGAGTTTAAAAGGAAGGAAGTGGGAGCATAGGAGCTTAAGGTCCCCGCCCGCATACGTTACTGAGACAAACCTTGATAATAGAAATACTCGAAACATATTTAATTAAATAAAACAGAATCAAAGGCTTTGTAATTCCTGCTAAAGATAATAAAAAGGGAAGGGCAAAGCATATAAATTAATCTGTGTGGGAATACGTGGTGTTGAACTGGAATGGTCCACTGGAGTGGACTGAACTGGAATGGGGTCTGGAGATTTTGCAGCTTTTTGGACCCCTGAATTCCTGGTTATTGGAACCTCGTTGAAGTACCAGGAAACCCCTTCACCACATTAATAGAAATAATTTGTATATTCTATCAGTTATGGATGATACTGAAAGACCTTTTTGTATTTTGACGGATTTTCCAATTTTTATGCAGCATAACACCCAAATTGTATATAACTTTAGGTTTTTACTGGATTAGTATCTACAACTACTGGTTTGTTCATGAAACCCATGTTGAATCGGTTGTGAAATTCAGCATAAAATAAGTTAGACGAGTTGTAGGGGACTTAAGAGGAATGTATAGCCTTCACCAAATTCCTTTGATGACTTATATATACTACTACTACTAATAACTCACTGTAGCACCAATCCGCCTGAGGCCAACACAGCTTCGCACGCACCTCCTCCAACCTAATCTATTTAAAGTCTCCCTCTTTACACCCTCCCAGGAAGTTCCCATTTCCTTTAAATCTTTATTTATGACATCCTCCCAACCCAGACAAGGACGACTTGCTTTCCGTGTAGCCCAGACGGTTGGCCAAAAAGGACAATCTTCGGTAATCTGTCATCCTTCATCCGTAGAACGTGGCCTGGCCATCTCAACGTTTCTTTCATTATAGCCCCAGAAAAAAAATATTTTTTATTCTTTTCCAGGGAAGTTTTCTAGTGTCTCAGTATATGAAGGACTCAGATCTCTAAGTGCATGTTTAAGGTCTTTGAGCATTAATGAAAAAATGTGCTCTATTAGCGATTTGAGAAGCTTGGTCTTAGAAATTTGTTTCTTTTTTTTTTAACAAATTGCATGGGTAGAAATAACAAAAAACTGCTTTCTTTTAACACGATTGTTTTTCATGGAACAGCACACTGTAAGTGGTAATTTAGATCAATTATGACTTTGTTGAATCGATTGTTTAAAGCTTTATTTTCTAAATTTGAAGCCATTTTCGAAGAATAAATGTTTCATTTAGAAAATTTCCTGAGAATTTCCTGAAAATTTAGGAGGAAATATATACAAAAAGCAACTAAAATGGTGTAGAAATGACACTCAACCCCTCTCACATTAAGTCAATGCATTTAATGATCTCGTATTAAAAGACATTGCACAATGCTAACTGTATATACTACTATTCAAGGTCGGACAATAAGCTTTCTATCTTAATGCTCTATTAAATTGTTTCTGCTTGTGGGGGTTAAACACAGAAAAACTTCAACTTCATTCTTGCTGTGATTTTTCGGTTTTCCTGGTAGATTGGAGTCTTTCAGTCAGATTTTAAGGGACCCCCCCCCCCCTCTCATGCTCCTCTCTCTGTGGAGGTATAGACCTTACAATACTATTAATTATTTGCGTTGTTGCAATTGACTTTCACGATTTCAGCCAAAGTGAATCGACCAATCAAATCTTTGATGAAAGAGAATCAAACCCAGAACGTGACAGCTGTTCGTACGTATTTAGGCAAAAGACCAACGCCCTTTAATGATTCTACTTTGGAAATGAACATCATGGACATCAATTCACCCAGAAGATGTGCCAAGAGATTTTCAATCGAAGATTGGTTAGAAGATGTCTCTGTTCGTGTCTTCGATCCGTAAGGTAAGATTTTCTTTGATTTCTCTTTTTCCGTTCATTAGTCTGGAAGCGCAAATTCTACTATTTATCGATATTTTTTACAGAAAATTGGCCGTTTGATTACCGATAGTAGCATATAAAGACAATTTTAATCAAAATACATTTGAAAGAGGCAAAGATAAATAATTCTGCAATTTGAAAAAATTTCTTTTCAGTAGTAAAGATAAAATTCTGAGGAGATACTTAAGTATCGTTAAGTTTAAGTCTGTTGTAATGAGAGCCTTCAATTATTTCCAGAAATTTCAGAGTGACCTCCATAATTACATCATTAATGCTTTTGAGTTCCCTTATTCGACTAATCCGCTTAATATTAAGTCCCCAGATGCAATCCATAAAAGATAACAACAAATACTTATCTGACAACTTGTCACCTGAAACGCTGTAGGCAACTAGACGAATAACAACATTAATCATGTGTACTTTACTGTAAACCTATCTTATTTACAAACCCCTGAAGGTTTGCCATATTTCACAATTACTGTCCATTTTTATTTTCTGCATATAATTATCGCATATTTTTTCATTTTTGAAAGGATTGAATTTTTTTGTTTAAATATGACATTACTTATCCTCAGTAATCTTGCAATTTCCAGTGATAGCAGGTATAACTTATACCACAACTAATCAAAACCCATACAAGTAGTAATCCTACTAACCTCTGACGTAATTTACATCTTGAGAAACGCTAAGGATAAGTAATCGGACTTGTTGAATATGCAATCCTATAATGTTTTGCCACTACATGTAGCGCTATTATAAGGATATCTACTAGTTAGTGACCCCTAAAAACTTTTGACTATAACTAAAAATGGATAAAACAGCTTATGAATAGACCCAAATAAAACTTGCCGTTCAGTAACTAGTAAAGCTGACCTTGGGCATGGGAAAAGAAAAAGAGAAAACTAGAAAAGGAAGTAATTGGAAAGAGAAAAAAATTCTGTCTTTTGGGTACAAATTTAAAGTGTTTGAATGTTTTTCGGGGAATTACTGTCTGTTTTCAGCTGAAAAGTTGATTCAATGATTGCACTATTCTCAATGCTGTAATATTGTATCACTTCAACTTGTTATATTCTTTTTTTTATTGTATTTTTGTGTTTTGTTTTAAAATTATCGTTTAGTTTTAATAAAATGAGATGGGGTTGTAGGCCATGAACTCTCCTTTACGCGATATAATTTGCATAGAGACTATGAAGTTTCTCTTTCCTCCATCCTAGCTATGGAGTACCAAAATATGCATAAAAACTACTACTTTTTGCAAGGTTTGGCGCTTTTCTGGAGAAAAGCTCTCAATCTTTGCCATCCCCTTCACAGATTTTCATGGGATTACTTTCCATGCGCAATGGATACGTGAACCCTCAGCCTCCGGGATTGTGACATACAGAGGACATACACCGGTGATGTGAGGTTGCATTAATACTATTGGCCGTTTAAAAATTTTCAAATATTGTGACAAAGAGATTTAAATGCCGCTGTCAAACAGTTCGTGGTAACGAACTGTAGTAAGGAGCGACCGGCTCAATAGTAAACGAAACTCTAAAAAACGGAATTTCGATGCTAAAAGATATATCAAAAGAATCAGATTTTTATGCTGATTTTAAATATATAAGTTTCATCAAATTTAATCTTTGTCATCAGAAATTACGAGCCTGAGAAAATTTGCCTTATTTTAGAAAATAGGGGGTAACACCCCCTAAAAGTCATAGGATCTTAACGAAAATCGCACCATCGGCTTCAGCGTATCAGAGAACCCTATAGAAAAAATCTACACAAATGTGGAATTTCGTATTTTTTGCCAGAAGACAAATCACGGGTGCGTGTTTATTTGTTTTTTGTTTTTTTTCCCCCAGGGGTCATCGTATCGACCAAGTGGTCCTAAAGTGTTGCAAGAGGGCTCATTCTAACGGAAATGAAAAGTTCTAGTGCCCTTTTTAAGTGACCAAAAAAATTGGAGGGCACCTAGGCCCCCTCCCACGCTCATTTTTTTTACCAAAGTCAACGGATCAAAATTTTGAGATAGCCATTTTGTTCCGCATAGTCTAAAACCATAATAACTATGTCTTTGGGGATGACTTACCCCCCACAGTCCCTGGGAGAGGGGCTGCAAGTTACAAACTTTGGCCAATGTTTACATACAGTAATGGTTACTGGGAAGTGTACCGACGTTATCAGGGGGATTTTTTTTGGTTTGGGTGTGGGGTTCAGGGGAGGGGGCTATATGGGAGGATCTTTTATTGGAGGAATATTTCATGGGGGAAGAGAAATTCAATCAAAAGGGCGCAGTATTTTCTAGCATTACTATAAAAAAACAAACAATGAAAATATAAACATGAAAAAGTTTTTTCAATTGAAAGTAACGAGAAGCATCAAAACTTAAAACGAACAGAGATTATTACGCATATGAGGGGTTCTAAAAATACTTTAGCATAAAGAGCGAGGTATTTAGGAGGAGATAAATACTTCACTCTTTGTGCTAAAAATTTTTTAAGTAATTTCAACTATTTATTCTACGGCCTTTCTGATTCAGGGGTCATTCTTAAAGAATTGGGACAAAACAAGATTTAGTGTGAAGAGCGAGGTATTAACGAGGGGACCAAGCCCCTAATATATATAATCAAAAATATAAGAATATAAAAGTTTGTTACGTAAGTTAATTCTTAAGTTGCGTATTTTTTTACTAATAAAAACGTTCGTTAAAAATTAAAAGATCTAGTTGCCTTTTTAAGTAACCGAAAAATTGGAGGACAACTAGGCCTCCTTCCCCACCCCTTATTTCTCAAAATCGTCTGATCAAAACTAAGAGAAAGCCATTTAGCCAAAAAAAGAATTAATATGCAAATTTCATTTTAATAATTTATGTACGGAGAGCCAAAATAAGACATGCATTAATTCAAAAACTTTCAGAAATTAAATAAAAAAAAACAAGTTTTTTGAAATGAAAGTAAGGAGCGACATTAAAACTTAAAACGAACAGAAATTACTCCTTATATGAAAGGGGTTTTTCCGCCTCGACGCCCCGCTCCTTGCGCTGAAGTTTGATTCTTTCTCGACTTTTTAAAACTTTAAAAACTTTAGCGCAAGGAGCGGGGCGTCGAGGAGGAAAAGCCCCTTTCATATAAGGAGTAATTTCTGTTCGTTTTAAGTTTTAATGTCGCTCCTTACTTTCATTTCAAAAAACTTGTTTTTCTTATTTAATCTCTGGAAGAGACAGCGGCAGGTTCCCCCAACCAGGAAAGGAAGGTGATTCTCAAAAACTATATCAAAAGAGGACAAGGAGGTATACTGCCATTTAAATCTAACAACAAAAATTCTGGTAATACCTTCCCTTGGATAAATTTCCTGGTGGTGCTTTTGGTGAAGGGAAGTGGGGGGGGGGTATTTACTAATGTTTACCTACTAGAAAATTTTGAAAATGGAGGAATTTATCTGGAAAATTGAAATATGTTAAGTCTAGCTCTTGATCTTTCTCGATTGTGGTTATAAAAAAGCAAAAAATATTTATTTCTTTAATTCTTTTTCTAGGTGAAGCATCGTTTCCGTTTTTGTTGTCTCGAAATTGTTTATTCGTTCATTTTCATGATCTTTTTATTCGTTTTTGCGAAGGAGTTTTATAGGATTTGCTAATTAGAATAAAGAATCCAGTTTATTTAAAGCAGTGTTTTAATTATTTACTATTACTGGCATAGGAGTTTTCTTCATTCTAGCCTTATGGCAAGTTCAGGCCATAATCCTTAAAGGATTTTGCCAAAATAATTTAAGGATTTTGTATATATATATATATATATATATATATATATATATATATATATATATATATATATATATATATATATATATATATATGTATATATATATATATATATATATATATATATATATATATATATATATATATATATATATATATATATATATATATATATATATATATATATATATATATATATATATATATATATATATATATATATATACTCAAGTTTCCTGCTAAGCTTGAAAATTATATTGAAAAAATCTTTGGTTTTCTTAAATAAGATTTAAATTTAGCAGTCAACTACAGCTACTTTAGGTATGTTTTATTTGCTTGAGAACACCCATGAGGGGAAGGGGTTAACTCTGTTATTCAGAAGACTCCCATCGCAAAAGAAGTGTCAAAAGCACTACAGCAAGATTAAGTATTTTGCTACTTGTAAGAGCCTGTTTTCTTTGCGATGAAATCAAAGAAATTTTTTGTCCAATGAAAGTAAACAGCCGTGTTGAAATATGAAACTAACTGAATTTTTCCAGTACATGAGGCGGACTGCCGCTCTCGTAAATCTCAACTCTTTACGTTCATATTTATCGAACGATCTACTGAGAATAAATTTAATATCTGTTAAGGAAAATGTATATAGAATAAAATTACGATCCAAAATTAATGCTAATATAATTATGCTAATAATTATAATGCTGATGTATTTCAACATCTATATAAAATAAAATTAACATCTAAAATTAATGCTAAGGTTGAAATCTTAGCATTAACCCCAAAAAATCCTCTCGTATATAGGACAATTCGTACAAAATAAACTAAAATTCTAAAAGAATTGATCTTGACAAGAATATATGCTTTTTTAAACATCTGTTTTTTATACTGATCCGGAAACACAAAATTAACTTTTAATTTAGATATAAAAGGTTATAAGTATAAGAAGCTTTGCCTAATGTTACAATTTGGACAGAAATAACCCCGAAAAGAGGTGTTGTCTTCCTTAAAACCAAACCGTTAGATTCAATACGTCCAAGAAGCCTTGAGCTTTCATGAGTAGGATACTGCCTGGCGTCTTAGGAAATCCTTACTAACCTACCCTTAAAGAAAGTACATATACATGTCACTAGAAAGTAAAGCTATCTTCAAAAGTTATGTTGAATTTATATATTATTATCCTTTAATATACTTTGGATTTTATTTTGATCTTGTCTGTTTTTCGACTGAATCTTAGGTTTTTTTTCAGTTCTTTGTGGTAGCCCAAATACTCGGTTACTTGTGCCTGACTTTTTTCCCGCTAATCTTCATATCAAATCCTTGGTTGTGGAATACCGCGAGAAGATTCATTCTAATATAAATTTTAAGTTTCTGGTGTTCTTTTTAACCAGCAAAAATTGTGATTTACGCTTGTTTGTGCTGCAAAAGAACAACTTTGGTCCTCATAAGCCAAAAGGCATAAAATGACAATTCTGGGGTAGTCAATTACTTAGATCTGTAACAAATCTAATTATGAACCTTCCTGTCGCAAAAGATATGCTGCTGCACGGTAGCCTTTTTCTCCCAGAGAATATATGCTGTCCGAAGAATTGTTATAATCCAATGAAAAGTCATTAAAATGTGTGGTATAGTGTTCAAAAGTTATTAGTAGATGGTCACTGGATCTTTTTATGTGGGGGCAGGGGTTTCAGGCCTCATAATCTGTAGCATAATTTTTACTTTCCATAATAAGCCTTTTGGGTACCCATCATTTGTGAGATATGAGCCTTATGTTTTTTTTTTTTTTTTTTTTTTTTTTACTTTTGCATTTCAATGTTAGCCACACCTTTTTCAAGAACATTTTAATAAATAGGCATAGGGGATGGGCCCTAGAAGCTTTCTTTAGTCCTTCACTCATAAAGAATGAAGGCCCTTGTGGTGTTTTGATCTCAATCGGAATAATCCATATTCCGATTCTTGATTTCACCGAAATGTCCTTTTTTCTACTAAATTGAAATAATAAATGTATGGGCTTGAGTCCTAAAGTTCGGACTCTAGTCTTGAATTTTTTTGATCTTTTAGGTTGAAAATATTTGTGCAGTTTTGATGTATATAAGGTTGAGGATCTCCACCCTTTTCTTCTAAAATTTATTTTTAAATCGTTTGTTTTACTATCAGCTATTTGCACGTTTTTGGGCTTTGACTCTTGGAGCTAAGGTTTTCGTGCAACTTTTGGAGTAATATATTTTGGAACAATGTCACATGAGGCTGGAAGAGAGAGGACTTAGGGTTTAGAATATGTGACAGATTGCCTTTTGATTGATTTTGGCTCTCAGGAAAAGCATTAGAACTTTGTATTTGGGATCAAATGAGCCTTTCGACCATTTCGAGTTTCTCCGACCATCCTTTCTATATGACGAGGTAAAAAACATACCACAGACACATTCTCTTTACCAAGATAAGACTACGACCTTGATCATGAAATTAAATATTTTTTTTTAACTGAAAGCAAGGAGCGACATTAAAACTTAAAACAAACAGAAATTATTCCGTATGTAAAAGGGGCTGTCCCCTCCTCAATACCCCTCTCTTTACGCTTAAGCTTTTTGTTTTAAAAAGTAGAGTTGTGTGAAAGAGTCAAACTTCAGTGTAAAGAGCAGGCGTTGAAGAGACGACAGCCCCTTCCATATACGGAAAAATTCTGTTCGTTTTAAGCTTTAATGTCGCTTCTTACTTTCAGTTAAGAAAACTTGTTTGTTTTTTTAAATTAATTTCTGAACGTTCTCGAACTAATACAGGTATTGATTCTGGCTCACCGTACATGAATAATTAAAACGAAATTTGCATATTAATTTTCCTTTTTTGGCTAAATGACTTTCTCAAAGTTTTTATCGAATGATTTGAGAAAGAAAGGGAGGGGGCCTAGTTGCCCTCCAATTTTTGTTTACTTAAAAAGGCCACTAGAACTTTTAATTTTATTTATGAACGTTTTTATTAGTAATAAATATTTGTAACTTACAAATGAACTTACGTAACGAACTTCTATGTTCGTATTTTTTTTATTACGTCATGAGGGGGTTCGCCCCCTAGTCAATACCTCGCTCTTTACACTAAAGTTCGAATTTTGTTCCAATTCTTCAAGAATGACCCCTGAATTACAAAGGCCATTTAATTAAAATGAATAGTTCTTTTGAAATTACTAGAAGATACTTTGGCGTAAAAAGCAAGCTATTGAGGAGGGAACGAAGCCTGTCATATACGTAATAATTTGTTTTTAGTTTCAAGTTTTACTGTTGCTCCTTACTTTTAATTGAAAAAACTTGTTTTTTATTTAATTTTTCATTTGTTTTCTCAAAACTATAAGGTTAAACTGTAACTATTTTGCATTTTCAAGTATTACAATCCACTATAAATTAATAGAATCAGACAAAGCCATGCATCTGACTTGAAAAAAGAATACGAAGAATCACGGATTTTTACTAATTGAATTGAAAAAAATGAGTCTTTCAGGTATAGAAAGAACTTAAAAATTCGTTTGAAAAAATTTGCGTATGCTAAATGAATAAGTTTTGAAGCTTAGGAAGTAAATATCGGAATTATACAAGTAACGAAAGCAGATTACTGGATGATGACGGTAATCTTGATTTACAATTGAAACAATTAACTAATCTAGGTAATCCAAAATTAGAGAATGATGCTATAAATTAAGATCAATGCAAGTTATCTTAAATCAGTGCAAAGAAGATTTAATTAATTAAACTAATGAAATTCTCTTAGAACAAATCAAAGTAAATTAATACCTAAGCAAAGATTCACTCACTGCGTAAACGGTTATTTGTGAAAAAGATTATAAAAGTAACAGATCTAGAAATTAATTTTGGAAACCGAGAAATCAGAAACTTTGCAAACCCTAAAACTGGTGCAGGTGCAGTTAACTTTTCAAAATTAATGACGCTTGCTTATGAAGAGACTGCAATCGACCTCCGGTTGGATAAATTAAGTGAAAGTTGTGATAATCAAAAATCTGTTGTGTAAATACTTTGGAAAAAGATGTATGAGAAATTTCGAAAGAAAATTCAAGAAAGGTTAAAACAAAATCAAGCCTATGAAGTATTTTAAAAAGTTTAATAGAAAAATCCTTACCTTGGAATTGTATCTATTAAAATAATTCTCTAATAAATGGAAGAATACACAATTCATTTATCAGAATTTCAAAAACAAAAATTGAAATGTGTTTCGACGAAAAACGAAAATGTAAAGTACGAGTATCGCATACAAAAGTGAATGAATGAGAACCTCTTACACTATTATTTCGTAAGAGAAAGGTGACTAAGATTTAAAAAAACATAATTGAAATTAAAAGATCTGAGATTAATTTATCCTACAAAGAACTACTTGAGAAGTATCCAACACTACCGTTCTTATCTCCTCTCGATAAATTTGAAATTAAAGAAAAGCTGACTTTATTGAACACAAAATTCTTGTCTCCTCTTCAAAAAGTAAAAATAAACGAATTTTTTAGGAAAATAAATTACCGAATTCAAATAGAAAATAATCTTGTTGGTAAAGAACCTGTTAAACTATTGTTTATGAAAACAAATTTAACAAAATGAACAAGGAAAAATAAAGAATAAATAAAAATAAATCAAGACAATTCTCACGTGCTTTAATTTTAAATTTCTTGCGGATAAAAATTGACCGATGCGAAAATCCTGTATGAACAACAAGGCAACGAAAATTGCCAATTGCCGCGATTGACGAAAATTGTCTATCGCAGCAACTTCTTGTGTGTGAACCTAAGGTAAGGTACATATGCTGGAAAGAAAACTGTTGATGCTGATTCTTCAAACGCTAAATGTGAAGGTTGGACATTACCAGGGGCTTTACCGAAAGATCTACATTTAAAGTTATCCGTTAAATAAACGAATGTTTTAGGAAAATAAATGTTGTTAGGCTTTACCGAAAGATCTACATTTAAAGTAATCCAGTAAACAAAAAAAAATCTTGGATCTGGATTGGAAATGGTTGCTGAAGCTTCTAAAAAACATGGTAGACCCAAGAAAATACAAGTAGAAGTGGTTAAAGTACCTAAACAGCGTTGAAGCCCAGAAAAATTGTTGAAGCTGAGATTTCACAATTCAAAGAATGCTCGCTTCAAGAAAACGGGGAACGTCAGAAGGAATCGAAAGTCACATGATACCGCTGACAAATATTGATATATTGAATGAATTAAGTCATATGCCTTATTTCAGAGGTATTTATTTCTCGAGATAGCCTACTAAGCAAAATAAAGGCAAAAGAATGTGGTGTAATCAAATATGACCGCATGGGATCGCCTGAGATGCATTGAACTTGTTATTTCAATGATCCCAAGTTCTCATTTATAGAATTTTATGAATCTTTTTGAATCCAGCCCGGAAATGAAATTGCCAGCTACTTAGTGACTTCAAATAAACAAATTGTCTGTTATTCTACTCAAGTCCAAAATTTTAACGATGTGAAATGTGGCCGTTTGTGTGTTGATTATATAAAAGAAAATATTTAAGGTAATGAATCCACAGAATTTATTTAAAGTTTATTTTCAAATATAAACGGATGAACAATTAAAAAAGAGATTATTTGTTTATCGTAGAAGTTTTAAATATTATCGATATCCAAATTTATATTTAGTCCTTCTGGATTTTCTATTTCGCTATGTTACCCCTTACTTTTGTATGTCTTGGGATAGTTTTGATTGAAAGGCTGATGAAAGTTTAGCAATAATTTTTTGAAGTTTAGAAAGAACTTGAAACTTTTGATGAAATTTTAGAAAGGCTGAGAATAAAACTGCTTGCCCATTCCATTTAGAAGTGCTTGGTACATTAATCGGGTGAATTGACTAATAAAGAAATAATTAAACAGGAAAATGGATTACAGAAAACATTACAGTTTTTTCCTCGTGAAAAATATTTGTAACAGCTAAAATTAAATAACTATAATTATTAAATAGATTCTGTAAAGTTCAAGACATAAATACAACCCTTTTTACTTTCCATCCACTTATAACAGTATAAAACTGGTTAAAAATTAGAACGCTATTATTAATGGTTTAGCAAATAACATGGAATTTAAAGAATTAGCTAAAAACATGCCTCCTTTGAAGATTTCTGAAAATATTGAAGTTGGGGTTGTGTTTTTTAATATGTTTTAGAATAATCTTATTATTCTTACTAAATAAAACTTTTGTAACCCTATTTGATTTTTAATCATAATTTTGAATTTCAATTTGCCGATTCTAAATTCTTGGTTCAACCTGTTTAAGACCATAGGTAGGCGTGCCTAGTTTACTTCTCGTTCCAGGCAATCTAACGGTCCTATGTCAATTTTAAATTCTTGGTCAACCTGCCTGAGACTTTAGGCGGGCGTACCCTGCTAGAAGATAAGAAACAAGTATTGGTCCATTTTTCCCAGAAATATTTCACCGAGTCAAATATTTTTGGGATGAAAGCCAAGGTCAAAGATAATAAAAATCATTTTCGATTCAGAAGAAATGTATCTAATAAAGTCATCGCCTGAAACTTTAAGAGAAATTAAAATGGAAAATATATGTAATCGAACCCTTAAAAAGAAGACTTGGATCTAGGAATTGAATAGGAAATTAAAGCAATTGAAATGTGTAAAAACTAAATATGAAAATTAACTTGTTGTTACTCTTAATTTTAAAGATAATGCAGTTGATATCTTTGCATCGAAACGGTTTGATTCTACAGCAACTAATTTTCAAAAGAAATTGAAAAAAATTGATATAGGGGAGAGGGGGGCGAAACCACACGGGGGCGAAACCGTCCGTTGGACCTCTCGCTCAAAGTCTTTTAACTAATACATTCGGAAAATCGCTGCTAGATGCCATTCATGTAGCGCACATTAGGCGGAAGTTTTGAATATTTGATGCCAAAGACAACTGAGATAAGAGGTAAAGAAGTTTTTATATACTCTCTGGAAATTTTGACATCTAAAGTCCTCGTCAAATATTTTCCAAGCTATTTTAGCTACAGGTTCGTAAGTTAGAAGGATCATAAGAGGTATGTTTCCGGTATTTTCCTCATAATTTCCATCAAGAAATGTCGGGTGGTTTCAAAAAAAAGGTAAATTTTCAAAATGGCGTCAATAAGGGGTGACTCCGGACAGTTTTTTGGGGGCAACTCCGGACACATTTCGAGGTGTCCGGTTTCACCCCTTGCTGATGGAAGTATCTCCGAGTCTGGAATTGGAAGTAGCTAGGGCTAGGAAATTGCCAAATATTTCAATTTTATTATAGACTAGGAATAGGAACTTATTAAATTCAACTTTCAAAAGACAAAAACAATATTATGCCCCAACAGACAGCAGAGCTCGTAAGGCTGGGACAGTATAAATGCATAGAAAAACCACAACATCTCGTCATAAAAAACATACAACATACGAGTTAACAGAGGAGATCATCCCAGCGTGAGAATCCCACAACAAACTATATATTAAAATCTATTATTCATCAATCCAGACACCCAGGCAAAGAACTATTTTTGAAGTATGTTTTCTCAACAAGTCTTAAATGAGAATTCATCTTTCCGATCAGCCGCGGAAGAATTTTCTTTGAAGAAGTCCACCCTTGTGGATGCCGTGAAACGCTACAAGAGTAGAATGCAAGATCTTGAGAAGGGTAGCCCAAGTGCAAACAATGATAATGACAGTGTTCGGGAGAGTTCCAAGTTCGTTTTTACTCCCAAATAAGAGAGAGATCTTGCTATATACCTCGAAAACTGCTCAATATTGAAACACGGACTAAATCCAAATGCAACGAGAAAGTTAGCCTAACAATGGGCAACAACTCTGAAGCTCAAATTCCCACCAAGTTGGGAGCTGAATGAAGGAGCAGGATTTGACTGGTTTAAAGTATTTATGAAGCGTAATACCACTTTGTCCATTAGAAAACCGGAAAATACAAGCCAGGCTTGTGCTGCCGGCTTTAATGCCACTGTAATTGGTGCCTTCTTTCGTAATCTTCAGAGACTGTATAGCAAGTTACAATTTCGTCCTGGTAGGATTTGGAATTGCGACGAAACAGGAGTACCCACAGTTTTTCAGGCTCCGAAGGTGATTGCTAAAAAGGGGGCAAAACAGGTGGCACAGACCGTGTCGGCAGAAAGAGGGGAAAATACCACAATGCTGTGCTTTGTGTCTGCAACTGGTCAGACTATTCCATCAGTGTTTGTTTTTCCAAGAGTCAAGGCTGCTGAGAGAACGTATCAAGATGGACCACCAGGATGCATTGGCTTAGCCCATCGCAGTGGATGGATGAGCTCGGAAAATTTCGTTTGTTCATTGTAGCACTTCCAGAATGAACTTAAACCTAGCAAAGAGAATCCTGTTTTGCTCTTGTTCGACAATCATGAAAGACATATTTCAATTGAAGTAGTTTCCTTGTGCAAAGATAATGGCATTCATCTTCTGACCTTTCCTCTCCATTACTCTCATCGCATTCAGCCCCTTGATGTTTTGGTTTATGCACCATTCAAACATGCCATCAGGGAGACATTGGAAGTGTCAGTGAACTTCAGACTGACGAAGAATTTTCTCCTGGAAATTTGTGCTTGTGAGGTTTAGGGCGAAAAAAACTCTGATAAACATCAAATTTTTGAACATCAAAACATCAAAAACATCAAATTTCAAACATCAAAGATTGCAACACTATGTTTGTGAGATTGAAGAAGTGAGTGGCAGATTGGCTAAAATAAACTACCTCCGCAAATCAATTTAAAAGTTCATCTTCCCAGAATGGCCCGATTGTGCTGAAACTGATTTTGATGATATAATTATGAAGTTGCCTACTCTTTTTGCTGCAAGGGGGACAGGGCGATCAGGCAGTCAAAGGCCTTGTATTTGGGTGTGACTTGTCTCGCTATGCCATAAAATAATAATGTGAAATACCCTTAGAGTTCTTTTGATATTCCAGTTAATTCTGCTACTTTTATATTATCTGAACGCACTGTTTGAATCGTTAACTAATAGATGTCCGAAAATGCCCCTCATGTGTCCGAAGTCACCCCACGGTAGGGGCGACTTCGGACACTTTAAGACGTCATATGTTTTTGGGTCTCGCGGAGAAACGACTTGATGGAAGTCATTGAAAAAAAATCCTAAAAAAGATGAATATTTGAGCTTTCTGTTCATATAAAAACAAAGTTTGTATCTTTAGAAGAACATCTTATAGGGGTCAAAAACTCAAAAACGTACGGTTTCGCCCCCCTCTCCCCTAGATATGAATTTAAAGGTTGTTGAAAAAAAAGAGAAAAATTATAATAATTATCTAAATATTGATATCGAACAATCCACTAAATATTAAACCACGTTAAAATATTACATTTTATCAGTAGTATATATGAAGTACTTAAAATAAGTAAAATATGTATCAAACCCTTATTTCACAAGACCTGTTTTGATCTTAAAGCTCCTGATTCGAGAAAATGTAAAAATGTTGGTAATTTTTACTTAAAATGGTGTGAATTCAATTGAAAATGGGGTAAATTGGATTGACTAATGACGTGTTCTAGAACCCTTGTTTTCTATATTTCTAGTTATATTACCTATTTATGAATAAGGTAAACATAACACCCGATGACTTATGTTATGCTTTTTCCGAGTATAACAATCGCTTTACTCGGAATTCAATTTTAAGCTCATTATAAACCGTCGCTAATACCTTAATCTAATAATTTTTTTTTCTATGTTCTATCCTCGTGGTAGCTTTTGTCCAGAATTTTGATGATGTACCAAAATTGCAAAAGTAAGGCATTCCCTTAAGGTCCATCGTAGCTTGTGCGAAAGCCCCCGCCTCCAATATTGGAATATGGCTATGTACACCCTTTAAAATATTGCTTTATTCTCAAAGCTCGTACATATGTATTCGGTATATTTAGTCGAAAAACTGAAAAGCGTAAGTATCTCAGAAAATACAATTATAAGCATTTATAACATTATCTCTGTATATACAAATATTGATGTAGCAGTAGCTAGGCAATTATTAGAAAATAAAATAAATGAAAATTATTATTTAATAGAAGTTTTAACTACAGGAATAGATTGCGAGATCTTAATGACCTTGTTTAAACTCTGTAACAAGTATTCCATACATTTCAAAATCCGGAATTCTTTTTACCTTTATTTTACTTTCTTTTTATTTGCTATAAAGGGCTTGCCGATGAAAACACCCCTCTCCGGGTTACTGCCTAATATTTATGTAGAACATATTGAAAATTGGGCGTTAAGTTCATATTTCTTGAAACACATCTTTTGGGGACGTTACATGGATAACGTAATTGCACTTCGGAATTATGGGGGAAATGAACTTAGGGTTTTTTTAGATTACGTTAATGCGTATGATAGAAGCTTATAATTTACCTTAGAAATTGAAAATAAAATTTCATTCTTAGATATGTTCATTATTCGCAGCATAGATAAACTAAATTTTACTATTTACAGAAAACTAACACAAAACACTAGATATTTGCATTTTAAATCAAACCACCCCACACAAGTTAAAAGAGCTGTCGTAATCTCTCGTCGATCGTGCCCTAAACATTTGTTCCGTTTCCCTCATCACAGCAGAACTCAGGTATATACTTTTTCAAATGGGTATCCTGTCTTATTTTTTAACAATACAATTAACCATAGACTGAAAAGACACTCCCGTAAAATCAATGGTAGTTTACCATGTGAGAATCCTGATAAGCTCTCAAACATAATTTGCCGCCCATGCACCTGAAAAATAGCTAAGAAGCTTAAGAAAGTTTGCTCACCAAATAATCTGTATGTAGTATTTACCGATAATTTCAAAATCATAAATTTCCTAAATTCTGGAAAAGATAAAACCCCAGTTACACGCCAAAGAAGGGTCTATCAAATACCATGCGACTGTGGCTAATACTATGTAGGTAGAACTCATCAGAATTTATAGAGACGCCTCCAATAGCATAAAGATGACACGGTATCACCAAAGCTCTAAGTTCTAATATTGCTAATGTTTTTTTTTTATATTCTACTTTAAGAAGCCATGTTTCTGAAAATCCTAGCCACAAAATACTTTTTGAAGAATCTATCCTTATTAGCAATGACCTAGGTATTAAGCAGGCAGTTCGAGAAGCAATTGAAATGATAATTAAGAATAATAATAATATTTCCTTAAATACGGACTTGGGGGAATATTCAGTAAATACCCTATACACAAATTTAATTAAAAATAATCATATAAAATATATATAAAAAACAGTAGACATTAGCACAAAACCAATTACAAAAAGATCTTTGGGGTTAGCAACCAAAAAGGCAAGATTTACAATAAAAACGTGTTTTTAATTATTCTTCTTGCATTTCAATAAACAGCCTTGTTTCACCTCATTTTATTTATCAATCCTGGTTGAACTTCGCTTAAATAAGGATACTAGGACTGTTTTAAAAATTTTTCATTTTAGTTTTATTAGTTGTATGTTGTTGTAAGTCTTTCTTCTTTCATTAGTTTATGGTTTGCTGAGGACGGCGCAGGAACATAGGCCGAAAACATTCATTCAAATTAGAATTCCAGTCTTACAAAAAGAGTTCCCTATTTGTTGTTCTTGTTTTTGATGTTTGTAATAGAAAGGCAGCGTGGTTTTCGTCACTATTTATGACCCACCTATGTTGTTCAGCATAGTTGAATGGTCCACAGCTATGTATCTGGGGATGTCGCCCCCCCCCTCAGCTTTCTGGGCAAGAGCTTTAAGTTATACAATTCGTCCATTGCTTACATATAGTATTTGCTATTGAGTAAAATGAAAAAGGGCATTAGGGCGAGCCTTTCAGAGAAAGTTTAAGAGACTTATAAAGAAGATGAATGGTACTATTGCTACTTGTCATAAACCAAAGAATAAGGACTTAAATATTGATGATACTGAATAAAAGAATCGCCTTTTTATGGTGAATTAAATACAAAAATATTTTTTTTGCAACTGAACTTAAGAAGCAACTTTAAAACTAAAAACAAAAAAAAATTTTACCGTATACGAAGGGATTACCCCACTTCCTTCTCTTTCACGATAAAGGTTTTAGCATTAAAAAAAGCTTCCCATACTCATTAAAAGGCCCTTGTGTTACAAGAGACATTCCTAAGAAATTGGGATTGACAGTCAAACTTTAGAGCAAAGAGCAAAGTATTGAAGAGGAGACAACCTCTTCATTTATGGAACAATATTTGTAAATTTTGAGTTTTAATGTTGCTGATTACTTTCAATTGAAAAAAAGTTTTTATTTAATTGCTGATCTTTTTCAACAGGTATCGGTAAATTTGTACTACCCCATATGAAAATTGCTTCTTTTCATGGGAAAATCCTCCGAGGAAAGTTTCTACCACAAAAATATACATCTCCCTTAAAAAATCGTTCCAGGCTATTCTATCTTTGATAGACTTTCAGATCTAATAATTTATTTTTTCCAATCACTTCAGAAATTCCTTTCCATAGAATTTTTTCCCGGAAATTAAAACGCTAAGAATTTTCGCTGGACAATTGCCTTGGAACGATGCAGAATTGAGTCGGCAAAGAAAAAACAAGACACATTTTTCAAACCCCTCCGTGAAAAAAACATTCCCTGTAATTCCACCCATGCAAGTTTCCCTCCCAACAGAAAATTATCACTGTGAAACTCCATCCCAAGCACAAAATTCACTCCATCATCCCACCTGAGAAAGTTCTGTACACTTCCCACTAACAAATACAAGATGTAAACAATGGGTGCATTTTGTATCTTAAAGTTCTAGTTTTGGAACTTTTGAACTATGCTGAAAAAAACTACTATCTCAAAGTTTTTGGGAGAAAGGGATAGGAAAGGGAATCTAGTAGCCCTCCAATCTTTTTGGTCACTTAAAAAGAGCACTAGAACTATGAATATCCGTTCAAATAAGCCCTCTTGTGATGTTTTACCATCATTGGTTCGACACCATAACCCCTGGGGAAGATTCCACGTTTTTGCAGATCGGAGCTTGTATTCTCTATTGTGGATTTCTCAGATACGTTGAATCTAATGGTGTGATTTATACGAAATATTCTTTGACTTATAGGGGTGTTTCTATAGGCAGAAAAAGTGAGTTTTTAGGTGGTTTCTATAGGTGGTGACTTATAGGCTGAAAAAATGAGTCGGGCAATCTTGAGCCCTATTCTTTATTTATAAAAAGTAATTTATATTCAAAATAGATTGTTTTGAAGTAAATCATTGAAACTAAGGTTTAAAAATTCCAGTCGAAAAATTCTAGTAATGGACGCTATCAAGAAAGGCAGTAAGTGTTGATGTTGCTGAATGTTACTAATGCTGTTGTTTTCAATTCAATTTTGGATACTTAAAACCAATATATTTAATCGCTATACATTCAATGGAGCATTTAAGCTTATCAAATTAAATATTTTGGCTGTCCTCCGACAAACCCTAATATCCACATTTGAGTAAGTTATGAGAAAAATGCAATAACGTAACTTTTTGAAACTGTTTCTGTTGCAATACCATTTCTAATGCCTTGAAATGTCACAAAAATAGAAAATAATTCACTGATTCCAAATATACCAATTACAAATCCGTTGTATATTTTAAAATGTAAAAAAAAGGTAGATACTAAGTTTTGTCTGTGTTTTCCTAGCGAGTTCTTTTGAGGAATATGCACAATCTGACTTTAATTTTCTCCGTATGGGTCATCTTCGTCTGTTGTCGAGTCTGGAACAAATGTGAGCGGAAGGTTTTACAAAATTATTGCCTTTTGCTCGGCATCATTGGGTATAATTTCTATACAATTGCGTCATTTTTTTTTTCTTTGCAAGTGCCTCTTGGTGCCGAATCTGGGTCAGGTATTTTCATCTGGTTGAATGACTTTTGAAAAAAGTCAGAAATCTCAACTTTATTGTTCTCAAAGCTTGTTCGATAAAATAGATTTTGGGATCCATTACAGAATTCAAATCCAACAATATCTTTCAAGTAAGGCAGCATGACGTTCTTTGTGGTAGTTCCCTTTTTTTTATCCAATTTCGGATGAAAATGTCCATTTTGATGGCAATTATTCTTTTGTCCGACCCAGTGACAAAAGTAAAAAAAAGGAGAAAAATCCTATTCAAGTTCTATTTGTTTCCATAAAATAACAATAGCAAAAGTAATATCCCAAAAGGTTCAATGGCCCGTTATTTGGGAACAGACATAGAATAAATAACTAATGTGTAAACTTGGCATATAGATGCTATACAACGTCTAAATATAAACCCACAAGGAAAAGAAACCAACTCACCGAGAGTTCCCACGAAACAGCGACCCTCCTATCATCCGACAATAAAAAACAATTTAAAATTCTCTCCGTCATCGAGGATCCAACGCGAACAAAACAACAACCCCGAAAAAATTAAACCATAAAACAACTAAGAATTATTTAATATTTACCTTTCATAAGAAACTTTTCAGCCGTCTCTTAAAGGAGCCAAGCAGGGCTTCCACTTTTAGGGATATTACCCTATTTTAAGGAGAAATCACTTCTTTTAGGGATATTTATTTTGAATATAGGGACAAAGGAAAATCTGGGGTAAAGTAAGGATTTTCAGGGAAATCTTGGGTAAATTAAGGATTTTCAATGGAAGTTAGATTTTTTCAAACAAAAGATTGAAAAATTCATCATTGTAATATTTTTTAGTGAGAAAGATCTAAAACTTCATGTTGAAGTATTGGACATGGTTAAATGTAGTGATGGATCAGCTGAGGGTCTGACTAACTGCATCAAACAAGTCATTGAAAAAAGCTCGGTTCACTGGCAAAATATTGTTAGGTTTTGTGCAGATACTACTAACGTCATGTTTGGAGCCAATAGATCTGCTTCAACGCTAATGAAAGCCATGGTGCCTCATATCTTGAATGTGAAATGCTCGTGCCATCTTATTCACTTATGTTCGTCCTAAGCATGCTTGTCGCTTCCCAAGACACTAGAAGACTTGGCACGAAATACCTATGTACACTTTTCCAGGAGTGCTTCCAGGCGAGATAAGCCTGCCGAATTTCAGAAGTTCTTTGGATGCAAAGCACTCCCAATTCTTCCACCAGGACAGACGAGTTAGTTGCCCCTTCAGGCCTGCATAAAGAGGCTTATTGAGCACAGGGTTGCTCCTTCTCATTATTTCAGAGAAACCACGTTTGACGACTCAACTACAACCAATGACCTTATCTTGTCAACATTACAAAGCAAGTTGACAAAGTTGACTCTCTAATGAATTCCATACAGTTTTTCAATCTGAGCTTCCACTTCTTCATTCCCTAAAGGCAAGCGTCAGCAAAATTGTGAATGATTTTGCGTCTAACTTCATGGAACTAGACTACATTTGCAGTGTTGGTTTGTTTACCGAATGAATCCTTTCAGGTGAGTACCTGCCTTTAAACCAGACATATGTGGGAATAGCTGCAACGATTCAATGCAAGAACTCGTAGATGCTAAAGAGTCTAGTGATAATATTGATCTCTTTTACCAGTCTTGTCGAAACTATAGTCCTAATAAAGACGATTCAAGACCGTTTCAAGTTTGAAGAAAAAATTTATGACGTTTTGGCATTGGTTGAACCAAGGAATGCAAGAAATTTGAAGCCAAAATCTCTAAGACCACCATTCGCGAGATTTCCTGTTCTAACAGAAAAGTATTGCGTCCAAAAAAACGGACGTAGAATGGAGATCTCAGACAATGACCGATATCACTGAGCTCACTGACGATATCACTGACGGAATTTTTGGAAGATACTTATGTTGAAGACCTGTATGTTGAGCAGTACTCGATGAAGACACTTAGTTAGAAGACTCGCAATGGTGAAATCAAGTACCCAGAATTGCGGAAGTGCATATCACTGGTCTTTTCGTTACCCTTTAGTACTGTACCAGCTGAGCGTTTGCTTAGTATCCTGAAATTAATCAAAACAGACATTCAAAATAGTTTCGAGAATATCACAATAGTCTCACTTATTTGAGTCAGTTAATGGTTGAAAAACGAAGATAAAACTTCATCAACTGTCAGCATACCGAAAGTTGTTGCTGGCTTCAAGACGAAAGCAAACGCTACGTGCGATGAAGTGCTGGAGATAAAAATTACTTGAACTGTTTTATGTGTTCTCGATAGTGTAAAACATTTTATGTATATCATTATCTGAAGTAAAAAATAACACTTTGATTCTATGGTACGTTTTTCGCGTAGATTGTATGGAAATCTAAGGCAAAATATCTCTTTTTTCTAGGGAGAAAAGTAGGGAGAAATCAGACCTAAAGACATGGAATTTTAGGGAAAATTGATATAAAAAAAAGGGAAAATTGAAACCAAAAGTGGAGGCCCTGGAGCCAAGTGTTCGTGACAGCCAAGTCTCAAAGGAACCAAGTTCGAAGCACGCCCCACAGTCACGGCCAGACTGAAGTATGAATGAAACGAGGAAGCAGCCGGAATCACCAAATCCTCCCAGTTTCGAACTGTGTATAAATTTACTTCCCCTACTAGTTGAAGTAGTCCAGAAAAACAACATGGGAGATCTAACTGGAAGTATTGATGTACTAACGAAGATAGAGATACAACATAAATACCTCTAATCTTATGGAGGTCAACAGGAATGTGTGTACTCGACTGGAGAACTCTTGCCACTTTCTCATGAAGACGGTGAACAGGAGCAAGTACGGAAGGAAATGTAGACATCCACACAGACGAACAGTAACATATATAAGGGTAAATGAGAGAGACATATAAAAGACGGAGGGTAAGAAAAGGTAATAAACGCTTTAATTTTCGGATAATTCCAAGTCCACGGGAAATGTTCACTCTTATTATGTGAACCTGCCACTTAAACGATAAATTTTCATCTAAAAAAATTCCCAGGAATCACCCATGTCGATCCTGGGGGCAACTTATGGAACCTCTTGGTGTAGGAAGATCAGTAATTGTGGGACAGCTCACCTTTACGAGAAAAAAATAAAATGTAAGGCTTTTTTAGATTCAAAGCTAGTTGATTTATGTCAAACCAATTGAGTATCTTCTCAGTGATTACTTGAAGCTTTAGAATAAAGGATGATTCATCCAGAGCCACAGCACCTAGAGTAGTGTCATCTGCAAAGGCTATCAATTATTCTCGACTATCATATGTGAACACCGACGTAGTCTGAAAGTAAATTTTTGACACAATCCACAGCGTGTTAAAAAGTCGCTAGAGGTCATTCACAAAGATGAGGAAGAGGGTTGGCCCGGGAAAAGAACCTTGGGGTACTCTGTGTCTAATTGGAACTTGTTTTCTGTATCTCCCATGGGGATAGATCTGTCAGTGAGGTATGAAGAGAACCAAGACAATGCTTGCCTACCCTCACTATGATTAGAAAGTTTACCAATAAGGATCTTGTGTGCAAGGCTGTCAAAAGCTTTTTTTATATAAAGAAAAATGGCTGCAGGAATAAGATTAAAATTCTGAAGATCGACGTATAAACTGAAAAGTCTATTATAAGCATGTTCTGTAGAATACTTTGCGCGAAACCCAAAATGATGCTGAAACCTCACCAGACGTTTGAGCATTGGCCTTTAAAAGAGAGCTATCACACCCATCAGTATAAGACATTGGGGAAATACTCCTAGTAGAAAAAGGGTTATATAGAGGAAGGGTTATATACTTTAGCAGAAATTTGGTCAAAACCTCCTGAAGAGTTTTTAAAGTCAAAACAATATTTCTAAATCCCTGTACCGTAACCACCTCAAGAACTACCAATTTCAAGCAGGAGGGGCCTCGGAACTGCTTCCAAGACTGTGACACTGATCAATAAAAAATACTATTAGTAGTTCCTTTTTTCACTGTCTACGTAAAGAATTTGTTCGTATGGTATCATACTTGGTCCTTTTCTGTGACAAGTTGATCGTCTACAATGAGAGAATAGGTAGACCTTTTGGCTTCAGGGATGGCCAACTAACTTCCTTATCACATCCCACGTCTTCTTTATATTTTTACCGCAATCGACAAATCTCTGTATAACACACTGTTTTAGCTCTGCGAATAATTGATTTTAGTGTAATACGGTACAACTTAAATGCTTCTAACTTAGCATCACTCGATCTGTTTTTATACTCTTTCCAAAAGTTCTGCTTCCTTTTTATTGACCTGAGGACTCCAGATGTTAAGCAGGGAGCTATGGGTGTTAATCTTTTTGATCGAGAATTTCTTAAAGGAGTTTTTAGACAATAAGACATGAAATTCTTCCTAAGTGTCATAAAACCTGCCAAATATATTGTAATAATTACCCGAACTAATATTTTCTGGTAAAGAGAAGTCCCAAGAAGATTTACCACGATTTTCTTTCGATTTATCCAGCACCACTGGTGAGCAACACAATTTCAGTTTATCCTGGGGGACTAATCTTTGTAGATTTTGGAGGATTGGAACCAAAGCTGCAAACGGGAAATGGTCAGAGGTATCAGAAAGCAGTACTTCGTCTTTAATGGAGTGTAATGATGAAAAAATATTGTCAATTAATGTACATGACTGGTTGGAAATCCTTGTCGGTATTTTTATACAAGGAGCTCATCATATGAAATTAGTAAAGACAAAAGATCAGAGGCCTGCCTGGATGACGACTCCGCGGTTAGATACGGGTGGTTAGAAGATATGCGAAAACGACAATTAGAGCGTGTTAAAAATGAAATGAAGAGCGAAGAAACACACAGTTAGGAAGCATACGACACCGAGCAAGTGAGCAAGGCAAAAATTAAAATAAAGAGCAAAGACGCACGCGGTTAGACGAAAAGTCGGCGGTGTGTCAAAAATGAAAACGAAGAGCAAAGACACACGCAGTTAGAAGACATGTCAAAGCGATCCAAAAATGAATATGAAGAGCAAATGCAGAATTGAAAAATAAGAGCAGGAGCACGCAGTAAGAAGACATGCGACACCGAGAATGTAAGCAATCCAAAAATGAAAATGACAAGCAAAGAAACGGGCGGTTAAATGCATGCGAAGCCAAAAATGTGAGCGAGTCAATGAAAATCAACCTGGACAGTGAGGATCTAAACATGTTAGGCAACTAAATTCTAGGCAAAAGAAGAAGTTTTTGTCCCACCACCTGAACAATTAAAAGAAACAAAGGTTCGGCGATACGTCTTTCATAATAAAAAAAGACAAGCCGAGGCAAAAAAAGAAATTTTTATCCCACTCCCTGAACAATTAAAAGAAACAAAGGCTCGGCGTATTTCTGTCATAATGACAAAAGACAAGCCAAAGCAAAAGTTAAAGGTCCAATAAAGAAACATAATTATACAAAGGCGCTACTTCTAATTTAAGGTCCATTTGGACGTCATGACATCAAGAAAAGGCTCAAATTATCTACGTTTAGAAGACATGCGACAGTGAGAATCTATATATAGAAGTCTGCCGCGTGCCGGGATCCAGCAGCGAAGCCACTGGGCTCCTAGTACTATATATATATATATATATATATATATATATATATACATATATATATATATATATATATATATATATATATATATATATATATATATATATATATATATATATTCCATTTAAAGTCATCAACTAACTTTATTCACTTTCTCTCTGATTTTTTTAGAGGCTTTTTTAGTCACATCGATACGCAGCTGTAATATTTTGACTCTTACATAAATACAAAATATAGAAAAGTCACAAATTAACCCTTTTTTTAAGAACGTTTTGAAGATCAATTTCACCATTTTCATCAGCTTCTTGTATCAGGGGACATAAGAAACCAGCTTCAACGCCAAGAACATATTCACACTCATGAGGCTCCAGCAAGTACAAAGAAATTGCATTTTGTGTTAGTCCAGGTTCTTTGCACTTAAGCTTCACTTCAACACTTCTTGATTTTTTCGTTATGTCACATACACTACCCCCTGTATAATACTGGGATACTTGTTTTCTCTCTGAATGAGGTTTTGGACGTTTATTTGTATGATCCTGAAGCCATTTTAAATGATTTTCTCTGTTAAAGGATCCAAGGTGAATAACAGTTTTTGTGCCATCTCCCTCCTCATGGAATTGGTTTACTTTCTTTCCATAACAAAACTCGTATCGCCACCAGCCAGTCCCCTAAAATTGACAAACTTACTGAGTCATCTCAAACATATCAAACCCTATTCACATACCATTAATAGAAAAGACAATACAAGACAAAGCAAGAAAAAAATTACAAGCAAAGGAAATTGGCACCCATTTTTAATTCTAGTGATATGCAGGACATTATAGAACATTGAATTTTGGTTTCTGTAAATATCTTTTAAATCTGTCTCGTTGGTATATGAATCGAAAGATTATTCGAATGTGAGGTCGAGCTATGCCAGTTGGGTGTCAAGCTAAAAGAAGAGGCTTACCTTTGATTAGGTATTTTCCATCCTCTCGTGCAGTTATCTTGATTTGTATTACTGTTCTTTATATTTAATATTATCAGAGGAAAGTTTCCTTTGGGTGTGTTTTTTTTCTTTTGTTTTTTTTTACATCAACTGGAAACGAAACACGACGCTTGTCTGAATTATTCTTTGGTTAATTTCAATGATGCGCAAACACAAATAAGCCATTAGCCTTATATAAAAACTGGATATTTTACTTATATTTGTAAATACAAATGTAGTTTTACAGTCCTTAAATCTGTATCTCCCTTCTTTTTCACTGAGTTATAGTCTAAACCGAATTATTCTAGATAATGTAAGATGGGTTGTTTAGCAAAAATCTTAAGATTTTTAAACTCGATCTGAGCTGATGTTAAAATATGGATCGCACCTGTGGAATGCGAAATGAAATGGAAAGTTTTTGAAAAAAAAGCATTTTTTTTTGTCAAGATCTGATTGCAATACCCAGCTACTATTTAATATAAAATGTTGAACTTTACGATCTAGATTTAAGTCCTTACTACTAATCAGTATCAATTTAATATATAGGTAATTTTATCTTTATGTCTGTTTTAGCTTTCTTATTTTCGTCTCTTTGTTTCTTTATAAGTGAGGAAATATGTCATCCTTCGCTAATTCTTACGCACTCCAGGTTTGTCAAGATTTGACAAACCTGAGATTATAGCCTGGTGGAACTAGCAAAATCTTATCATTTTCCAGCATAAATTCTTCTGATTGCGTATACTTTTAAAATATCTTTCAAATTATTTAAAATTATGAGCAATTTATAGATGGTACTTTATAAAAATATAGTAGTTTAAGGTGCATTCCGTTGTACGTCAGGCTAGACATCCTTGCACAGACACTCGTCAAGGCAGTCCCCATTCACACTTAATATTCACTGCTTCGCTGAATGAGTTGCAGAGAAGCATCCAATCCTACGGCTTAGAACTCGAAGATTCCAATTTCAGCCAATCAACAAGCTTCTATTATCGCCAACCTTTTTGATATGCAATTCAATTTTTTGTCAAACGATGTCTATATGCGTGAATGTCTAAATCTAAACTTAGGCACAAGCATATAGCTAGATACATGACTTGACAGTGAAGTCCATTTGGACAAGGATAAAGACATGATTTTATCTCGAAGATGTTGCTATTTCAGTTTTAAAAAGATAACTGAAGAAACTCTTCAGCACTCAGAAAATTAGCATAGTTAAAAATCTGAAATGGCAATATCAAACGGGAGTAGTTGTTTCAACTAAATACCTGTAATTCAGTAAAAAGTATACCGTCCTCGAAATTCATTCCAAATAGTATTTCCGGTTTCTATCAGCTTTTATGCCTTTACTAGCCCTGACAGTTCCCTGGCGAGGAAAGGCTGGGCATAAGGTGTTGGAGCTGCTCTGGTGCGGTGAGATGGTTTGGGGTCTCCATTCCGCCAATAGTTTCTTTCTCCGTCTCTATCTCTGACAGGCAAATCCTGTTTGCTTGGCCTCAACATGGACATTTCGCGAGTTTCCCTAACCCAAACTGTGACTAATAACAGCGCTGCAGGATGACCTTGAGGAGTTGCACTCCCCAAGGAAATTATAGCCTAGTAAACGACACACCATTTGTACTGGACTCTGATGAATACATAATTCTTCTGGGTTTAGTCTATTTTGGCGGTCTTTTTTAGGCAGAAAAACTTCTTCCTTCCTAATTTATTAAGTAAAGGTTGCCTCCCCATAGTTGAATACTATTTGTAGGCATGAATATTTAATGGGTCAGAGGTAACAGGCTTGAGATTGTCTGCACACGATTTCTACTCTTGCAGATAGAAGAGCATCATCAAGTAAGGAAAACCATGTTGGGATCAAGATGGGCCCAGGATTGCACAAGACTTCCATTAAACTGGAAGTCCGAGGGGCTTTCTTGTTGTACGGTTCTAAACCGGCTTCGTTTAGACTTGAGAAAATGAGCTGGTCCCAGCCTTGTAATGATTCTTGGACCATTCCTTTTCTCGAGGCCATAATAATGTCAACGATTTAAAGAATATGAAAGATGCAACTTGGAATGTTACAACGTTGAAAAAAAAAAAAAAAAAAAAAAAACAACTATCGTATCGATGATATTTGAGTCACGAATCCTGACACTTCGAACTCTATACGTATCCCAAGGATGGAAAATATGAAAATAGATTACAAAGAATTTATTTATTCATGCAGGAAGGCTGGGATGCGTAGATAGGTAGTAGGGTTCATGATGAAAAAGGAATCCGCCAAGTCTTATTTAGTTTGGGAAGGTAATAATTATAGAATATAAATCGCTCATTTTATGACTATAAAATGCAAGGTATCAGACATAGTAGTATATGCCCCTGTGGACCCCACTGATGGAGGAGTCTCAGGTAGAAATATGATACTTTTATTAGATAATTTTAATGCCCAGGTCAGTAGAAAATGGGACAGATGGTATCCTAGCCCAGGTAAATATGGTAAAGGAAAAGAAAACAGCAATGGTTGCGGCTTGCTGTAGGTATAAATATCTAGTTAAAACTAAAACAGCATTTGGGTCATAAAATGACCCGTAAGTTAACATGGTATTCGCATAATGGTAAGACAACTAAGCTAAATGACAATATTTTTGAAAACCGAAGACTGGCAAGATCAATATTAGATACTAGGGTATATAAGAGGGTTGTTATTGATGTTAATAGTAAAGATAGACCATCTAGTGGCACCTGGGCTTAATTTAAAGCTGAAATTTAGGAAGGGTAACTACCTTCCTGGAAGCAATGACGTCTATAGACTCCACGATGAGAACTTTAGAGAAACTTTCCAGGAACACAATTTTAGGAAAACAGTTTTTGAAGTCCCTGACGGCGAAAAAGTTAAAAAGGAGAAAAAAGTCAGAAACACAGCTAGGAATATTAGTGAAAATGCTTTATGTTTAATAGAGAGGAGGAGGGGCATGTACAGGAACTATATGAGTGAGAGATAATATGAAAACAGGCGGAATGTAAAGAAATAATAAACTAAAAATTAAATTAAGAATGACTGAAGTGGAGGACATCGATGAAATTGCCGAGGACCTGAAAGATGCAGCCAGATGGCATAATAGTAAAATATTGTACTGGGTCGTGGATTGAGAGGCTCAGACTGGACTTGTGCCAGTTAAAGATAGGGGCGAGGTCACAATTAGCGATAAGAAGAGTTAAATAGATGTGATCAAAACATCTTGATAATGTGTTAAACTGCGATAGAGTTATAGGAAAAGAATTAAAAAAAAGTTGGAGACACTTCGGATGCAAAGGAAGATTTATTTCGTAAGGAAGAATTAGTCAGAGTATTAAAAGGATTAACAAAATATTCAATTCCTAGGTATTGACACTGTGGTAAGTGAATTTTTTAAATATGGTTGTCATGAGGTTAGCCAGAAGTTCTGAAGATTATGAATATGAGTTTTGAAAAAGGATAATTACGTAGCAATTTTAGGAAAACTAATTAAACCCCTCCATAAGAAAGATGATAAGAATGCGTTTGGTAATTATAGAGGCATTAGCCTGGTTTTATAGGAAGCAAATTCCTTAATACTATGATAGTTTTCAGACTTAGAGATGCTGTAGGTAAGATTTTAAGAGAAGAACATTATGGCTTTAGGAAGGGTAACAAATGGAACAAATTTTAATTCGTAGGTTTATAATTGAGAAGTGCCTGAGCCATCAAACCATTTAGTTCTCAATTGCAGATTATGAGCAAACGTTTGATTCAGCTGATAGAAGAGCTTTAGCAAAGGTCCTATCCTCATATGGTGTACCAAATAAATACACGAGAATAACACTACTGTGGTTAAGGTAGGAAATAAGGTTACTAGCTGGTTTCGTATTAAACCAAGAGTTAATACGGGTTGGGTTCCACTGATCATTTTGATTTACTTTATCCTAAATAGCACCGCAAAGGCAATTGAAGGACCAGGAATCAAATAGAAAAGTAAAAGGTTTGAAAATTAATGTTAAGAAGACTAGGTTGCTAAGACTAGTAATACGTGAAGGTGAAAAGGTGATATTGGGTCACGAGACGATCGATCGAGTGGACAGCTTCACTTACATAGTTAGTATTATTAGTAAAGAAGATGTTCAAAGTAGAATAGCCAAGGCCTGGTGTGTTTTTTTTTTTCACAGTAAAAAAAGTTCGGGAGAATAGGAAGGTAAGTCTCCGAACCAAGATTAGCGTGGGCGCTCCATAAAAAATGAGGATTTGCTAGATGTTTTCCCGAGAAATTGCCTACAAATTGTTTTGGATACCCGACTGAATAGTCGTATCTCGAACAACTAGCTGTACGAAAAACGATGTTGATTAAATCCCACCGCCTAGGGCTATAATGAGAGAAAGGAATTGTCTTCCAAAGATTGTCTTTGTCGGCCAATCGTCTAGGGCCAAACGATAAGAAGGTCGTCCTTGAATAGGGTGGAAAGATGTCGTAAGGAAAATTTAAGGGAAAGGGGAAGTTCTTAAGAAGGTGTAAAAGAGGGAACCTTTGAATATATTGGGATGAAGGAAGAGCGTGCGTAGCTGTATTGGCCTCAGACGGTTTGGTACTGCAGTCAGTTATTAGTAATAGCAGTAGTATCAACTTTTATTAGCCTTGATATTGCAGGGAAGAACTGAAAGAGCTTCGTAGCTGACATTTTATTTTTATTTATCTTTTATATCGTTAAATAAAATAACTGAAATATTTATGACAATGTAATTGTCACAATCTGACACAATAAAACCAATCAGGCAGTAAAAATAAAATGCGAAATAGCACATCCAGTTTAAAAACGGGGAAAAAAAATAAAAAAAGCCAAGTACTATTTCCTTTATTGACGCCGTAGCAAGCATACACTTGAGAACGTGCGCACCCTTATATAATACCCATACAAGAGATTATTCCATTAATAACAAGAAAAAAATGCCCAAAACAACACAAGCACATAATTCTACGCTAATGAAATCAGGCTCTACGCTTTGCGGGTTACCCAACAACCATGAGTTTTGGTGCTTTGAATATTCATTTAATACTTTGTGACATCATATTAGTCCTGATCCAATTATTTAAGATACTCACCCCATAAAGACAGTAGTCCCCTTTTAAGAAATCTTCAATTAACTTCTCATCAACTGGATACTGAACTGTTGGAGCTATTTCTGGCGGTCCGGAAACTTCTCCTTTTCCACCTTCTAACCTAGAAAATCAAAATAATCATAAATATTTTTGCATAAGATTTTGACAGAAAATCTTGTAGGCCAAAGGATATTAAATAAACGGAGGTGAAGAATCACGATATTTGTGTTCCTAACTTATGATTTATGTCTATGCTAATTTGTTGAACCTTGCTCGCTTTGGTCTATTCGGTCTATTTATTCGAAAAAACTATTTGAGCTGAAATTTAGGATGAATTTTTCTCGACATGAACTTCCTTTCATATGCAAAAAAAAAAACTCTTTTGCATGCTCGACCTATGGTCCGCGAAGCTCAGGTACCGATCTCCTGATCAAATCATCTGACGTTTGACCTGCTTTTCACCCCGATTTCTCAAGGTTTCTTGAGAAGCTTACTGATCTTCTGAATTTCTGCCTTCGGTCAGAAGTGTGATGCGTGATTGGGGGCAAATCATCCATCATTTCCTGTCTCCAGGTACTCATTTGGGACTAGGCCGACTTTACCCAGGCTTAGAGTCACTGCTGACCCCACTCACAAATTAAACAATCACCAACATTAGAACTCGATCACTAGCCCTGAATGACGAAGGACATTTTAGATATTAGAACAATCAAAAATTTGAGGGAAAAATGTCCATAGATAAACCGAATCTTCTTGGGATTTAAAGATAATACGAAAGACTATTAACCAAGCATCAAGATTACCTGTGATTGCACATGATCTATGCCTGGCAATACGAAAAACGGGTTCGATCCCAGGTACGGCATGGATGATAGGAAAGAGGACCTGTCTGTTAAATAAATTCGAACAAATATACGGATGCACTATGCACCACAAATAGCTCAAAAGGAACCTTTTTTTATGCCCAGAAAGAAATAATTTGATTCAACTTCTTCTTCTTGTTGTTCAGTTATGCAGGCAAAATAACTATTTGGAGATGCCAATACTTAATCTCCACGCCATTCCAGGAATTTGATTTTAATTAACTTAAAATAACAAATCCATGAAGTTATTTGGCAAAATTTCTTGCTATGGAAGTACACATTGAAAAAAACTCCTTGTATTGTTTCTAAATATCGTTTTCTTCGTTTTTCTTGCCTGTTACATAGTAAAACACCCCTGAACAGTGCTATTTGGTTTGAAATCAGGCTATCTATTTTAGGAAAAAGTATCAAGATTCTCCAGAGCCATTGATGGCGCATAGAGTGTCGAAAAGACCTTTCAGTTTCTTAGTCTTTTTGCTGGGACAGGTAGCAAGCCCGCTACCTAATCTTGCGACAGCTGAATGAAACCCCTAGCCTCATAATGCCAAACAAAGCATCAATCTATTGTGCCTTCACAGTTCTCTGGTTTGCCAGAATGTATAGTTAGATGTATTTACATATACTTTATAGTTAGAACCACAAGGCTTGTCAAGGTAGTTAGGAATAACCCTGCATCTTTAAAAAACAATAAGGTGTTAAATAAGGGAGGATATTATCTCCAAGACTGTTCTCTACTTCTTACATAAGATTTAGTTGGTGATCATGGTTTCAGTAACAGGCGCAACAATGAAAAGAGTGAACCAAGGCCAATAGTAACTGAAGGCTAAAAAAACGTTTAGAAACAACTGTCTAGTGAGAAATTTTGGGGAAAAAATGGGCCTTTAATCAGAAGAAATGAAAAAAGACTAGCTGAACAATCACTTACTGATGACACTGTTTATTTTGCCAGATCATTTAATTATTTACTAATCCTTTTGAATGTGCCGCCTGATTATATGTAGAGTTAAACAGCTCTAAACGAAAGAGCTAGTTTCTAGTAAATAAAAATACACAAAGTACATTAATAAAGGTTTGAATTTTTTATTGTGACAATGAGAAACTGTTTTTTTTTCAGGGTCTTAATTGAAAAAAAAAAAATAAAATTCTCGCTAGACTCAACTGGCCTAAAAAAAACAGAGCCACTAATAATCAGAATCACCACTGACCCATTGAAAAAGAACCGGGCAAATCATCCAAAAATCAATAGACTAGACTAATAAAATAACTATGGCGAATACCTGTTAAGCCCACGGGGTACCAAATCTTGGGTACCACTCAACCTATTGAATCAGGAATGGCATATTTCTTAACAAACGGTAAGTTTTTGATCAAGACTGCATCATTATAATGCAGAATGTTTGTGTTTTTGGATGACATTCAAAATAGTATTATATCAATTCATGGCTCCCTCGATGATGATCTAAAGCTATAATAGCTGAGGCACAGGATTTTTTTTTCCTAGTTAAGAAGACTAATGCCAAGGCTAATCTCTATTACTGCTTAGTACTCTAATGAAGAAAAGAGATGACGATTTGATTCAGAGTGCTTTGATTCAACTCATTGAGATGATTTAAACAACTTTGAACTACCTGCATATATAGTCGACTAATCTTCAGCCTCATCGAAAATAATTGAGCATTTACACGAACAGAGAACATGGTTTGGTCAGTAGCATTTCCTTCGGGCACTCCACTTTGGAGTTAAGACACTGTGTGAACTGGATAAGACAAATTCTCCAGCGTCGGTGAAGAGTCACCATCTGTTCAACCATTACTCTAGTGACCAAATTGCAGAAGAAAAATTAATTTTCTACCTTCTTAAACATATTGCGCAGTAAAAATAAATTTGAAAAGGCTTTTAGAGGAAAGCTTGCATTGTAAGCGAATCAGAATTTCCAGAGAAAAAAATAAATCAAACTGGAAAAACTACCTTGCTTCTTTTTCATCTTCAAATAGAGTCGTCTAATGGCTAGTCAATTTATGCCTGCCCTTTTTCCACAGGCGGTAGGGGTGTATTCTGAACATAATTTTAAATCAGATTAGAATATTTGAAGCAACGTTAATGACAGTACCACAGACATTTTGACAAAATCATTTCTTATCTTAAAATAAAAAAAAAAAGAAACTAAAAAGTTCCCAATGGAAAATGGTAGATCATAGGTCTAGGTTGTTTTTCCTTCATTATTAATATCTGTTACCAAGTGTACATTCGGCAAAAGTAAAGAATGTACGAAACTACTCTCTGTTTTACAAGAAACATAGGAAATGTCAACACCTGCAAAGTGCTTCTTACTTAATGTCTCCAACAAACATAGAAAATGTCATAACATAGAAGAATAGGACAATAGGAAATGTCCAAAAACATGGGAAATGTTAACGCCTGCAAAGTGCTTCTAATATAATTTGCTTTCAACAAACATAATAAATGTCATAACATAGGAACATGAGAAATGTCCAGATTGTTCAGAAACATAGGAAATGTCAAAACTTGCAAAGCACTTCTTATTTAATTTGCTTTCACCAAAAAAAGGGCATTTTAAAGGAAAGTAGAGAGAAATTAAAACCTGAAACGAACAGAAAGGTCATAAAATAAGTCAAAGTGAAAGCGAATGAGTGCAACTTAACTGCAAACCTAACTAAAACTAGACCTACGTTGCCTGGGCAACGTGAAGTGTTGCGGCAACCTTTGTCCGGCTTCGCCGATAAAAGTGTTGCGAGAGCAACACTTTGGTTTTGTTTCTTCGCTATCGGTTAAATTCTGAAGTTGTCAAAACTATCAAAGCATTCAAAACGGTATATTCAAAGCAGAACACAATCAGTAATCACATGATCAAGTTCTTCAGCGTTGAAAAAACAACAGCAAAAGAATATCGGAAGAAGGGACTAAATTGAGTTTGCAGCCAGTTGAACTTTATCCTTTTCAATCGTAGACATCGTGACCGATGGAAACTTGGAACATTATCTTATATAATCTAGTTGGTATTATAAAGCTATTCGTGACTATTCAGGATCAAATACCATAGATGTGCACCAATTTGCACAAATTTTTAGCCTCTGATGAACCTCCTCTAGCAACCGATTCTTACTTACAAGTCCCTCTCCCGTGATATACATCCAAGTTCATCGGAAACAAATAATGGGTACACCAACTAGCAAAAGTTGCAAAACCCTTGTCGCTGAAGTCATTCTAGCCCAACAGCCGATTATTACTTACAACTCCCCTACATGTCTTACAATCGGGAACCAAGTTGTTCTTACCATCAATTACACCAGAAACAGATAATAGGTACACCAATCAGCAAAAGTTGCAAACCCCTCATTGCCAAAGATGATTATAAGCTAATAATCGACTGTTGCTTGGAAGTCCCCTATATATCTCACAATTGGTATCGGCCTATTTTTGGTTCAAGTGTGTACCTTACCACTGAAGTTGTCAACCCCTTGAAACTTTCAAACTGGTGTATGTCATGAAGGAATTTTTGTAACAAAAAATGGATGACATATACTTTGATCAGCTCATCAAGGCTATCGATTGTCATTGAAAAAAAAATTTTTTATCTGTCTTAGTTCAAAAGTTGACTTTTTTGCCGGAGGCCAACTTTCTAACACCACCACTTAGAAAGGAGCAAAAGATAAGCTCTAATTTCTTTAGCAATGTCACTAAGACTAAGCTAATTATCTCCAAATGCATACAGCAAAACCAGTTATAATCAGATCGATAACTTGAATGTGGTCGCTATAATACTTAAGTTCCAATTGTTCTACGGTTTCAGATTTTCATTTTTGAGAATCTGACATATATTAGCTATTTATGACAGTCCATTTCTGTGGGTAAATGGTCATTGAAATCAATCCTCGCGTGTTTTGTTAGAAACTTTTCTTAAAATACCCATTCAGTCTCAATTAACTTATTGCTTAAATAGCTGTATAGAAAATACTAATGATTCATCCATTAATTTATTTTGCGGAACTTCTGATTTTTATCTATTGTACAAGTTTTGTACCTATAGAATTGATTTTTTTTTTTCAATTTATGAATAATTTATTTTTTTCCACAGTGACTGAGGTTTAATCTACGAAAGGTAGGCCCTGCCAACGTTGCATGAGCCATGTTGAAATGTAGCACGAAATGCTTTGATTGTTACTCATTGTTGTTTTGATGGGTTTTTCTTTCAATTTTTACCCACTATTTCCCTTTTTATTTAGAAATTTGATTATTTCAGAAGCAAGTCTGAACAAATCTATTTTTCTTGGAGTTGTTAGCACTGAAGCACCTGATAGACTCCTAACTATGTAGATTCACTGGAACATTCTCTAAGTCTAACGGATAAAAGAAAAAAAATACTTACGCACCAAAATGTTTTCATGCATACTACATATACTACGGCCAATTTTAATAAGTCTTTTCTAAAGATGTTTAAGGACATTCGCCATATGCACCAGCAAGCACCAAACAATCCCATACTTTTCTCCTTCAGATAATTGGTACACTAAGTCAAACCAGTAATGAATCCTCGTTTGCAATTTCTTTCTTGCGATTGGTTTTTATGGATTTGTTATTGTGTGTTTACCTTTTTTATTGTTGGTTTTAATGAGTTGGTCAAATTGACCTCCAACTAATCCATTTTATCCATAGTTGTACCAAAAACATGGAGCAACAGTTTGAATCTTGTATTGTTTCTAATAAATAATTAAAAGGAGTTTTTAGTCGACACTCATTTCACATTGCTCTACTAAGTTGAATCAATAGTTAAATTGTACTTAAAAAGCTCATATAAATTTAATTTAAATCCATCGTTCTTAGGATATTATTAAACAAAAAAAAAACATGTTTTTTTTAAAATGAAAGTAAGGATCGACATTAAAATTTAAAACGAACAGAAATTACTCCTTATATGAAAGGGTTTTTCCTCCTCAACGCCCCGCTCTTTACGCTAAAGTTTGACTCTTTCTCTTAACTCTACATTTTAAAACAGTAAAAAACTTTAGCGTAAAGAGCGGGGCGTTGAGTGGGAAAAGCCCCTTTCATATACGGAGTAATTTCTGGACATTTTTGAATTAATGCATGTTTTGATCTTGGCTCTCCGCAAATAAATAATTAAAAGGAAATTTGCATATTAAATTTTTTGGGCTAAATGGCTTTTCCACTGTTTTAATCGGAAGATTTTGAGAAAAAAGGAGCGAGGGAGGAGACCTAGTTGCCCTCAAATTTTTTGATTACTTAAAAAGGCAACTATAACTTATAATTTTTTACGAATGTTTTCATAAGTGAAAAATATACGTAACTTACGAATTAAATTACGTTGCGACCTTCTATATTCGTATGATCTTATTGCGTATATGAGGGGGGTTCACCCCTCGTCGATACCTCGCTCTTTACATTAAAGCTTAAATTTTGTCCCAATTCCTTAAGAATGACCTCTGAATCACAAAGGCCGTAGAGTAAATAGTTGAAATTACTAAAAATACTTTAGCGTAAAGAGCGAGGTATTACGAGGAGGTAAACCCCTCATATGCGTAATAATTTCTGTTCGTTTCAAGTTTTAATGCTGCTTCTCACTTTCAGTAGAAAAAACTGTTCATACTTATTTTTTCATTATTTTTTTTAAATAATGCTAGAAAATCCTGTGCCCCTCCATTGAAAGTCTCTTCCCCAATGAGAAGTTCCTCCATGGAAAGATCCTCCCACGTAACCCTCCCCTCAACTCCAACCCAAACCAAAAAAATCCCCCTGAAAACGTCTGTACACTTCCCAGTAACCATTACTATATGTAAACACAGGTCAAAGTTTGTAACTTGCAGCCCCTCTCACAGGAACTCTGGGGAGTAAGTCATCCCCAAAGACATAGTTGTTAGGTTTTTCGACTATGGTGAATAAAATGGCTATCTCTGAATTTTGATCCAGTGATTTTGGGGAAAATGAGCGTGGGAGGGCGCCTAGGTGCCCTACAATTTTTTTCGTAACTTAAAAAGGGCACTAGAACTTTTAATTTCCGTTAGAATGAGCCCTTTCGCGACATTCTAGGACCACTGAGTCGATACGATCACCCCTTGGAAAAAAACAACAAAAAAACAAATAAACACGCATCCGTGGTTTGTCTTCTGGCAAAAAATGTGAAATTCAACATTTTTGTAGATAGGGGCTTGAAACTTCTACAATTAGGTTCTTTGATACGCTGAATCAGATGGTGTGATTTTCGTTAAGATCGTATGACTTTTTCATTCGAATGAAGTTTAAACTACAAGTGGGCATGAAGCCGAAAATAGGAAGAGGTCTTAGCAAGGTGCATGTTTGTTTTTGTCCAGAAATTGCATTAAATTTGCATGCCACTTAAGCTAGTTCCCCAGTATGCGACAAATGAATCGTAATGCACAGTGTTTCCAGGCTTCGAGGAGTTGATCCTAACCTAATTACTCCAGCGTTGGTGTAAATCTCTATTAGGAATCATTGAATCTAGAAGTATAAGTGATTCCAATTGGTACTTTAGAATTTCCAAATGAAAAGGGAATGAAAGAGTCGAACTTCCATCGATTTGAATACTGGAAAAAAAAGGAAAGGAATACTAAGGTAGACAACAAAGCTTAAAAGTATAAAAAGCTTAGAAAAAAACAACAAAGCTTAAAAATATTTACTCAAAAAAGCAATAAATTAGACAACGAATAAAATCCAAAGCCAGAAGAAATAAACACTAAAAAAGATGTGCAGAAATATCAGGCTTAGAAATCATTTTTTAAGAAAAAATCTATAATTTTTTTCTGAGAAAAAAAAAATAATGATGCTTATTTGTTTTAGAAAAAAATTATCATTTTTGAGAAGAGAAAGCTATACGTTTTACCCCATTGTCTTTAGTGCTTATCGACAAATGCTGCTATTTTCATTTTATTTGAATTTGTAGAACTAATGTGAACCAATCCGAAGTCTAGAGAGTTCCTTATTGAAACTTGGGGTTCAATTGGCTGCCTACATACTGTCACATATCCATGTCCTACAGTTTTTAAGAAAATTGTATGTTTTTTTTATCATCTTCGGTACGGATGAACTGGATGAAGACACATACTTTGGTTAGACTCTTTCCGAAGGTCGTTACCTTCCCGTCTTTGGTACTCTTTTTTATGTCAGACGTATATTCGGATTTGTGATTCTAGTGTATCCGTACTTGGTTTTGGCTACAGGAACCGTAAATTTGGCTACACCACTGTAATTATTAGGTCATATTATAGAAAATATAGTACACTGTCACGGATCTGTCTGCACCACTAAATTTGCCGTGTTTAGATTATGGTAGGTCCATCGTTAATTCAAAATCAGTTTGTTGTGTAGATGGTAGGTCCTGACAGAGGACAGCCGCATGTAAACCGCATGAGGACTTTACTTTTTTACTTGGTCTCTCCTCTGGCATTGTCAACTTTGTAGACCAAAACCCCTGCGCGATTTCTTAACTTACCCGTCTTTCTTCAAAATTTATCTATGAAGCTTTTGTTTTAAAAATGGATATTTTAAGCATGTTCCCGGGAACTGTTTGCATCATGTTGTCCATGTTGCATCATGTTGTCTAGATTACCTAAAAAGACCTCTAGATTCTAGATTTTTCGATCGAATAACACATCCCCCCCTCTCAGCTTCTTGCAGTAACTTGTTCTATATTATGATTCCGAGAAAAAAAGACACGTCGCTCTCTACCGAACCAATTTTTTTGCATTTCATTTTAACAAATTACAACTTGATTTCAAACATGGAGGGATTAAAATAGAGAGATATAATCTGGCCTATTTTACGACTGAGTTTCATAACCTTCTCTACAAACATATAATATTTAGTTACCTGTTATACATAAAGAAAGAAAAAATGCAACAAACCAAACACTAATTGTAGCGTAAATATAAAGCAACCTAAAAAGACCTCTAGATTCTAGATTTTTCGATCGAATAACACATCCCCCCCTCTCAGCTTCTTGCAGTCACTTGTTCTATATTATGATTCCGAGAAAAAAAGACACGTCGCTCTCTACCGAACCAATTTTATTACATTTCAGTTTAACAAATTACAACTTGATTTCAAACATGAAGGGATAGTTTGATCAAACAGTTCGTGGTAACGAACTGTAGTAAGGAGCGACCCGGCTCAATAGTAACCAAAACTCTAAAAAATTAAATTTTGATATCAATAGCTACATTAAAAGAATCGCATTTTAATGCTGATTTTAAATATATAAGTTTCGACAAGTTTAGTCTTACTCATCAAAAGTTACGAGCCTGAGAAAATTCGCCTTATTTAGGAAAATAGGGGGAAACACCCCCTAAAAGTCGTAGGATCTTAACGAAAATGACACCATCAGATTCAGCGTATCAGAGAACCCTACTGTAGAAGTTTCAAGCTCCTATCTACAAAAATGTGGAATTTTGTATTTTTTGCCAGAAGACAAATCACGGGTGCATGTTTATTTGTTCTTTTTTTTTTTTTTTTTTTTTTTTTTTTTTTTTTTCTTCCAGGGGTCATCGTATCGACCAAGTGGTCCTAGAATGTCGCAAGAGGGCTCATTCTAACGGAAATGAAAAGTTCTAGTGCCCTTTTTGAGTGACCAAAAAAATTGGAGGGCATCTAGGCCCCCTCCCACGCTCACTTTTTTCCCAAAGTCAACGAATCAAAATTTTGAGATAGCCATTTTGTTCAGAATAGTCGAAAACCATAATAGCTATGTCTTTGGGGATGACTTACTCCCCCACAATACCTGGGGGAGGGGCTGCAATTTACAAACTTTGACCAGTGTTTACATATAGTAATGGTTATTGGGAAGTGTACAGACATTTTCAGGGGGATTTATTTTGTTTGGGGGTGGGGCTGAGGAGAGGGGGCTATGTTGGAGGATCATTCCTTGGAGGAATCTGTCATGGGGGAAGAAAAATTCAATGAAAAGGGCGCAGGATTCTCTAGCATTACTATAAGAAAACAATGAAAAATAAACATGAAAACGTTTTTTCAAATGAAAGGAAGAAGTAGCATTAAAACTTAAAACGAACAGAGATTATTCCGCATATGTGGGGTTCTAAAAATACTTTAGCATAAAGAGCGAGATATTTAGGAGGAGATAAATACCTTGCTCTTTATGCTAAAGTATTTTTAGTAATTTCAACTATTTATTCTACGGCCTTTCTTTCAGGGGTCATTCTTAAAGAATTGGGACAAAACTTACGATTTGTTGTAAAGAGCGAGGTATTAACGAGGGTATAAACCCCCTCGTATACATAATAAAAATATAAGGTTATGAAAGTTTGTTACGTAAGTTAATTCTTAAGTTACGTATATTTTTTACTAATAAAAATGTTGGTTAAAAATTAAAAGTTTTAGTTGCCTTTTTAAGTAACCAAAAAATTGGAGGGCAACTAGGCCTCCTTCTCCACCCCTTATTTCTCAAAATCGTCTGATCAAAACTAAGATAAAGCCATTTAACCAAAAAAAAGAATTAATATACAAATTTCATTTTAATAATTTATGTGCGGAGAGCCAAAACCAAACGTGCATTAATTAAAAAACGTTCAGAAATTAAATAAAAAAACTAATTTTTTTAGCTGAAAGTAAGGAACGACATTAAAACTTAAAACGAACAGAAATTACTCCGTATAGATAGATAGATAGACAGATAAGTGTATTTCAAAAACCCGTGGGTCATATACACACAAAATATAAATAAATAACAAACAAGCAAGGAAATTAACAACAGTACGAACACGCACAAAAAAAAAAAAAAAAAAAAAAAAAAAAAAAAAAAAAAAAAAAAAAAAAAAAAAAAAAAAAAAAAACAGAATTCAACGCAAAAAGTACCTAATCTAACTACAAAAGAAATTAATCATATAAAACTTTTTCTTCTTATTAAAGATTTTTCTATTAAAACTTAAAACGAACATAAATTACTCCGTATATGAAATGGGTTGTCCCCTCCGCAATCCCTCGCTCTTTACGCTAAAGTTTGACTCTTTGCCACAATTCTACTTTTTAAAACTATTAAAAGCTTTAGCGTAAAGAGCGAGGGATTGCGGAGGGGACAACCCATTTCATATACGGAGTAATTTATGTTCGTTTTAAGTTTTAATGTCGCTCCTTACTTTCAGCTAAAAAAATTATTTTTTTATATTTAATTTCTAACATAGAGAGATATAATCTGGCCTATTGTACGACTGAGTTTCATAACCTTCTCTACAAACATATAATCTTTTCGATGTCTTTGAAGTGCTTTTGATTATGGGACTTGTAGCGAGACTACTAGGGTATCCTCAGTCTCTTTTAATTTGTTGACTTTTTCATATTTTACTAAAGAGCCCACAGTGATGTTAAGAAAATAGTCTTTTGGGATTTTTCCTCCAAAGCAAAAGAATTTAGCACTCCGAAGGAGCCCCACGGAGATGGTAAGTATAGTGATTTTGTGTTATAGCGACCACACCTAAAAAGTAAAGAAAGGGTAATCCAAAAAAAGAATGCACCAAAATATGGTGAAAATGTAATACTTTAGTAACAAAATTATGGATGCTACGACTGAGAATTATGGAACGCAGGCCTCCCAGAAAGCATTGTATTAAATACATAACCTAACAAGCTCTATACATTATGTATTTAGTTAAATTTTACCTGTATATCTGTTTATCTCACTAAGACTAAGCTAATTATCTCCAAATGCACACAGCAAAACCAGTTTTAATCAGATCGAGAACTTGAATGTGGTCGCTATAATACGCAAATGCCAATTGTTTTACGGTTTCAGATTTTCATTTTTTGAGAATCTGACTTATATTAGCTATTTATGACAGTCCATTTCTGGGGGGTAAATGGTCATTGAAATCAATCCTCGCGTGTTTTGTTAGAAACTTTTCTGAAAACACCCATTCAGTCTCAATTAACTTATTGCTTAAATAGCTGTATAGAAAATACTAATGATTCATCCATTAATTTATTTTGCGGAATTTTAGATTTTTATCTATTGTACCAAGTTTTGTACCTATAGAATTGATTTTTTTTTTTTCAATTTATGAATAATTAATTTTTTTCCACAGTGACTGAGGTTTAATCTACGAAAGGTAGGCCCTGTCAACGTTGCATGAGCCATGTTGAAATGTAGCACGAAATGCTGTGATTGTTACCCATTGTTGTTTTGATGTTGTTTTTTTTTTCAATTTTTACCCATTATTTCCCTTTGTATTTAGAAATTTGATTATTTCAGAAGCAAGTCTGATCAAATCCATTTTCTTGGAGTTGTTAGCACTTAAGCACCTGATAGACTCCTAACTATTTAGATTCACTGGAATATTCTCTAAGTCTAACGGTTAATAGAAAAAAAATACTTACACACCAAAATGTTTTCATACATACTACTTACACTACGGCCAATTTTAATAAGTCTTATCTCAAGATGTTTAAGGACATTCGCCATATGCACCAGCAAGCACCAAACAATCCCATACTTTTCTCCTTCAGATAATTGGTACACTAAGTCAAACCAGTAATGAATCCTCGTTTGCAATTTCTTTCTTGCGATTGGTTTTTATGGATTTGTTATTGTGTGTTTACCTTTTTTTATTGTTAGTTTTAGGGAGTTGGTCAAATGGACCTCCAACTGGTCCATTTTATCCATAGTTGTACCAAAAACATGGAGCAACAGTTTAATCTGGTATTGTTTCAAATAAATAATTAAAAAGAGTTTTTAGTCGACACTCATTTCACATTGCTCTACTAAGTTGAATCATCAGTGAAATTGTACTTAAAAATCTTATATGAATTCAATTTGAATCCATCGTCCTTAGCATATTATTAAACAAAAAAACAAGTTTTTCTAAATGAAAGTAAGGAGCGACATTAAAACTTAAAACGAACAGAAATTACTCCTTATATGAAAGGGGCTTTTCCTCCTCAAAGGGGTTTCTTACTGTTTTAAAATTTAGAGTTAAGAGAAAGAGTCAAACTTTAGCGTAAAGAGCGGGGCGTTGAGGGGGAAAAGCCCCTTTCATATACGGAGTAATTTCTGGACGTTTTTGAATTAATGCATGTTTTGATCTTGGCTCTCCGCACATAAATAATTAAAACGAAATTTGCATATTAATTTTTTTGGGCTAAATGGCTTTTTCATAGTTTTAATCGGAAGATTTTGAGAAAAAGGAGCGAGGGAGGAGGCCTAGTTGCCCTCCATTTTTTTGATTACTTAAAAAGGCAACTCTAATTTACAATTTTTTACAAACGTTTTCATAAATAAAAAATATATGTAACTTACGAATTAAATTACGTTGCGACCTTCTATATTCATATGATTTTATTACGTATACGAGGGGGCTCACCCCTCGTCGATACCTTGCTTCTTACATTAAAGCTTAAGTTTTGTCCCAATTCCTTAAGAATGACCTCTGAATCACAAAGGCCGTAGAATAAATAGTTAAAATTACTAAAAATACTTTAGCGTAAAGAGCGAGGTATTACGAGGAGGTAAACCCCTCAAATGCGTAATAATTTCTGTTCCTTTCAACTTTTAATGCTGCTTCTCACTTTCAGTAGAAAAAACTTTTCATATTTATTTTTTTCATTTTTTTTTAAATAATGCTAGAAAATCCCGCACCACCTTCATTGAAAGTCGCTTCCGCGATGAGAAGTTCCTCCATGGAAAGATCCTCCCACGTAACCCTCCCCTCAACTCTCCAACCCAAACCAAAAAAAAATCCCCCTGAAAACGTCTGTACACTTCCCAGCAACCATTACTATATGTAAACACAGGTCAAAGTTTGTAACTTGCAGCCCCTCCCCCAGGAACTGTGGGGAGTAAGTCATCCCCAAAGACGTAGTTATTAGGTTTTTCGACTATCTCAGAATTTTGATCCGGTGACTTTGGGGAAAAATGAGCGTGGGAGGGGGCCTAGGTGCCCTCCAATTTTTTTGGTAACTTAAAAAGGGCACTAGAACTTTTAATTTCTGTAAGAATGAGCCCTTTTGCGACAAATCTTTAAAAAACCCGTTGGCCTACATACCAAGGTTTATAAGGTTTTTTTTTGTAAACCCCTGTAAACAAAACGTTTTAAACGGGTAGCGGTCTTTGACTGTCCCTCGATACTAAGAGAATATGGTGTAACGAGAATATAAACTCCTTGAAGGGCTAAATAAGTATAGAAGGGGTAAGAAAGTAATGAAGGACTATTAAGAAAGTATAGAAGGGCTAATGGAAGTATAGCAATCTCCAATTAACCTAGGTACAAAAATAATCTAAATGAAAGTTGGTCGAGGGTGGAACTCCGATGAATCCTTGTGCACATAAAATAATAACTTGCGCTAAGTTACGTGAATATTGTTTTTAAATGTCGAAAGTCAACAGCAAATAATTTATTATTATGCATTTCAAAGGCTTATTCAAGAAAGAGATTTTTTTTATGATTGTTTAGATGGAAGGTGACAGAAATTGACAAGCTCTAAATATCCTTTTAATCCTGCTGTTAGAAAAAAAAATTCCAAGCCTTTCTCTTTGATCCCTCCTCAAGTTTGCCCATGGGGACCTTTTTTTTTTCCTGTTTTGCTCGTTTTTGTGTGTGTTATTTTTAGTATAAATGATGATTCATATGCCTCAGTATTTAACTCGTAAGGCATTCGTTGTAAGTCTGGACCCAACATTTTCTCTCACTCTTAGTACTATATATTTGTTTTTAAAAGTAAAGCTGAACTACGATTTTTTGTTTTACAGGATTTTTACGGAAATATCATATCCAAGGAGTGCCAAAATCGTCTTAAAATTAAATCGGTCCAAGAAACGGACGCGGGTAATTATACCTGCCGTTTGACTTACGGCTCAAAACATTTATATAGATCTATCAACTTATCAGTTGAGGTGTCAATCAAATGGATTGACTTTCCTACAGAACAGCAGGCAGTCATTGGAGAAGAATTTATAGTAAAGTGCATTGTTAAAGCGCAAGCCCATGATGTACTTACTGTTCATTGGTTTAAGGATGGCATTGATATAAGGGAAAGTAAGTTCATTATCATATCTAACTCTTTACGTTTAAATTAAGCGCTATTTTATTTTATTTTTATATTTAGTGTGTAGATTAGCCTTGTTAACCTAATGAGACATAATTCATCTGGTTGGACGCAGAAATACCCAATTGTTGTCTTTTACAATGGTTTTTGATGTGTTTCTGCTAAAAAATTTTTTAACGAAATTGTCTTTCTACAAAAAAGTATAAAGCGCTCGATATTCCAAAACAGAGTATGTGTATTTTCGGCTATGATTTGGTACACGTATGGCTATTGACCTTCCCGCATTGATTGCTGATGATTGAGAAATGTTTAGTAGTCTCCATTCCCATTCATGGAATTGAATCTTTTATCTAAATTTCAATTAGAGTGGTGTTTTCAGTTTGTGGGTTTGAAGCGTGTTTCGAGCGAGCTAAACAGAAATCGTTTTCAGGTTCTCCATGTGCAACCCAGCAAAACGATGAAGTATTTTCATCTTACGGGCTCCAAGCGTGTTGAGACCAGGTTTTTCAAAATTGTAATGGGTTAGAATAGCATGGTTGAACACGGGTTCTAAGAAGACTTCTAGCCACGTTGATCACGGCACTCAGAACAATAATCTGCACAACTCTCGTCGAGCTCCGTGTTAGGTGGTGGGTGGCCTAAAAACAAGGCTGAGTTAAATCTAGCGTGCTCTGCTTTGTGATGGCTGCACTGCTTTCACAATGTTGACGTGTGGGACTCCTCACTTTGCATCGTTACTGCCCATGTGTTCTGTCAAAACTTATACAGTTTTTAGGAGTTTTTCTTTTCTAATAGTGCCACTATGTATAAAAGGAAACGAGTTCTGTAGTGATTACTGTTAGTCTAGTTAAATATGCTAAGTACATCGAAATAATCACACATTTGTTAGATTGATAGTGAGCATGTATACTTGTGTGAGTGGAATCATTCAAGTTGGTAATAGGTTTTCAAAGCTTTTTGATATTAAGCGGGGAGTAAAACAGGGCAGCACCCTTTCACCTAAGTTGTTTAATATTGTTATTAATGATGTTGTTAATTTTCTAGAGAATAGATGGGCTCCGAAAGTTAGCCTAGGGACTCAAAAATTATCTCTCTTATTATTTGCAGATGATATTGCTTTGGTGGCTAATAAACCGCAAGATCTACAGACTCTTTTGAATCTCATAGAAGAATATTTGCATATAAAAAAGTTAAGGCTGAATACTGAAAAGAGCGAAGTTGTTATTTTTAAAAAAAGGAAGGTTGGGGACGATGAAAAATATACGTTTAAATTTAATAATAAGGAACTATTTATAAGTAAAAGAATAAAATATTTAGGCTTTATCTTATCGGAAAATGGAAGCCTAAGGAGTCATGTTGATGAAATAATTAAGAGAGGTAGGGTGGCCATGTCAGCTATATTTAGAAACCCGACGATAATGGGGATCAAAAACCTAAAAATGCATAAAAGAATATTTAACACAAAAATTTTACCCGTAATAGAATATGGAGCAGAGATATGCGGTGGAGAAACGGTGCAGCAACTGGAGTCCCTTCAGCTCCAGTATTATAAAAGAGTGTTTGGTTTACATCAGACAACTCATTCACAGATTCTGAAAGGTGATATGGGCCTGTTTTCTTTAAAGCTACGTAGGTATATTTTAATGCTTAGATTCTGGTTGAAGTTAACTAAGAGTAATGAAGATACACTAGTAAGAGTGGCATATGAAGAGATGTTGAAATGTGGTTTAAAAACCTCGTGGCCATCCCAAATTAAATCATTACTAGAAAAAGTAGGAATGCCTTATTTATGGAATAATGGTCTTTGCTCTCGCGATGTACCAGCAAATTTAGAAAGCCAGGTACGATTTATATTAGAGAGTCAGGAAATTCAGCATTGGCAAGGGCTGGTTCTTGATTCTACAACCCTGCAACATTATAATCAGGCAAAACCTAGTTTTGGGGAGGAAGTTTATTTTAAACTTAATTTACCGGCTATGATTCTACGTCGTTGGATTCAGCTTAGGGCAAATTGTCTTCCAATCCAGAACAGGCAAAAAACGTTCGACAAAAATAAAATGATAGTTGGTCCTGATAGGCGGTATCTTTGTCCTCTTTGTAAAGATGATGATGAAGACTTGGATCATTTTCTCCGGAAATGCCCGGTGCTCTTGGATTTACGGGAAATTTATTTGCATGGGATTAATTTGATGCTTCCGGGTATTCTACAAAATAGTAACCCAACCACAATATTTCGAGTGGGAGTATATATAGAAAAATATTTAATAAGAAGAAAAAGTTTTATATGATTAATTTCTTTTGTAGTTAGATTAGGTACTTTTTGCGTTGAATTCTGTTTTTTTTTGTGCGTGTTCGTACTGTTGTTAATTTCCTTGCTTGTCTGTTATTTATTTATATTTTGTGTGTATATGGCCCACGGGTTTTTGAAATACACTTATCTATCTATCTATCTATCTAATCACACAGTTTTTCTGTACTTATCTGTTATATCGACCCCACTCAAGAAGTGAAGTTATGTTAATCCTAATGAAATATATCAAAACATAATGAAAATATGACACTTTAGAAATAAATTTGGGCTATATATTTGCACATTAGGGGGGGGGGTAAATTATAGCGGCTGTACATGCAATTTCTGTTAGCTACAATTACTCTGCATATTATGAAGTAAGAATTATTTTCTTACTTGACACTGTCCAATTACTTCCCTCCCCCCTAATGTGAAAATATATAGCCCAAAGTACCCAAGTCTAATGTATTCTGTCATCTGTTTTCAACTGAGCGTAAGCTAATTGTCTCTTAATACTGACAGATCAAGCTGGTTTGTTTTCGAGTTATATGTGTTATATGTATATAATAAGTGAGTCTCTCTAGTTAATTCTTGTTTATCTAATTTGTGAGCGTCTTTGTTTTCATAATGTTGATATGTCTAGCTGTTTATTTTACATCCAGTTACTACTCATTCCTCCTTCATGATCTATAAACTTTTTAGTTGCTTTCCTTTAAAATAGTGACGCCGCGTATAAAAAGAAACGAACCCCACACTGCTTGCTGGCCATCCGGTGAGAAAACATAATTCGCGGAAATAATTATATAAGTTTAGAAAAATAAACTGTGTTTTGCAGTTAACATGTTTTGATTTGAGACGGTCGGGCCACTTCATTATATTGTTATGTGGGACTCTTAAGACTTGCAAACGTCACTGCCTACTACTCTGGCTCGTGGACCAGCAAAAACCATCCTTTTTGGCCCCAGGCAAGAGTTCTGCGGAACTTTCCAAAATGTAATGTCATATTCATCAATCCGTCCTGAGGTCCACACTTTCCGTGAAAAACCGCACAGGCTAGACCCTTACCAGTTTCCAGGAATAAGCTGAGATCGGCGACAAAGAAAAAAACAAACAAAAAAGGACAAAACCAAAGTGTTGCTCTCGCAACACAATAATGAAAATTAAAATCTTAAAACTAAGTTGTTCGAGAAAAATTGAAAGTATACATCTTCAACTTTTATCTGAGGTATCGGACGATTTTTTTTGGGACAGGATTAAAACATTTTGAAACCAAAATTTTTACGCCAAAGTTTAAAAAATGTTTCCTCAAAGTGGTTTTCCTTCAGGCCGATATTTGGCGTGAGACTCCATTCGTCTCATCTACTTCCTTTTGTGTGTAATATATTTTATAATATATATATATATATATATATATATATATATATATATATATATATATATATATATATATATATATATATATATATGTATGTATGTATATGTATATATATATATATATATATATATATGTATATATATATATATATAAATATATATATATATATATATATATATATATATATATATATATACATATATATATAATATATATATATATATTATATATATTATATATATATATATATATATATATATATAATATATATATATATATATATATATATATATAATTAAAGAGAACTATCTCGGTTTTCTCAGTGTTAAAACTGAGGCCAAGTTTTAGATATTCGGTTTTAAGTGTTTCAAAATGTCAAAAGCTTTTTGCAATGTTCTACTTAAGTTCAAGACGTCGTCGGCGTAGCATACTAAGGAGGTGTCTATAGAGGAAAGAATGCATGAGGTTGAGCATTTATCTTGTGCTTGAAGAACATAATTATTGAACAAATGAGGGGAGGAGACAGCTCCCTGGTGGGCACCCTTCAAAACGGGGATCAATTTTTCATGAGGCCGGGGAGGCAAATATTTGTCGGGAGGAAGCTTTAGGCGAATGGACAGCCTCGAGTACATATCACGTAGGGATCGAACTATGCAGGGATTCAGACCTCGTTGTGAAGCTTTTAATAACATTTCAGCGTGTATGAGTGAATCGAATGCACGGCTGATGTCATGACTAGCTAAGGCGATGCTCTCTCCAGAAAAATCCGCATCGAGTAGCACATTCACTTCAGCCGTCAAGGCATCGGCACAACCAGTGCGGCGCTTAAATCCGAATTGACGTGGCGGGGTGTAGCATTTAGTTTCCAGTTCATTAATGAATAGAAGCTCGAATAGTTTACATAAAGATGTGGCGACTGTAATGGGGACGGAAAGACGAGCATTTGATTTCATTTTTCCCTTTCTTCTGAATGGGGGTAAGATCCCCTACGCAGAAAGATGAGGGAACAACACCTTGCGTGAAGATCATCTGCATAAGAAGCGAAAGATGCATAGCGAGAACCGAACCACCATGTTTAATATGGATAGCGCTAACACGGTCAATTCCGCAAGAAGACTTATTTTTCAACCGACGAATTGCTTGAATAACAGACTCTAAACTGACAACAAAATCACCGTGCGGAAGCTTATCAAGGAACTCATCCAATTCTCTCGTACATGTCTTCAAGCTGGGGGTTAGGAGCAGGAAATTCACTCGCATAATAAGAATATCAATCCTCGACGGGGATTTCAGACGGCGACAACAGAGGGGTAGGCTTTGCCAAAGATACAGACTTGAAAAGAAAATTTCGATCCTGTTTTGCACGGGTGGAATAGCTATGAACGAGAGATTTGCGGTGGAGGGAGAGCGCCTTCGAGAATATACGCTTCGTAGTCAGTCTGATGCTATTAATGGTACCAGATCTTGGGCACCCACAATCTTTCCATACCGAAAACCAGAATTTTGCTCTATGACAAGCGGCTACCAGCGAATGATTCTCGGGCCATTTTTGCACCATCCCTTTACGAACTTTTACTTTAGGTACCGCTAACCTCTCAGCATGAAGGAGAGCGTGACAAATTTCAATACAATAAATATTGAGACAAATTCGGACTTCTTCTTTAGAGAGATCTTTCGGTTTTTGGAGGAGATTAAAGGGAATACGGATTTTATTAAGAATTTCTTCTGTCGCCAGAGCAAATAGTTGCTTATCAGCCTTAAGCCAATCAAGACGAAATTTAGGCTGTTGAGTTTCCTGGCGGGTTTGGTGACCATTCGAAGAGACAATATGTACAGAAGACGAGACAGGAAGGTGATCAGAAATTTGATAGTCCGTTACTACCCTAACATTTTGAACAGTTAAATTATGAGAAATGGCAACATGGTCTAGATTTGACACACTGGAGGAGCTGTGAATATATGTAAAATCCCTATCTTTTCCTACCACAGCAAGGTAATCACCAAAAAGATTCTTAATCAAAGAGGTACGAGATGATTGTAGAGAAGAAATCTCAGAAAAGTTGCAGTTGAAATCTCCAATTACTACACAAGAAAAACCCTGGCGCTTAATTTTAGATATACATGAATTTAGTTTCTCACAAGAAAGGGCAAAAAGACGTTCTTAATGCTCATCTTTATAATCTGTTGCCAAATACATGTTAATAAATACACAACTTTCAATTCGTACTGCGAGAAGATTGTCAGACTTTTCGTATAGACTGGACAGAACACATGACCGAACAAACGTAGCTAGGCCTCCTGAAGGTCTTCCTCGGCTGCCGCTCTGTTTAGCTGGGACTTTGTAGGCCTTCGTGGTATGATTCAGTTCTAGCAGGTTTTCACTTTGCACGGTAATAAAGTGCTCTTGAATGCACACTACATCATGTTCGACACTTAAATCACTAAGGATCGGGAGCTTCTCAATGAACGAACCATTGATGTTCCATGAAATGAAGCTATAGCACTTGCTCATGATTTTTGTAGTTGCCTGTTTTCGGGACAACTAATACTGTAGCAGGTATGACCCGGCACTTTACACTGTACAAAAAGGGAGTTTTGAGCAGGGAGCTTCGCGCGTGGAAATGTGCTCATGCGAGCTACATTTTGAACATGTTGATGGATTTTTACAGTTGGAAGCTAGATGGCCTATCCTGTGGCAGTTGAAACAACGGCGCGGAAGGAAGACAAATTCTTGGGCTTGTAATCGTTCGTAGCCAATTCTAACCGAGTTTTCAAGGAAAACTTCAAGATCACTCCGCGTCTGAAAATATACTTCATATGTTCTCGACTTTCCACACTGGTTTACCTTCGTATATTTTGGTATTAATTCTTCGAGCTTCGAGTGATCGATATCCTCCGGCAGGCGCTTGACCACGCCGATATAAGCAGATTCTTTTAATGAGGCATTTAGACTTGGGCTTGATGTTTTCATAGTTTCAACTATTTTCGTGGCTGCTGTCTTAGTTCGAACAAGTTTCCACTCGTTTTTGGTGCACTTTAATTCCGTAACGTCTTCCACAGAGTTCAGGTACATGGAGTCCAAGAAAACCTTGCGTTTTTTGGGCCTTTAAGGTCAGTTGGTGGGTTTTTCACCATAACAGCGTATGACGGCTTTGAGGGGGGTGCACAATTTAAGGATTGCTGAGAGGGCTTAGGCAGGCTCATTTGAGGGTGGGTTAGCGTTGCTAGAGCACCGTCCAACTTCCTAGACATTTCGTTTATTTTAGAAATAGCTGTGGCGCTAACGGCATCGCCTATTGTGGGAACTTCACAGGGGCTGAATATCACGAATTTAGGAATGTTCACTTTTTGCTTCGCGGCGTTTACTAAGGTTTTCGACATTTCGAGAATATTGTCCTCATCTTTGGCACGGATTACTACTCTATTAGGCTCATTAAGTTCTGTATGGAGAATTCGTTTAGCTAGTATAATTGTCTCCTGGTCGTAGTAGCCTACCGCTGATTTGATAATTGATTCCATTTTAATGCCATCGTTAAGCGCTCTGCTAATGAAGTTCAATACTGCATTTAATATCAGTTTCTCACCCATCTTACGAGTCCCATAGACAATCCAAAAGCGTAGTCCGTTAAACCGGTTCTACGTCAAAATCTTGATAGTTATTGTAGGTCAGAAATTCACTGTAGGTACTTATCAAGTTCAAAGTCCCAAGGTATTTGATATTTAAGTATCGATTTCAAATTCACGTAGTAAAAATGTCAATAGCAAATAAATCTAAACAATCGGATAAATAATGTCTCTAGGGAAATCACACAGGTTGAAGCCTTACTCAATTGAAAGGTTAATATACAAAAAGAGGTGTTTACTGAACGAACTCTGAATGAAGACTGTATATATATATATATATATATATATATATATATATATATATATATATATATATATATATATAATATAATTATATATGTAATTATATATAATATATAATTATATATAAAATATAAAATATATATAAAATATATAATTATATATATATAAAAATTCTATCTCTCTTTGTTCAAGAGTTGATTTTTTTTTTGCCGTAGGCCAACTTTCTAACGTCACCACTTAGAGAGGAGCAAAGGATAAGCTCCAATTTCTTTAGCAATGAGAGAACTTTTAAAATTTATTAGGCACATCTGATACCATTTCTCTATCGCAATCCCAAGTCCGAAAAACCGAACGATAAACTCAGCTGAAATCACAAACAGAAATGGGTAGAAATAATAGATGGTAGCGCTTTCGGACACGTGGGAAAATGCCACATTTTTGCTTCTGTAAATTTTTCTATTTATCACTCAAAAAAGAAATATTGGCTGTGGGGCCGGGTTATTGCCGCATATATTTAACGCTTATAGATTTTAATCCATCTTCAATTTGAAAGTAGTGCCTGCCTGCTTGACTGCTAGAACGGAGCTTTCCATTCGAAAGCAGAAACATGGTTTGATGAAACGGAAGCTTGGGTGCAAACTTCAGATACTCCTCTCTGACATAGGCTATATAACTCAACTTCACTTCGCACACCATAGGCTCTGGCTCGTGGACCAGCAAAAACCATCCTTTTTGGCCCCAGGCAAGAGTTCTGCGGAACTTCCCAAAACGTAATGTCATATTCATCAATTCGGCCTGAGGTCCACATTTTCTGTAAAATCGCACAGGTTAGACTCTTACCAGTTTCCAGGAATAAGCTGAGATCGGCGGCATAGAAAAAAAAAACAAAAAAACGGGACAATGCCAAAGTATTGCTCTTGCAACACAATAATCAAAATTAAAATCTTAAAACTAAGTTGTTCGATAAAAATTGAAAGCATACATCTTCAACTTTTATCTGAGGTATCGGACGATTTTTTTTGGGACAGGATTAAAACATTTTGAAACCAAAATTTTTAGGCCACAGTTTAAAAAATTTTCCTCAAAGAGGTTTTCCTTCAGGCCGATATTTGGTGTGAGACTCCATTCGTCTCATCTACTTCCTTTTGTGTGTAATATATTTTATTATATATATATATGTATATATATATATATATATATATATATATATATATATATATATATATATATATATATATATATTATATATGTATATATATATATATATATATATATATATATATATATATATATATATATATATATGTTACAAAATATGTATACATGTAATATTATATATGTTACATAATATATTTTTTACAGTGTATAAGCTTTATTGAACAATAGGGATAAAGTCAAGCAAGAAAAAAAAAATTATCATTGAGTTAACTGCTTCGGCTAGATGTCTGTTCGATCGATATAGATTTATGAAATTATTCTCTTTTGCAGACACATATCAAAGCCAGTATCTCCCCCAAGGGAATGGACTCTTCATTCGCAACGTGTCCAGAGAAGACGCGGGTATTTTCACCTGCCGAGCAAAAGTTGAGCTCACAGCAGATTTTAGTGAGAAACAAATTTCTTTGAAGGTAAGCTTTGATTTCCGAATAACTTCATTTCTTTCTATAAAAGTTTGTGATTTCACTACCAAATATTTGTGAGAAATAAAAAAAAATATTACTGAGATAGTAAAAAATTTTAATATTTAATGCCCGCTTTGAACGACCAAAATTTTACAATTACCATGATGCTGCTAAATAAATATGCCATAAATGAGGAATCTGATCCGATATAGAACAAAGGTTGTAAAAAAAAATCGAAGAAAGTAATATCCACCGAAAAGGTTTTCAATAATCCCTTCTGTTATAATCTAGATGTACCCTTCTTGCCCCTCTCCCGCCTAACTTTCTTTCTCCTATCCTTCTGTTCTTCCTCTCTTAACCTCCTGCACCTCTCTCCCTTACTCCCTTTTCTGTCCCATGAGGGAGGAAAAAGGGGGAAAGATTCTCTCTCTCTCTTTCTCTCTCTCTCTCTCTCTCTCTCTCTCTCTCTCTCTCTCTCTCTCTCTCTCTCTCTCTCTCTCTCTCTCTCTCTCTTTCTCTCTCTCTCTTTCTCTCTTTCTCTCTCTCTCTCTCTCTCTCTCTCTCTCTCTCTCTCTTCATTTTTACTGTCTTGATATGAAGATTTTCTTTTAAAATCTGGAATTATATTCTCATGAGTAAGAGCAGAGTTTTGACGATATCCAACAGAGTAATTTTTATTTGAAAGTGCTCTATATCTCTCTTGGTCTTTTCTTTCTTCTTTGGTAAAGCTTTGGTAATTTGATTTATGAAGCGCTTTTTCTGACGTTAATGGAATAACTATTTAAGGAGTAGCCTAGTTTGAAGAATGATAAGCTCTCAAAGTGTATTGTTTTTAATTTATTTCATGCTGAATTCTAAGCATTTTGGCTAGCTATTAACAATTATTAGATTAATTAAAAATTTTCCTGCATTGTTTTAATTTCAAAATTTTTGAATATTTTATAGTTGCATGAATATACGCTATCATAAACCTAGGAAAGTATCAATTTCATTTAGCTCGCGACACCAATTGTTCTTCAGGTCAATCTGAAGGAAGGAGGCCAATCCCCAAAAGTCGTTTCATTTTGAGGAATATACTTAGATTTACCGTTTATAATGGGCCTGGAGGGTATAGTAGATCCATTCTTGCTATTCACAAATTTTGATTGTAAACTGAAAGACTATAGTCATATGGTTCACTGCTCAAAGGGAGGGACTAGTGGGGATAATATCTTATTAAGATTGTCTGAGAACCCTTGACCACTTGAATAATGGGAAAATTACACCCTGAAAACTCGCTATTTAGAAAAAAATGTTTTAGGGGTCTTCTATTTTCAGAAATTTTCGTGTCGAACCAGTGGTCATAGGAAAAGAGAGATGGTTAGTTCAACCAATTTTTGAATTTAAAGACCCTTTTTAAGTAGGCCTTGGACCAGGGGTGATTCTGGCCTCTTCTATGCCAGAAGTAAAAGCCTTGATTAACACCGACCCCCCCCCCCATCTCCCATAAAATTTTCAGGCCAATATTTACCGAAATTTTTATTTATTTATAAAATTATTTCCAAATTACTATTTAATTAATCATTCATTTGAATTATTTTAAATATATTACTTAAATTATTTAGTTATTTTCATTAACTTTTAATTATATCATATTAATTATATTATTTGATTTTTTTTTTTTCATTTGACGATTAATGAATAATATCCTAATTATTTTCATTTATTAGCTGCGCCTTCCACTTTGTTTTAATCAAAATAAAATTACAAAAGAATTGTAACCTTTAGACTACTTATTTGAGATTTTGCGCCTCTAAAATTTCTGCGCGTGGGGCAACTGCCGCCTCCGTCCCCCTTAAACCGCCTGTGTATCGTGTCTTGATTAATTTTTGTGTTACTAACTGATAACTTTTTGTTTAATGAGAAAAGGGCTTTTAAAACTAGGGTCTCCTTTCAGATTATCGTCCCGCCTAAATTCAAGAACGTCATTGAAGATATTGAATCCATTGAAGATATGTCTGCACGATTGGATTGCGAAGCTGAGGGCGAACCAACCCCAACCTATGAGTTTCTTGACGCAAATGACGAGCCAATTATTGGTCGACCTGGATTTGTTATCAACCCGAACACTGGCATTCTTGTTATTGAAGAAGTAAAGAGAGAAAATGCTGGAGAATACAAGTAAGCTTTTATTATTGACCTATTTTTTTTTCAATTTGATTGGTTTTTTCTTAGCATTTTTCTATGCATTTTTAAGCTGATGTGATTTTGCCTGCTACGAAAACTTGATCGTATAAACGTTTCTTTTTTTTGGATGAACACGAATATGCCTATTGCTTCCTTCTGGCAAAAGAAGTTCTTTTATCTTCAGCCCAATGTAAACACAAAAAAGTAATTTTTATAAATGGTGCGGGGGGGGGGCTTGACTTAAAAACAGCCACTTGTTTAGAATTATGAAAAAAAATTACGGGTTATTCATTCAAGCTTTTGGGGTATAATTTCCCCTCCCCCCTCACGACATGGATTTGTTATCACCCCGAACCCTGGCATTCTTAATATTGAAAAAGTAAAGATAGAAAATGCTGGTGAATGCAAGTAACCTTTTATTATTGACCTAGTTTTTTTCAATTTGATTGGTTTTTTTTTAGCATTTTTCTATGCATTTATAAGCTGATGGGATTTTGCCTGCTACGAAAACTTGATCGTATAAACGTTTCTTTTTTTGGATGAACACAAATATGCCTATTGCTTCCTTATGGCAAAAGATGTTCTTTTATCTTCAGCCCAATATAAACACAAAAAAGTAACTTTTATAAATGGTGCGGGGGGGGCTTGACTTAAAAACAGCCACTTGTTTAGAATTATGAAAAAAAATTACGGGTTATTCATTCAAGCTTTTGGGGGTATAATTCCCCCCCCCCTCATTGTGCTTTATGCGACCCTGATGCAATACATGCAGCTTGACAACTCTGAACACTTGAAAACTCTGTGGAATGTTGTTCGATTTTTGACGTGTTAAGTTATAACGATAATTTAATTGATATTATACCGTAACTTAGTAAAAAGTAATAGATGCAGTTGTTTTCCCTGGCAATGTATTGTGCTGTTATAAAGATATAAATATATTTTATGCTGTTATAAAATAAAGATATATCTTGATAGGATCTTAATTTTAATTAAATAAAAAGTATAATGAAATAAAACTTGCAGAAACGATTTGCATAAACGTTAGACTTTAGTGTCGTTATGTGCAAGCGGTATAATATATTTTAAAGCAATATGCTCAAATAACTTTGAAAGGTTGTTTATTACGTCTATACATCGTAATGTCACTCTCGTAAAAGATTAGATGAGTATTTTACTGCTGTCACAAAATTGTAAATCAGACTGTTGAATAATGATTGTTAAAGTGATTGATGAAGAATTTATCTTCAACTCTTTCTGGAATCTGAATTTTAAAGAGGAATGATTTCAACTAGTTGCCTTTTCACATTTGTATTAAGGAATTTCTTCGAAAAAAGCTCCTTGGATTTGTTGATGCATTTTAGAGATAACATTTTGTTTGAAAGGAAGAAAGGAAGAAAATAATTTTTATCATAGACGGACTGGGATAAGTTTGAATATAACTTTTTTTCTATATTGGTCTAATCCTGTTAGTCCAGATTTCGTCTTCCTTTTTTGGTTTTCAAGTAATCCAAAAGTTTTAATTTCTACGAAAATGTGTTATATATTCTTTTTTCCATTCAGAAATGTTTGAAAAATTTATATTTTGTTTTCAAAATTATTTTTACCATACCGGGACAACACTCTTGGATAATTCATTATCGTTGTTAGGAGCCTAGAAACTTGAAACATTTTTTCAAATTTCTTCTGTAAAATTTATGGTGCTTAACATAACGTCTTTTGAGCTCCTTCAGTCAACCCGACGAAACGATTTTTAACAAAATGTATACAATTTTGTTTATATACATCTTATTACGTTTTTAAGACTCGGGACAAAATTTATAAGGGGTGGAGGTGGGGTGGGAGGTAAACCCGGTATTACTCTCCCCTGAATAGAGTTTTGCCTGAATAGAATTCTATTCCCCTGAATAGAATTCACAAAAAAAGAATATATTTTTCTTTTTGTTTTATGCCTGTCGGTTGATAAGCTATACTATTTGGATATAGCAGAGTATAATAGCAGCCCTGCTTATCGGACAACTTGTATTAAAAAAGCTGTAATGTATTTTTTTTTAGGATCAGAGAAAATTATTTTGACCCCCCCCCTCCACAAACACACTCATACTGTAGGTTTATCTAAATTATAATTTGGAAATATGATCCTCCATCCAAAACGGATTCCTCTCCTGGTTAATCGAATCCTTCATACATCTACGCATATAACATAGTTTACTATCGTTTCCTTTTTTATTATTATTATCATTATTATTATTATTATTATTATTATTATTATTATTATTATTATTATTATTATTATTATTACGAGCAAATGCAGCTTTCACCCAAAAAATAAATTCAAAAAATAAAAATAAAATCACCTAAAAAAATGAATTCAAAACAAATATTCAATGCTGTCTAGCTTGAACCCTAGACTTCCAAGTCGAAAATTAAACGCTCCAGTATATGAGCCAGCATCAATTGATATTTAGTTTTACACATTTCTGTCATCAATATATATAAATGTATTTTTTTCTAGCCTTGCCAGCGCACTATTATTATAATTCATTAATTGAAAAAATGTTTTCCTGATGAAAATGAAGATTGAAGCTGGAACTGAAACGAACAAAAATTACTGCTTCACAGCAACATATTTTTGTAATAACTGTTTCGAATGAACTGGCTCTTGATATTTTTCTACGTTTGTACAGTTCTGAAACTGGGACTTTACTGAAAACACTAAACTTACGCAACAAAACAGGGTTAGGAGCAGAAATCCTTAAGAGCTATTATAATTACAAATGATGGGAAATATGATAACATTCAGCAAATCCTTAGAATACCCTATTCTAGGCGTTATGTATATGCTGCACTTATTAGAACTAAAAAATTTCAGACCGAAATTGTTATCAATAATTTAATTACGAATGGTTAAAAGCCCTTCATTTCTTTTCTTATTTATTTTTATAGTTTTTGATATATTTTTTCTTAGTTGCTGTAATATAAGCTATGGTTCTTGGAGTTTTCTCTCTTTAGAGGGAAATAGACCTCTCACCCTTCTAGGGGTTATTTTTACTCTAAATCTATCATTTAAAAAGTTACATTTTTTTTTAGGTTTAAACGAAACTTTTCATTAGTTTTATTCTCAATTTTCAATTTTGATTGGTTTTACCTCGCCTATAAATATTAACCCCTCCTCCAAGTTCCCAAACTTTCTTGGCTAAAAAATCTCACCTCTAAATTTAAAAATACCTTACATTTGATACCCTACATGTAATAGTTAGCAACAAAAACAATCCTTTTTACCCCCCCCCCCCTCCCCCCCATTTGAACCATTGGGAAAGATCGTTGGGTACTTTACTGATATAGCCTACCCCCTACTTAATATTCTTCTAATATGTTTCTCTGACGTTTAATCCTAATGAAATATACCAAATTAAGATAAAATATAATGCTTTAGAAACCACTTTGGGCTATATATTTGCACATTAGGGGTGGTTCAGTATAGCGGGTATGCATGCCTAATATATTAGGTACAATTATTCCGTATATATGCAGTGAGAATTGTTTTCCAACTTCATACTGTCTAAATACTTTATCATTCCCCCCCCGCCTTATGTGCAACTATTGCCCAAATTATATATTGTCCATCTATTCTGTCACTTCTCTTTGTCTTGTCTCACGCTAAGCTGAAAGAAACTGACCAAAAATTGGTTCTTTGATGCGTCAATGAATGATTAACTTGTGCGGTAGGGGGTTTATCATACATCGTTCTACTCTTGGCCCATAAATATTCTCCATAGTTTAGTCCCCGAGACGGAATAAAAACAGCTCTATGTAATTAAAATGATTGCCAATTGCACCTCGCTACTTTTTTTATTTTTCTGTTTACTTATTTTTTTTATATTATAAGTTGTATCTTTTTTTTTATTTGTTCCTAATCATACCGATAGCTGTAGCAATGAGGTAAAACTCACCCATTTTCTAATCCTAGATGTCGAGCATCAAGTGACGGTAGAACTATCGAAGCGGTGAGGAGACTACGAGTTATTAGCAAACCAACAATTGTCTCCTTTATTAACGCCACAGGGGTACGTACTCTACTTCCTTTCTCTCCGTCGATTAAAGAAACATGTACAGTATCGTTTATTCAGTAACACCAGGGTTGATGTGGGTAAGTTCGGTTACGATAGCTCAAAATACGATATCTTACAAGACAAATTGTAGAGGAAAACAGAGAAACTAAAACAAAGTTTTCTTTTCTTTTGTTTACTATTATTAAATTTATTTAGTTCGTGTAAAAATTTTTTTACACAAAGTATTGCTATTCAGGGCTGTCAATTCACAAAATATAGAAGAGATAAAAAAATTTATTTTTCAAAATATGAATGGGGGGGGGCATTTTTGTTGTTTTTTTTTCTAGATTTTTTCTAAAAATAATGCCAAAAAGGAGTTTTTCAATGGACATACCAAATTCAAAATTGGGGGGACAAAAAATATATGGGACCCCCCCCCCCTACCACCAATTGACTTGCTTGATTGTTACAAGTTAGAAAACGGAATACAATACATTTTGGTAACAAACGAAAATTCTATGTATCGAATTCATGAAAACCGGTTTACGCAAATTTTTCAAGCTTGAAGAAATACGATAGAATCTCAGTTTGCTAAAAATGTCACACAACACCTTTTGAATTGTCAGTGCTGAGTTGTAACAAATTCGGTAATTCTTACAAAAAAATTAGCGAAATTCTGGCACATTTTTGTTTCTAATAAGATAGTTCAGTTTCTCTTTTAATCCTTTTTATAGTTTTGGGGATTTCAGATAATCGTTATATGTATATCATATTTACCACAAAAATTGAAACTTATGATAGTACTTTTAAGCTCTATAGAATTGTGAAATCTCAGTGTCCGACAGGCTCTTTGGCTAGCTTCTGGAAGATGTTTAGTAGCTAATGGTTATTTACTCGATGTCCCTTCATGAAATTATTTTCCTAGTTTAGTATTTAAATCATTAGCCAGGACTTAGCTGAAGGGGAGAGGGGCACGGCTAGGGAGTGCCTACCCTGAAACATTGTTTCCCCTCCCCCCCTCCCCCTCCCTCAAGGAAAATCCTAAGAAGCAAGAGTAAAGCAAAGCTCTGATGATTCTGAAACATGGGAATTAGCCTCTTATTCGCTTAGTTACTTGCATTCAGACTTATATGTAACTGTCCTACCGTGCAGGTGTTTCACAAGCACGACACGTGTGTAAATGTTTTCGGTTAAATGTACTTTTTCGCCTCTGATCTATTATGTTCTGTATTAACTTCAAATAATTACTATCGTTGCTTCAATCTTGATACATAAGGAAATTTTAAACAGGAGAAATTTTATTTTCACAGTTACTCTCTTGAGGGATGCCAAATACCCTCCAAAGTATATATAATTAACCTTAATCGTGCAGTCCCCCAGTTCCGTGCCAAAAAAAAAAAAATACTATTTTTATTTCTTTTGCATATTCTAAACCCCAAAAAAGGAGAATCAGAGCGTTCAATGATAAGTAATTGTGTTACGAAAGATTGCGAGAAGCTGGTAAGAGTAGCAGTACAAGTCGTCTCAGAAAAACAAACGAAAAAAAAACATTCAACCAGAAAAATTCTAAGGCTCTCCATCTTATTTTAACTTTGCTCTTTGCAGTTACCAGGAGTCAGTAGAGTAGCTGGTATTTGTTTATCTTTTGTTGTAGACATTTACTTCCTAAATCCAACTGTTTAACCTACGTCTGCTCTATTACAAGTAGTCTCTTTTCATACTATCGCTTCTGCTGCCACGTTTTACAGTTTGCTTTTTTTTCTATCGGCTTTCTCGTACAGATTTAAGCAAAAGCTGCACTCATGCACATGATCGTGAATAAGAGTGTTCAAAATTATCTACTACGAAGCTGCCCCCTCCTATAATTCAGAAAATATATATTATAAATCCCGTGCCCCTTGACAGTCCGGATATGAGCCCCTTCTCCCTAATAAAAATGCTGGAGATCAGCCCTTGAGTCCCGCACATGATATCCCTAATTTAAAAAAATTAAAACTAGAACCGCCTCAAAACCTCTATTGAAAGCTATGGCTTAGGCGTTCTAAAATGTTTACTTTTTTTAGGTGGAAAATAAAGACATCACAATTGAATGTATTGCCCGAGGTGACCCCCTTCCAGAAATTGTGTTTCTTAAAGAAGGCTCAGATAACACATACAAAATTGTCGTCAATACTCTAGACCCAAGGGTTAGCGTTGAGGCCAGCAATCGTAGCTCAGATATTGGAGGTGAGCCTGACAGCGCTGTTGCTAAGTTGTCTATTTCTGGTGCTACACGTAGCGATGACGGTCTCTACAAATGCCGTGCTGAAAATTCAGGTAATTGAATTCTCAACCAAATTCTTAGAATTGATAAAAAGTATCTTTCGACTTGCCCAAAAATAGCGCTTATCTTACATTGAAAAAAAAAGAAACCTTCTATAGGTTCTCCCCTGCAGAAGCATAGTCAGTTCAGATGAGGGACGGGTACACCATAATTCTAATTTAAAAGGATTAAGAAAGTCTTGGACTACTTTACACTAATTGTTAGCATCACATTACATAATGAAGCCACGTCAGTCAGATATGTCCAATTTTACATTTTAACATTCAACTCAAATTTTACGGTTTTTTTTTCTCATTGGAATTTCAAAAAAAAAAATGTTCCAGTGAAAACAGTAAAAACCCAACTTCTGGATTTTTTGTAAAACTATTAAAATGCCTTCCACACGTTGTCCCTCTGAAGAACAAAACCGATCAAAATTAAGACTTTTTCCTTGTGTAGAATCTTTTCGTTTCTAGTCTATTTTGAAGTGAATTGATGTGGTTTATTTTCCGCTCTTACTGAGGAATTATGGGGTTAACAGCTTTGGTTTTATTATTATTAAACAAAAAACTTGTGCTGTTTTCTCCGACAGGACGGAATGAAAGACTGAAGATATACGGATCTAAGCATGAATTATATTAATTTTCAAGATTCTTTTATCTATAAACTTTTATATTTCAAAGCTAAAACAGAATTAAAGGAAGATTTGAAGGTTATTGCTAAATTTTCCAAACCTCTTCGGCAATTTGAATTGTCTTATTTAATTTACAATTTTAATTGACTAAATTTTCCAAACCTATTCTGCATTTCTTAAATGTATAAGAGACTTGTGTAATATATAAATTGTACCACCCTCCCCCTCAAGGAACTAGGCGTATATCTGCCAATGACGTTTTATCACATTATATATCTTTATTTTAATGAAACCCTTCCCATCTCTTATTTTTTTAATAATCAGACATGATTGCCAAATATCTCAACAAACTCTTTACTTCTAAGAACAGGGAGGAAGAACCTAAAAAATAGCCAAAAAACCCCTAAAAATTGAGCCCTCAGTTTTCTTGAAACAACTTTTCCAAAGCTTCACAATTATCTGGAATCAATTCTCATCAAAACCATGTATTGATTCATTTTACTGGCTGAAGAACTAGCAGCATATCGGGCACGTCTCTATATCCTGTGCTTGAAGCATGTTATTAGTCTTATAATCCCCTTTTCTTTTACCAAAGAACTAAGAAGAAATAAGAACTTGGTTTCATCGAAGAAGCATGATAAAGCTGATGTTTGATGACAAAAATGAACAGAACATATTCATGTATATTCTCCTAGACTTACCCATCCTGTGCTTGAAGCATGTTATTAGACTTATCACCTTTTCTTTTACCAAAGAACTAAGAAGAAATAAGAACTTGGTTTCATCGAAGAAGCAGGATAAAGCTGATGTTTGATGATCAAAATGAACAGAACATATTCATGTATATTCTCCTAGACTTACCCATCCTAATTTTAAGTCATACCCACTCTTCTTTAAAAACTAATAATACGGTTTAGAGTCTTTAGACCTTTTCCATAAACATTTAATAGTTTTGACAAAAACGTAAAATATACAGTAGAGTTAGAAGAAAGTTCAGAAAGTTCACTATTTCAGTGAAACGAGGGGTTGTGATTGCACTGGTGGATAGAGCTTTCAGAATTTGTTTCCGGGAGTTTTTAGATTCTGAATTGTTGTATTTGAGGGATGTTTTATTTTGTAATAGTTACCCGATTAAATTCATTGATGAAATAATAAAAAATAGACGCATTAAACACAACAATAGGGCTATTGGGGTTTCACAGTGCACAGAATTAAACTTACCGAAAAGTTTCATTTTTTTAGCTTATGTACCTACTTTGGGGGAGATGCTTAAAAGAATTTTAGGTAAACATAACATGGATACTTGTTTCCAATCAGTGAGACCATTAGGTAGTTTTCTTAATCCTGGGAAGGATTTAACCCGGGGAAATTTAGTTAGTGGGGTGTATAAAATTCCTTGTTCCTGTGGAAAGTTTTATATTGGTAGAACTCACCAACAATTTACTGAAAGATTTATTGAGCATCGCAACTCAATAGAAAAAACCCTACAACTAAGAAAGCCTCCCGAAACTTTTGTTTCGGCTCTAGCTGAACATGCATTCTTTTATCCTGAACATTTTATACAATTTGATGAGGCTACAGCTATTTCTAATGATAGAGGTTTTTCTCAGTGGGCGAGGGAGGCTATAGAAATTAAAAAACATATATTTGCTAATATTACAATAAATAGAGACACAGGGAATATAAATATTGACCCAATTTATGATATTCTTTTGAAAAATGAACCAATAGTCGATGGGGGGATTAAAATTTTACACAACCACCAGGGGACAAAATTACCCACTAGACCAAAAAGAGTTGCTTCAATATTAGCTTACAAGAGGATTATTTCGCAACATAATAATTAACTAAGTTTCAATTTTCATAATTTTTCCTCAGTTGCTCTTTGATTCTCATTGAAGTAACTCAAGTCGCTGCTATAAAAACGTGTTGAATTCATAAATTATTTTTGATTATAACTTTCTTTGATAAATCTAGAGGGAACTGCCGAAAGAATGGGCCACATTACTGTTGAATTTCCACCGAAATTTGAAGACACAACTAAGAAGGAAATGTGGACTTGGTCACAGCGACCTGTGAACTTGACCTGCAGAGCATCGAGTATTCCAAATGCTACAATTAACTGGTGCAACAGCCGTTACAAGGCTCTCATTGACGAAAACGACCCCTGATACAAAATATATAACCAAGATGGAGAAAGCACGCTTTTGGTATTTCTTAATATATTATTTATTAATATTTGCTTATTTAAATATTTTACTCTAGAATTTACAGTACTTGTTTATTTTTACACTAATCAAACAGCTTGTCAGGACACATGGATACAAGAGGGAAAATGCTTAGCGTTCACTGCTTCGTGAGGACAAAAAAAAAGTTTGTCTCCTTCTCCCAAACACAAAATCCTAAGTCCCCTTGCAATAGATACTAACAACAAGAAGAAATAACATGACATTTTTTTTTTTAAGGTAGTGCAACTTTATCCCTAAATAAATATTTCGATACTATATCGAAGGGCCGTCCTCAGCAAACCAAATTAAAATATAAAAGAAGCTCACATTTAAATCCGTCCATTTAAGGTAATAACTTTTTAAAACTGTGTTGGCACCCTTATTTCAGGGAAGTTCAGCCAGGAATGTTAACTTCCTTTGTGAATTCCTAGTTGAACTTCAACAAAGTAAGGATGCTAAGACGGTTCTAAGAAGTTGTTAGTTTTAATAGTTGTATATTAAAGTGAGTTTGTTTTTTGTATTTTCATTTGTTTTGCTGAGGACGGCCATATATATATATATATATATATATATATATATATATATATATATATATATATATATATATATATATATATGTATATTTCGTTTTTCCCATATATATATATATATATATATATATATATATATATATATATATATATATATATATATATATATATATATATATATATATATATATATATATATATATATTATACGTTTTTCCCACGTTACTAACCAATCCTTGAAATGGAAAGATTTCTGAACCCGCAGAACGTAAGGAGTCAATATTTCCCTTTTCAAGTTTTAAATAGAACAAATAATTTTATGTCACCAATTTTTATGACTCTTTTCAAATTAATTGTGTGTTAGAGTCTTCACAAAGGGCGTAAAATAAGGATATTGACCATGCTCGATATTAAATCCGAAACAAGGCTACTTTGGTTATATTGAAAAGCTTGGAAAAGATTAGAATTTAAGCCATAAAATTCATGATTCTTCCTTATCAATGTAGAACTTGACTTTATGTTTGTTGCAAAAGCATTAAAAAGTATGGTATTCAATCATCAATCATTTCATAAATACTAAAACGCTATTACAAACGTAAAAAAAGTATTAATAAGGAATTCTCGCGTTTAGTTGATTGTTTCGTCCAGCAGCCAAATTAATTAATTCTACGTGTTTGTACTGTTGAGATGTTTCCGCTAAAGCAGTTCTCTGTTCTCTAAAAGTAAGGAATTTATACCCTAAGCAAATGTAATTAAGGAGCAATTAAGCAAAAACAATTTCACGAATGCTAAATAATAACTTGGAAGTATTTTTACTATCCTGTATTTACTATCTTATTCATCAAATACGTGAACGAAACATAAAAGCTTTCTAGAGACTTTTACGCAAAATATGCTTGATACACTAATATTGGTGCATATGAAATTCAAAGGGTTTAGTGGAATTTTTTTTACTACCCTTTTATAAGATACCAATATCCCCCAAAAACATCCTACTGCCTTCTAAATATGATTCGATGTCCTTGTTTTTAGCTGGAAATTCTACCTACTACCATTCTTAAAATTTTTCACTGTTTGGTTTATTTTCCATAGACTCCGACATGATTTTCAACGAGCTAATTAATGAATTAACTTTAAATAAATACTTCCATAAAGCATTGTGTAAAGTGTATATTGTAAGATTTGCGATGCCAGCACTGTGATAATGCATTACTGATAAATAATGTTTTTTTTATCATATTAAATAAAAAAGTTTTCTAAACAAAAGTAAAGAACGAAAATATGTCTAAGCCAGAGTAAAAAAAAATAAAATAAAAGACACTATAATGATTAATCTGCAAAAAGTAAATAGAAACAACTTAAAAAAAATGAAACTAATATTCAATTAACACGTAAAACACTCTGAATTTACTAGACAAATGAACGAGGAAGTCGTCTTACAAGCATAAAACTTGCACAAATTACAATCAATCAACAAAACGAACTAAAAACAGACAGAAATTACAATGATTTGCTCAAAACAAGCAAAAATGAATATGAATAGGGCTGAAAACCCCCATGCCCTTTCAAGACCAGAACATAATTTGTGCTTTACTAAAAAAATGACTGGATTGTCAGTTTAATATATATTCCTTAAAGTTTTAATAATTTTTTATTTATTAAAGCTCAAAAAGTTGCTTGTGCTGTAATTGGAGTGCAAAGTGGAAGACTTCGCCCATCATATATATATAGTAAAAACATTTTAAACATGTAAAAGTAAATTGAAAACATCTTAAATGTATTTTGTTTTCGGTAAACCGCAAATTGTGTTCTAGTCATGAGAAGGCATCGGGGCTGTCAGCCCTACTCATGTTAATTTTTGCTCGTTTTGAGTTTGACTCGCTCATTTATTGTATGATTTAAATAAAAAATACATTTTTTCACTTTTTCAACTTTTTGAACCTTATATGCCCCCAGGGCATAACTTGCAACCCTTGCCCTGATGATTGTAAGGGGGTTGTCATCCTCAAAGTCATAATTTCCGGACCTTCCAACTACGCTGAACAAAATGGCTTTCTAAAAATTCTGATTCAATATGGTTAGGGAAATGATTGGGGGAGGGTACATTCACCCTCACAACGCTTTTGGCTTTTAATTTCCAATCAAATGAGCCCTTTTCGAAATTTATATGACATTTCCTTTGATAGGAAGTGCCCAGGCTTAAGAAAAAAAAAGATCCTATGATGAAATGGTGAAGCAGTTACCATACTAAACATAAATTGTCGCCTTAGCCAAACTGTCCTTTGGATTTAGAATAAAGTTACGTAAACCCAATTAGTTTTCCGTATCTCGTTTTCAATTATATTTATAGTTCTCTAGAAAAAAATACATTTTTTTAGTCCATTTTGAAAACGAGCCTTTTAGTAAAAAAAAAAAAAAAAAAAAAAAATATGCTGATAACTTTTAACTTTTTAGTGTTCTGGAAAATTAAAAAGTCTTTAGTCTTCTCTGAGTCTTATTTAGTCTTCTTAAAAATAGTTTTCTACTTTTTATTTCACATTAAACACGTTTTTATTTTTAATTAGATTGATTAATTTCAACTTTTTAGAATTCTACAAAACTAAAGTCTTTAGGGGGAGATATATCTCGACTCTAATTAGAGTAATTTCTGTTGGGTTCGTTATCCATTGTAGTTTTTGTTTGATTTTTTTCTGTTTACAGTAATTTTTGTTTATTTAAAGTTTGATTTCTTGCACAATCTACTTTGCATCTTATTCTTCACTTTTGTTTTATTTCTTCACTTATTTATTTTCAGTATAGCTGTGTACTTTCTGTTTGGAGATGTTGCTTGTTTTTTAATTTTTGCCATAAATTCCGACGATAGGTAAATCTTAGATAGGTAATTCCTAGGATTTCTAGTATTAGTGAGATTTCCAATGGACTTGGTGAAAGCTTGCAATGCACGTAATAACGCCTAACAGCCATTTTGTGGACTGAATTAACCGTCGGATTGAGCTTTCATCGTACACTATGCTACCGACACGTGTCATTCGAAATGCATGATACACTTCATGCATTAAAAAAAAATCTATAAAAAATTTTTTCTATTTACAGCAATTGTATGCGCATCTCTGAGCTAAAATGCGGAAATGAAAATACATAATAGGGAAATCTAGAATAGTGTAAACACTTTATTTATAGATTATTTTTCATACAAGCGGACAAAAAAAAGCTCTTGAGCCTGAACGTTTATTGGTGAAGGAAGCAAGCAGTTAAGAAGAGTTATCGGTCTAACCTGGGATCAGAATGCTATAATCCTAGGGAACCCAAGTTTTCTTAGAGGGAGAGCTAACTAAGTAGATATGGAACACACCTTAGTTCCCACATCAAAACGCTTCTTAAATAACTGAAGGGATTTTGTGAGACTATTCTCAGAGGTTGATCTGTGCTTAATTGTGTTTGTGCTTCTTAGTAGTTTATAGATAAGCGTCCCCTTGCATCAGCAAATGCATCAGCACTAGAAACCTCATGCCTTCTGCCGTAACATGACTTGTTGTTTTCCAGGTCACTCCTGAGGATAATAGTTTCTATGGTGAATATCGATGATTGGCTAAGAATAAGCACGGAGAGGCTGAACATTTCATCACATTAAAACAGGCCCATGTACCTCAGCCCCCTACTCAAGCTACCTTCCAAACTGTAACAGGTAAGAGCAACCCCTTAGGCATAATGCCTTAAAGTTTCCTTTGAAATTCAAACCTCTCCGCGTTTTTCCTCTTTAAAGATAATTTTTGTCGTTTTGCTGCTAGGGATTGCGGGTGAATTCCACGTCAAAATATGTCCTACAGATCAGGCAGTTTATCATGTTTTTCTCCTTTTTATTCGTTATTTTTATTTAAAAAGAAGTGGTTCTAATTTTTTGGTTGTAATTTATTATTATTATTTTATTTTCATATTATACTAGCTGGGTCCCGGCACACAGACAGTGCTGGGTCCCCGCGGGCCCCAGCATGGCATGCGACAGGCTTCTATATATATACAGGCTTAGTTGCTTATATATGGATTCTCATTGTCTCTTGTGTTCTGGGTCCCGGCAACGCTATGTTGTTTTTGGATCGAATTGATGACGTAAATTGGTTTGGTTTTCTGTTTTTAGGTTTTCGAATCAAAAATATAGAAATATTTGTGCAATCACCAGTTTTTTACATTTTAAGCAATTTAATAATAATTTCCTTTTATTTAATAGTAATTTATTATTATTATTATTATTTCATTTTCGTATTATGTCATCTATCGCCATTTTACATTTAAAAAATATTTTTAAAAGGGGGCATGAGTCCAAGCATTATTCTTGGTTGGATTTATTTTGGTGTGGCTGCTGTTTTAGCATGTCAAAATGCAGATTAATGAGCTTGTATTCTAATGGTCTATCTTACATATATTACACAGAAGATGGAATGGGAACTAAGCCAAAGCTTGAAAAAATTATTTTTGAAATATTTTAAGTATGTCCAAAAGATGTGTTTTCAAGTCTTTTTATTCTATAGGAATTTGTCTTTAATTGAGCCAAGTGATCAATTTGATAAATAAAGTGACTTTATCGGGCTTTATTTGATGTGATAATTTTTTTTTCAACTTTTGAACTGTGAATTTTGTTTGGATGACAGTTGTAATTTTAGAAGATGAAAACATTTTTTAGAGGACTACTCAAAGAATATGGGTAACTTATAAGAGGGGGAACTGGGAACTTGGAAGTGGGAACTGGAATGGGAACTAAGCCAAAGCTTGGAAAAATTATTTTAGAAATATTTTAATTATGTCCAAAAGATGTGTTTTTCAAAAGTCTTTTTATTCTATAGGAATTTTTCTTTAATTGAGCCAAGTGATCAATTTGATAAATAAAATGAATTTATCGGGTTTTATTTGATGAGATAATTGTGTTTTTTTCCTACTTTTGAACTGCGAATTTTGTTTGGATGACAGTTGTAATTTTAGAAAATGAAAATTGTATTTAGAGGACTATCCAAAGAATATGGGTAATTTATAAAAGAGTGGGAACTGGTGCAGGTGTCGACAAAAAAATAGTATAAATCCCATCTATCGCTTGTTGGCATTTTTTTTTAGTGTAATAATAGGATTAAACAATTTAATTCGTGTAATAAATACGATAAAGGTAGTAATAGGTGTCTTATCTCAGTTCCTGACAGAGAAACGATTACAAAACTTCAAAAAATGTCTGTTATCGCCAAACCCTAGATGACGTTGAGGTTTTTTTTTGCCGATACTTGTGTCATTTTCTACTCTGGTAAGCTACCCATTCTCTTTCGGACTAGCTAATTCTAGTTTTGCAGCATGACGTCCTTCCTGCAACTTTTTATTAGTTATATTATATGGTATTTTTGTGTTTGAAAGTACTTGAACTTTCTTTTCTTTTCTCAGTGTGATAGAACCTCTATTTCTAGCGACGACGATAACTTTCAACATTGTTGGTCCCCAAAACATTGGTGGCATAAACCTGACCTACTATGCTGTCCAGTACAGAAAGAAGAATGAAGAATGGATCGACGAAAACCCATCCAAAGAATGGCCGATAGGTAAATCCCTGTTCTTATTTAAATATATGACGTGTTTAATCTTTTTAAGTGAAAATCAAATCAATACATAGCATATGGAGCTTTTGTAAACAGTACACACTAAACAATATAACAGTAAACAATACAGAGTGATGCTAACAATTTGGAGCCACAAATGCGCGTTCCTATATATATATATATATATATATATATATATATATATATATATATATATATATATATATATATATATATATATATATATATATATATATATATATATATATATATATACCAACAATCAAGGCCGTACAATGAGACTAATATAGACAATTATCTTAGATTAATTTAAATACTAATTGAAATGTGTTTTTCAACGTTTTGTAGTTTTCATTTACTTATTATTTATCTTATTTACTGTGTATTTCATTATCATTTCTCTTAGCTGTTGGTAAATAATTGGAGCCTCCAGGGGAAAACGTACAAAGTCATACTTACCATAATATTTTCACAATTTGTGCTTACACTGAAATCTAGATTACTTATACGTTTTGCAAGTTTTTATCGAGCTTTTTGACTTAAAAAACTAAAATCCTGGGATTATTTAGTCAGTGGCCTAAAAGTCCCAAGAGAAAGTAGAATCATTTTTTTCTTAATTTGTGTATACACTACTTTTTTCTTGAAAATTAGTTTTTGAACTAAAAGTATTTTTTCTTCTGATTCTGAAATTGTTATTAGTCTCAGTTTATAGAAAACAATGCAGAATAATTGTTTTAGTTTTTCTTTTAAAAATATTTGACAACTTAAAAAACCCTTTGAGAATCGGGTCTTAGCCATTCTGTTAAAATGAATTGTAATTAAATTCAACTTAGTAATGGGCTCTCTTCACTTGAAAGAAAATAAACAGGCTTGCTATTCTTAGTAATATATGAGGCAGCCTCAATATGAGGCTATATAGGCTCAACGTTATTACTTAAAATTGTTTTAAGGATTAGCCCCTATCGAAATTTGAATTAAAATACCAAGTGACCTAAACATTTGATAGTTCAGAAAAGGCTCTATATAAATTTCATGATCATGGGATTGTAATATAATGGCGTGTTTTTAATCGACTAAGTAATTATACCAGTTGACCTGCTGTGAACCTACATCACTCAATCATTGCTAGTAAAATTGTCATAATTTATTAATTTGCTAACTGAAAAATAGACATACTATTCGATGGCATTTTCCAAATATAACAGTCACTACCATCATGACTGCTTTATAGGAAGGACTGAATCAGGATAAAAGGGCCAAGTTAAATGGTTGCTTCTATGGTACATTGCAGAAAATCCAGAAAACAATGGTACAAAGAGGTAGATCCCCCCTCCCCTGGGTATCTACCCAGCGAATAAAGACTGTTAAATAGAGTTTTCTAGTTTGATGTATCTATAAAACCATGGTTCAGTGTGTCTATTTAAGATTGTACTTATAAAATTACGATATCCTAATAGTGTTTTTTTCTTCTAGGATCTCCTTACATCCTGGAAAATCTGGAACCACAGACCGCATATGTATTCCGCTTCTTCGCGAAAAATCAGGTTGGATTATCGACGTACGGAGCACAAACCCAATTGCCAAAGAGAGCAGTTCCAGAGAAACCTCACACCGTGGCGACTCAAATCGGAGGTATAGTCCATTCTAATTACTCTCAGAAGTACGATTTGGCTTGGAAAATCATGCCTGATAATGGACTACCAATTGAAAAATTCCAGATTGTTTATTTTCCAGTGAGTAATCATATCTTTGTGTATTTAGATTTCTTTTGTAGTTGCAATATTTTTGTTATTTTAAAATCTTTTTAGAAACTAGTCAAAATAAAAATAAAAATTCAGAAGACTAAGAATAGTTATCTTAGTCATCTATGTTATTATTATTATTATTATTATTATTATTATTATTATCATAGTTAATTGGTTTTTGACTGGCCTTCCTTACCATTCCCCTCGTTGGCGTAGTTATTGTTATCTTTCTTTTTTTTGGTGTGAGGTGGGGGAAGTAGAAGCTGGATAGATAGATGAGTGGTGAATCTACTGTCTTCTGTTAGAGCTTTGTCTACTTTCATTTTTAAAGAGTTATCAAAGGGGCCCTGTTTAGCCCCAACCATGCCCTTCTTTATTTTCTCTATTTCTTTCTTTCAATTGTGTCTACTTCCAAAAAAAAGCAAGCTTTAAACTCAGGTAAAAACTTAACTTGCTGGTGCAACAGACCACAAAGATAAACAAAAAATACGTGTTATCTATCAACAAATGAACTGACATCATTTTTATACAATCCTAATAAGGGTTTATGCTAGATTGCCTCTCACTCACTCGGACTATCTATCTTGGCTTTGTCTAATATTAGCCATGGCTTCATGCCCACAACTACTGGATTTTAATTCAATTTTTTTGAGAAGATTGATGTTTATTGGAGATTTCCCTTTTCGACAGGTACAAGGAAAGACAATCTATTTCTTGTCCAAAGGACCTCTTACCACCATATAGTACACTACTACTACTACTACTACTACTTACCATAAACCATACTAATTATCACCTCTTACACCAGGTGTATCAAAAAGCTCCACCGTGTGCCTAGTCCTTTTCTAAGCTGGATACGTTTGTTGAATCATTTTTGAAGAAACAAGAATGGCTTTGGTAGCCCTGTGAAGATGACAGAATATAATTAGTTTTAGAGTAACTTACCTTCTGGGGTATACGAATGATGACTAGTGATAGCAATTTCTTTGTAAACGTTCGAAGTAAAGTTTCAAGAGGTAAATTTACACTACCAATTTAGTCATAGAATGTTGAGATGCACCGAATTTTGACTTATCTAATACACATGCTCCATTGCGTCTGATGAGCTATATTGCGCAGAATCAGTTAAATCGACTAGGTTGATGTTTGCTCCTCCAATTGCACTATTAATCACATATATATTCCGAAGGGTCGCTGGCGATTTAGTCAGTCTTGCCAGGTGAGAAACACTGATAGGATTTGCTAATAAGAGTCTTGAATGACTAAGATTCACCATGACAAAACCAGAGAGAACATTGAATATCAAAACTAAGCTATGTCAAAACGATGCATATTTAGATTTGGATATAAATAAATTGCTACAATCACATAGTTAAGAGAAATTACAACTTTAACTCACATACATGGTAGGGAACTCATTTCTGAGTAAGTAGGGCAACTTATAAACAGATCCCTGACAAAAAAAGTAAAGTAATAAAATATTGAGGTTTTCATATTTTTTTTTAGGGAGGGGTATCGGTCCGAATAACTATCTGAGCTCGATGAAATAAAACGGCCCCTAAAAAAACCCTGACCAGCAAAAAGTACGCCACAGAAACTTTTATGATGTTTTGCGATTAAATAAGGAATTGGAAGAATGGCACAGGAGACGATGTAAACGTTTTAGTAAACGTAAACATTTGAGTTGAAACTAGTAAAAAATGCCAAATAGATAGTGAGCTGAAAGCTTTTGTTTCTCAAATAGGGCTGCGCTCATAATTTTGAATATAATCGTTTTACTTATTTAAAAGTACTACAGAGAATGCCCACAACCGGATTTGTTCTGTGTAGAAATGTTCTGACAATATTAAGAAAACTTATACAAACAGCTGGTAGAAGAAAGAAGGAGAGCGGTATTTAGGGAGTAAATACTGGGGCGGGAATCCAAAAAGTTACGGGGGACAAAGAATAACGTTTAAAATAATAGGCCTAAAACGATTAAAAGGAACAAAATGACAATTTTAAAAACAATGAGATCGTTTCTATATTTATGAAATATTAATTATAGGGCTCATGAGGAATCGTCTCTTTCTTGTTGGGGATAAGCCTCCTCAGCCGTCTTTGTAGGATGTTTTTTATCACCAACCTTTGCTCTTCTGAACTATGTATTTATTCGCAAAAAGATTAATCATTGCCTTTTGGAAGTCTTTTTAATTGATAAGAAAAATAATCATTGGTATTCGTTTTTAATTTGTTTCTTTCTCAGGCTAGAAACAGTACTGTTGGTTCTAATTGGACTGAAGATGGACCCAGCATTCTTGAAGAAGTTAGACCGGGAGAGGTGAGCTTTGACATGAAGAACTTGAAACCGGACACGTTTTATAAAGTCGAAATTAGAGCTCACAATGCCATTGGATTCAGTGAACCAACAGGAATTATCGTTAAAACTGCCAAGGGTGAGTTTTTATTATTATTATTTATTTAGAATAGTTTTTAAGGATCGTGGCATAGAAATAAATAAGAATAATTACTAAGAAGCATGACACGAAATTCGGCAGGCTGTCTATTTAGTAACTTCCTGGCGGCTGTTAAATGTATAAAAAATACAAGAAACAAACCCTTCGAACCTTTTTGATATTTGGGGAATAGGGGAAGCTTATTAATAGCGATTAGAAGAATTGGGGAATCGATGTTTAGGGACTAAACAATTGCCTGAAGATATATTGTTTTATCAATTAAAAAATAACCACAATTCTTAAAATTATAATACTTGTGAAATTTAATTACAATTATTAGATGCAAAATTCGACTCTCATGGATTTCCTTTTATAATACGGTCTTAAAATGAAGAAAAAAGTTGGGATCGTTGTTGAAACTTTCAAACAATCGTTGTAAATAACCACGTTCGATAAGATTTGTGTTAAAATTTTAACGCAGTGCGAAAGTTTTCTGTTTTTTTCATAAGTTAAACTGTTTTTAGTCTGTTTCATTCACTTTCCAAGTTCCAATGAAGCTTTTCGTGATTTTTCATGCATCGATAAATGGGAAAAATACCCGGGAAGAAAAAAAAAACATTGCCAGAGAAAAAAAAAACAGTCAGGGTGAAAAAAATATAGCCTGGGAGAAAATAAAATAGAGAAAAAATAGTATAGCTAGGGAGAAAAAAAAACAAACAAAAACCTAGCCAATGTCTGGTGAGTCTAATAAGATACTGAAGTTTAAATTAAAAAGAAATTCTACAGATAATATTGAAAGTCCGTATATTTCGGCTTCACACCCGGGAACCTTTGTAAAAAGGGAGAGGAGAGAGGAAATGGCTTGCCTTTTTAAAATAACATATATTTATAAAAATGATTAAACTAAACACTACAATAAAAAATAACGAAAGATATTCAAATAACTATAGTTGTTGTCATCAAAAACAAGTCCAATAGGATAAGGACAAAATACAAGGCAGAGTGACGGCTGTATACTATTGCGCATGTTCAAGTTTATCTTCTGATATTTTTAAGGTTTGCTTGTTCACGTGATGTCCATACGCAAGGTGTTTTTTGCACATTTTCAACAAATATCTTAGATCCATTTATCGATGCATCTAAGTTTGCGGAAAACAATATAGTTACTCGACAAATCCACTGAAAGACTGTATAAAACGAGCATAGGTCGTGGTACCTAATATGGCACCTATTTGTACCATGGTACCTAATTATATAGCCACTGGCCACATAATTTTTACCTTGCTTGAGTAGTTTATACCATAAGTAGGGGAAACATAATAAAAATAAACACGTAAGCCATTTTTTAATTTGTTCTGGGTGGGAGAGATAAAGGGTATAAGCTAAAAGACGCAATCAATAGACAAAATAAGATTAAAATGAAAGAAAAATCCTGCAAAAGTATTGTGGTAGTGGAGAGAGAAGGTATTAATTATGGTTTATTGAGTTTTAAAGATCATAATTAGACAAATACAATGCATCATTGTTGAAAGAAACTGAATTCGTAGTTGCAAATAAAGAAGTAGTTTTACATTACGCTATGAAGTTTTTTCGCTAATATTGCATCCTAAGAATTTTTGTTTTAATTTACTTTCTTTTTGATACCATAAAGCCACTTCTTCGCAAGCAAATTTTTTTTGCTTTTGTCAAGATTTTGATTTTCATTAAATTGAAATAATCGTTTTTACCGAACAACTGGCTTTAACTCTACCAATTTTGTTCATATCAGAAGAAAGTGTGTGTCTCGGTTTTGTTTGTTAAATATAGTCATAGGTACAGACAGTGGCCAAATTTTACTTCCTTGATTTTAGTTTGTTTTATTATTTTGTAACTGATTTTGTAGTTACAATCTTCGTCAGACAACCAGGTTTTACCTTTTTTTTCGAAGTGAGTTGAACTTATTTCGAGATCTAACAGTAAATATAGAGAATCGCTTTTTTACAAGTTTTAAACGTCTTAAGATTGTCCTATTTTAAGTTACAGTCAGTTATTTGAACTATGTGTCGTTTTTTTGTAAAATAAGGTATTGTATACAGGTTAATGATTAGGGTTAAATGTAAAGTATGGTGCGTACCTCTTTTTTAAGACCAACAAATGTTATTTTTAGTTATAGGGCAAATCTTGATTTAAAAGTTCCCTACGTTCTGTAGAATGACCTAAATTTTCTCTGACAAAGCAGTCAGGTTTTGGCTGGCTTTACAAAGACCCCTATTAAAAATCCGCACTGTTACGCCTATAGGGTGCATCTGACATTTTCGCACCTTTGAAGTAAATGTCGAAAACTGCTTAGTAAGTTCTTCTTAGTGGCTGAGTAATATAGATTAAGACTGTGAAATTGTGATTGAAAATAAATTGCCCCATTGATCCTCCCCTTCAAAACAGCTTAGCCAACGGTTTATTGTATTTACCTCAAAAGTAAAAATTTCAGATACGACCTTAATACGTGACGATGACAATATAAGGGAGTCGCTAGATCTTGGGCACCCACGTAGAATGTTTTATTTTATTCAATCAGAAGGTTTTGCCCTAGCCTAGTATTTACAACAGATTTTTTTTTCGAAAGCATTCATAATTCAATGGTGACTTGTAATATTAAGCAAGATCTTTTTCAATCAGGAATTAAATTTAATATCTGATAGTGATGGCTGGGGTATTTTTCCTGTTGAACTCTAGGGACACTCTGATTAAGAGGTTTAATCAGTTTATTTGGGTATTGAACTTCCCAATGTTAATAACTAGAAGTTTTCCCCTGATCTAGGCATGATCAGATTAAACTATAGCTGAAGGACAAGTAATCTACAGAAAAGTTAACCTTGAAAAGTAGCAGTTTAATTTTGTACCATTCCAATTCTTGGATTACTGATTACTAAAATTTTGTTCAAAGGCTATTGCTCAACTTTTACAAAATATTTAAATGTCCCTCCATGCGTCACTCCTAGGGCAGAACTAAGGTAGATAGTCATAGAACTAAGATAGTGATTGAAGCTATAGTTTTCCAAGTGTTTGGTTAAATGGCACGGGTAAACAGCGGGAGCAATTCTTGTTTGTTAGCTTTTAAAAAGGCAAGCCCGCCTAGAGTCTCAGGCAGGTTGACAAAGCATTTAAAATTGCAAGGGACCGTTAGATTGCCTGGAATGATAGGGAAACAAGGCACGCCTACCTATGGTCTTAAGGCAGGTTGGTCAACAGTTCAGAATTGGCACATGACCGTTAATTTGCATAGGCAAACAAGCGTCCAAAGCTAAATTGATTAGGATCACTTGACTTTGCTTCCTCTTCGGCTTTTTTGGACAACTGAGTGATGAGGAAAAGGGCTGCCGAATGAAGTTCATTCTGAGCCAAAATATCATTACGAGTCTTTAATTCATGTATATTTGTTTTAACATCTTCAAGCCTACCTTCAAACAAAAGCAAAAAGGGAATTATTTGAATTCTGCTACCCCTATTGTTAATTTAATTTCATCATTGACTTTCTCCAAGCAAATGCATGCGAAAATGTAGGTCATTATTCAATATTAAAATTACTTTTTTGAAATGTCCTGGTTAGTTTGTGCTATGTTTAATATGTTATATCTTTCCATTCCACCGCCTCAATGTAACTGGCCAGATTATAAATAGTAATTTTGCAGCATATTAAAAAGTAATATATTCCTTTTCCTTAGCACCTTGTGGATAGGTAAAAAAATTTCACTTGTATACTTTCTCAGGTAACCATTTAAAGAAGTTAATCTATTGAAAATATTTTCTGAAAAAGACTGCAAATTTTGTTTCTGGTCAGACGTATGAACCGACATTCATCCAATGATGTTGCTTGGTCACTTTTAATTAAGTAAACTGAGATCTAAGCCTGTGTTTTTTTCTTGCGAATTTGATGTTTTTACCTCGTTCCGTTATCATCTCCATTAGAATTTAGAGTTTGCCCCTGATATAAACTAAAAAAGGAGGTGGCAAAAGAGTGGGGGCAGGGAAGGTATAGCTGTTCCCTCCCTAGAAAAACCTAAGCCAGCGTGATAGAATATTGAAATGAGCAAGTTTTTCCTGACAAAAAGATATTTTGTTAGACCGTTAACACAGATGTCCCTGAGGAATCTGGATTCATGGTCTCTTTAATTTAAAGAAAGATTTCGTTCCTGAATAATGTTGGATCACTTGCTATCTATTCATATGAACACAGAAAAGGCCGCACATTATTTCATTAATCAGTGACCATACTACGAATCTATGAAAATGTTATTCGCCACGATGATGTTAAAACGATAAGAGCGTGTCCCGAAAAACTATTTAGCTTGATCTGTAAGAATAATAACAATGATAATAACCACACTTGTTAGATGCTTCTCCTGTGTTGTTGCTGAAACTGGACTTGGTATTCTTGAAACTTCAGGCAATATTCTCAAATTCAAATTTTGAATCTTTATTTTTTTGCATAGGATTTTAGTTCTTTCTTCATAATTAAATAATTTCAACTTTTTCATTTAAATGATGCAAACTAGGTCGTGCGAGTCAGTTGATTTTGAATTAAAATCAAGTAGTTGTGGGCATCAAGCCATGGCTAATTGTAAAAAAAGCCAAGACAGCTAGTCCGATAGGAGTGAGAGGCAAATCTGGCATAAGCCCTTATTAGAATTGTATAAAAATGATGTCAATTTATTTGTTAATAGATAAGTCTATCTCTCATCCGTCCATGCATCATTCCCGGGGTAGAACTATGGTAGATAGTCATAGAACTTTGATAGTCACAGAAACTATAGTTTTCCAAGTGTTTGGTTAAATGACATGGGTAAACGCCGGCAGCAGCAAGTATGACTCTTATTGGACCAATGCTTGTTGTTAGCTTTTAGAAAGGTACGCCTGCCTAGAGTCTCGGGCATGTTGACCAAGAATGAGCCTAAGATGTGCCTAAGGAGCTCTTAAATTTACTAGTTGTTTAAATTTCTTGTTGTTTAAGTTTGACTCCTTAAATGAGCTAATTATTCTTCATTTTTAGTTTTGCTGTTCCATTTTAATTCTTGTTGTAATACATAATTTTTAATATCGTTTTACTAAAGGATCTAGAGCATGTCCTTTGGGTCACGTCATGTGCTTTCATAAACGCACAAAGTGAACCACTGAACTACCATATGAGATTTTTTCTCTCCCCAACCTCTCCTGACACAAATCAAAAGATAGTAATCTAAAAAATGGCATTTTGCTTTTATGGTTAAAAGCAAAGTTATTGACTGGGCCAGGTAGATTGACGGTGCATCTGAACTTCTTGTTGTTCAACACCAAACTTGCACCTTGATTATTCTGCATTGATCCACTAAGAGAAATCTGAAATATATATATATATATATATATATATATATATATATATATATATATATATAAAAATATATATATATATATATATATATATATATATATATATATATATATATATATATATATATATATATATATATATTTGGTTTATTTTTATTTGGTTTATATGCACATTTGGTTTGAATTTCCAATCAAATTTTTAAAGGAAAAAAATATATTATGTTTAGGTATTGTGGCTCCGTAACAAAAAAAAAAAAAAAAAAAAAAAAAAAAAAAAAAAAAAAAAAAAAAAAAAAAAAAAAAAAAAAAAAATATACTTCAGTGTACTCTACAATCCTGTTAGCCTAGCTTGATATATTGAACTATTTTTGATGTTCGGAATCAAAGCATAGTCGTAATCAAGAATGTTTCGTTAACATAATAACACTGATTGACTTGTTCTTAATTAATTACTGGTTACGTTTAGAACGAAAATTTTCATAATGCTACAGTGATATTTTATATTTTACTCTACAAGCTATCCAAAGAGACGCTGTGTATTTAAAAATGGGCGCGACAATGCATTAAAAAACTATAGTGGCAACTATTTATGGTATAATTCCCTCCTTTTTGCTTTTTTTTATTTTCAACTCTTTTATGCAGTAGTATCTTACCAAACACTATCCTAATAAACTTAAAATTAATCCCCCCTGCATGAGATATTAAAAAAGTAAAAATGTTTATAAGAATAAGCCAAACTTTTTCACTTCGTTTCTAAGCTTTTGGAGAATTTTGGGTTTTGACTCATTAGCAAGTTTTTAAATAAAAAAGTATATGAGATAAAACATATGTTTTGAAAAAATGTATCTACTTCCTAACGATAAAAGAAGGTAAATTCAAATAAATAGACATATTTTCAGACATTCAAATCACTTAACGGTAAAACCGGGGCGACTTCCAAAAAAAAAACTTAGGCACTGTAAACTGCTCTTTTCATGAACTTCTCGTTTCCGTTGGACCACACTTTAACTGAAACTGGACCTACAACCTATTTCTGAAAATAACCAATAAACCTTTGTTCCGAAGAAAGAAAAGGAATTCAAATGCAGTTATATCACAAGGTAAGGCTCTGATGCCTGTTTGTTTGTGGTCGTGGTAACCTTATTTTATAAAAACATCGCTTAATAGCTAGATAGACTTTAAACACTTTTTTTGGTGAATGGATTCTGTCTTTCAGACCTTCGGTGTTATGCCCTGTAACTAATAACCCCTACGACGGTGTTTTAACTTGGTGTTTAACCTTTTTAACTTGCTGTGTTTTCTAAAGCGTTGTTTTAATACAGTTGTTGTTTCATATTTTCATTTTTTTTTCTATTGAAATAAAGTTAAATTTGTACCTTCTGTTATGACAACTTGCAAATGTGTCAGGAAATGCCGAAATATAGGTGACAATAGATTTCTATTTTTGCTGTAGTATAACTCTGTCCCTTGATTCTTATTTCTGCATTAAAAAAAAAATGTAAATGTGACTTTCTGAAAAAGCTATCCTTCAAGTTCATAAAAATCATAAATAAAGCTGAAAATGATTGTTGGAAAGAGGAGTCAGTTGCACTATTGTGATGCATAGAGATGCCACAATTGAAGAGGACCCTGCTAATTTGGTGTTTTACTAACTTAACAATGCACGTACCAATGCTTTTCTCAGTGGCTCATAGGGTTTAATAAATGTACCCGAGGTTGATGAAAAATTGAGGGAAAGAATTTATTTGAAAGGGCTATGATTTGAAAGCTTCTTTTTGCTTTGGACATCGAGAATGAAAGATTGTTGTCCTGACAAGACTGGAAAGATTATTTCCTAATTATTATAAGGAAATATTATTATAATTATTAATATAATTATTCCTATTATTTTTATTAATATAATTATTAATTATTAATAAATATTAATTATTATTACTATTATTATCTTAATAATATTATTAATAATAATAATATATTATTGTTATTATTATTATAAATTTAATTATTAATTATTAATAGATAATTAATTATAATTATTCCTAATTATAATATATTATAATTATAAGGGTGAAAGACAAGGCTAAATATTTTTTGCTGAGTACTTAATGCCTACGTGCAACCAAGTTGCATATTTCCAGCATGCATGAAGAGTTTGAAGGTACGCTTCTAGCATGGTAACGTTTTAGCTGTTAGAATTTTTGCTCGTAATTCCATAAATCCTTTGATGCAAGAAACATTATAGGCTGGTCCTTTTATGGAAGTTTATAAACTCTCTCTCTCTCTCTCTCTCTCTCTCTCTCTCTCTCTCTCTCTCTCTCTCTCTCTCTCTCTCTCTCCTCACTCTCTCACTCTCTCACTCTCTCTCTCTCTCTCTCTCTCTCTCTCTCTCTCTCTCTCTCTCTCTCTCTCTCTCTCTCTCTCTCTCTCTCTCTCTCTCTCTCTCTCTCTCTCTCACTCTCTCACTCTCTCACTCTCTCACTCTCTCACTCTCTCACTCTCTCTCTCTCTCTCTCTCTCTCTCTCTCTCTCTCTCTCTCTCTCTCTCTCTCTCTCTCTCTCTCTCTCTCTCTCTCTCTCTCTCTCTCTCTCTCTCCATTATCTATCCTTCCTCTCTCCTGTCCGTATCTCATGTAATATTTGAGACGTTCCTCTTAATTACCTGTGAAATCCTTTGATAATTGTTACTGTTTCCTACACAGTATATTTACAAAAAGAAGGATTTTTAATAATATACTTACTTACTTTTGTTTTTATATCACATCCTAGAAATTTTACCATTCATCTAACAATGTAGTTTTTATTCGCTCTCGATTCATCCTGGCTTGAAATAACTTAATGAAAAGCAATAAACGGAGAAAAACGAGTAAAATTTTTGGCCAGTGATAAAACCGGACAAAATGCCAATGTTTTGGACTATAATTAGCTTAAAAAACATTAAAGAAGGTATTAAATGACCTTAACCTCCTGGTCAAAAAATGATCTGAAGAGCCAATCGTCTTAACAAGAGGAAAAACATAACTGAATTTTGTTGGGCTCTGCCTGAGAGGGCTAATTCTCTGTTCATTTTAATATATTTGATTTTTTACATGTGAAATCGGCTGACACCTCAGTTTTTGTAGGATTTAAGTTATCTGAACTGAAATAATAACTGTGGCTTACTGAGTCAATTTTTCTGCTGGGCACTTAGTTTTAGACCTGTAGGAGCATTGTTTGTATTTACAGCATTGAATGTACCCCGTTAGGCTGAAGGCAATAAAATCGTACATTGTCTTATAAGGTAGAATTTTGATACAAATACAATATCATTAAAATATAATTATTTCATTAGGTTCATTTGGGTCAAATAACTGGCCTATCTGGATATGGGCACTAATTTTCATAGCTATAGCTGTAACTGTGGTTGCTCTCATTGCTGTTCGTTTTTACTGTCAGAAGAAACACAAAGGTAAGATTAATTCTTTGTTTGTTTGTTATTTTTGTGTGTTTTTGGCATAAGATAAAATATAGAAAAAAATATATACATAAAAAAGAAATATATGAAACATAATATATACTACTGCATGTCGACAAAACCACCCTTCGAAAAAAATTTCTGTAGAAATTTTAGTTTATTTCTGTTTTTTTATTTTTTGTTTTTCTTTTTTTCCATAGGCTATAGAAAAAAAAAAAAACACAATTGAAAATTAACCAAATTAGAAAAGACTTCTTTTTTTATAGCAGCTTCACAAAGAATAACCTCATAAATACGATATATTTTCAGAGGAATTGTATAAGGTTAGTTTAGGGTACCCATTTGATGTCAAACAAAAGGCTGTACGGAAACTGTGGTTCACTCCTTCTTTCTAGGGCTATAATGAAAGAGGTTAAAGCGGTTAGGCCAAGTCATGCGTATGAGGGGTGGAATATCTTCTGTTTTCACGGATAAATAAGCAAGGTTCATAGTATGGGAACAAACCCAATGCCAAGGATAAGTCTGGTATAGGCTGTAGTACCGGGTAACTGAGCATCGCTCGTTAAATCGATTGTATTAATGAATACTATGTCTTGTGTAACCCCCTACCCGCGGAAAATCCCGCCATAGAAATACACTTCCCCCATAACCTGATTCTCTCGAGAATTTTTTTTTTTTTTTTACATTTAGCTGTGTTGACTTCCTTTTCTTTTTACTTAGTCAGTTTATGAATTGGTGCCCTAGAATTGTACAAAATAAAAACAAGCTTACTGAACTAAAGAATCTAGTCCAAAATAACAAATATTTAATTGGATATTTTTGTAAGATCATGCTCAAAATCAAATTGATGTGTTGTGATAATCTGCAAGGTTCCATGACCTGCAAGGTGGGTAATTAATTAAGCAATCACTACATCCATATCTGATATAAACAGGAGATCAAACAGAACGCAAAACTAACTGAGTATAGATATCAAGGAATTAGGTAGCTTTGGCCAGTTTAAGTCTGATTTATGTGTGGAGGTGCTCGATGGGTATACTTTTGAAACAGAGTAACTAAAATAAATTTTCCATAGTTTATTCATTTGTAATATATATGTATTTTTTGTATGTTATTTTTTTGTCTTGGGGTCACGCAAGGTAATGTATTGTTTGATTTTTTTTTTACTGTTGTTGATTTCGGTATATGGTCTCATTTACCATATTCTTTCTTTATTTTCCTTGAACTTAGCACGGCCTCGCAAGCTTCGCTTATGTTAGTCTAATGATTAAGAAAAGTATATTTCTAATAAAATTGTTCTACTGCTACAGCTTCTACTACAAGGACATAACGTTTCAGAACAGTAATGACGTGGTTGATATTCACTCATTCTTGTCCAACTGTCAATCCTCAGGTAGCAGACGATTTAAGAAAGAAGTATTAAGGGAGCTGAGAGAAATAATTGAGTTTTTCCAACTCAATTCAGAGATTATAAGAACAAGCTGGCGATCATAGACAGACCAACGGAAGTTCAACCAACCCGAAAAGCGGCAAACATTAAGTAGTCATCAAAACATCTAGTATTTAGTTGTCAGTGGTGCTAAATTAAACACGGCCTTAGGCATAAAAACAATGATAAGTTTGTAAAAAAAAATTTTTTTTTGTTCCAGGTTCTCGGTGCTGCTCTTCTGAGGAAGGTGAGAACAGCGGAAGATGAACATATTTTGTAACCATTTCCCTAAGTGCAGCCTTTTCTTTGTTTCCTTTTTTTCGTGTATGTACAACTAGAGACCTCTATTGTAGAAAAAAAAACATTTGGGAAAGTTCTTGTGACAATATATATTTATAAATGAAACTCAGTGCCTTATGTGCTATTATATATGTTTTGTGAGTAGCAATTTTTTTTTCTCTCTTTCTTTTAGATCAAAAATAAAGTATTTTTATTCATACCAAAACATTTGAATAAATAAATTTATACTTTAAAATTAAAGCAAAACCAGACAGTAGTATATATTTTTACTGGTCGTTTTCTAAAAAGTAAGTATTTTGTCAACAAATAGTTTTTTCTGTCTATAAAAGAAATTTGAAACAGCACAATTGCTCTTTATGCTTGTACAGTCTAATGAAAATTTACATATGAAGGTTTCAGATGAATAAATTTAGTAACAAATACATGATGGGTGAATATATAACATAGACTAAATGCGATTATGTAGAATAAATTAAAAACGAAACACGTTAATGAAATTAAAGATAATATAAATAGAACCCAATTGATTAAAACCATTGCGACATACAGGGCTTACCCTTGGGGGGGGGGGGGGGGTATTTATTTTGGAGATAGGTGGGGGTTTAAAACAAAACTGAATACTCAAACTCCTTATACCTCCTTTACCATTTATTCTCCTTATGACAATGCAGAGTTAATCTCTTTTTTTTCAGTCGTTGTATATATATTTGATCTCAGTTGATTTGAACATATTCTATAGCCATCCCGTGTATATATTTAGAAGCTTACCGTATAAAGTGAAGTCTAGTAAAGACTCTTTCCCTAAGTGCAGCCTTTTCTTTGTTTCTTTTTTTTCGTGTATTTACAACTAGAGTGCTCTATTGTAGAAAAGAAAACATTTGGGAAAGTTCTTGTGACAATATGTATTTATAAATGAAACTCAGCGCTTTATGTTCTATTATATATGTTTTCTGAGTAGCAAGTTTTTTTCTCTTTCTTTTAGATCAAAAATAAAGTATTTTTATTTATACCAAAACATTTTTACAAATAAATTTTTACTTTAAAATTAAATAAAACAGACACTATTATATATTTTTACTGGTCGTTTTCTAAAAAGTAAGCATTTTGTCAACGAATAGTCTTTCTGTCTATAAAAGAAATTTGAAAAAGTACTTCAGATGAATAAATTTAGTAACAAATACGTGATGGGTGAATATATAACATAGACTAAATGCGATTTTGTAGAATAAATTAAAAACGAAACAACTTAATGAAATAAAGATAATACAAATAGAACCCAATTGATTAATAGCACGGCGACATACAGGGCTAACCCTTGGGGGAGGCGGTATTTATTTCGGAGATGGATGGGGGTGTAAAACAAAACTTAATACTCAAACGAATACTCAAACTCTCATGGACTATTCATTATTCTTTCATTTTCACTTTAGCTATGTCTACGTAAACAAAACAAACGGCTTTATGCTTAGATTTTTAAGATCGAAAGATATCACCTTCCTTTTTCTGAACTTTCTCTCAGTTTCTCAATTTCACTTTCTCAAGGGGAAGATATTGTGCCATTGGCTTCATCGAAAGTCACGTACAGAAATGAATAAATACCTTTTTATTTTGGGACTGCCGCATGTTGAAAATTTATCAAATTTTTAACAATAGGATATACTGAAATATTTGTAATTTTCAACCAATTTTACCTATATATATATATATATATATATATATATATATATATATATATATATATATATATATATATATATATATATATATATATATATATATATATATATATATATATATATATATATATTATATTTATATATATAGACTATATTTGAAATCAAATTTAAGATTATAGTTTTTCGAAAAATTTGGTAGCCTGAGTCAGGCTACCAATGCAGTATCCAGAAGGGGAGGGTACCGGTTTTAACCATCCCTCTCTCGTACCCTAAGTAATGTCCAACTCATACCAATGAAAAAAAAATACATGTAAACAAATTTTTCATGTGTTTTTTTAGTAGTCTCCCTTTCCCAAAAGAAAAAACCCTCCCCCATAAAAAAAAATCCTGGATACGTTCTTGAGCCTGATCTATATCGTATTTCTAATGTCTTTGGTTTCCTAATAACAGGAACATTTGTAGTAGCAGTGTTTTGTTATTCAACCTTTCTATGAAATTGAAAATTATAACTTCGTACTTCTCTGTAAGCAGCTATGAAATACTTTTAATTAGAAAAATACAATATCAAGCTTAAAACTTTTCATTCTTGTAGATATTAGAAAATAACCAGACTCTGCTCATGTGACGTCTTGCATATGGTTCTAGAATTCTAATCTAGAATTCTAGCTAGTCTATCTACTATTTCTATGAGTCATATGCAAGACGTCATTTTAGAAAAGACTTTTTCACTATTCAATAAAAAGGAACCATATGCAAGACGTCACATACGAACTAGTGCTATTCCATTGATTCTATTAGAATCAAACAGAAAGTTTGATTCTAGATTCAAATAGATTTGAATCTATTTATTAAATAGTGAAAAAGTCTTTTCTAAAATGACGTCTTGCATATGACTCATAGAAATAGTAGATAGACTAGCTAGAATCAAACTTTCACTGTTCTATCTACTATTGATTCTAGCTGGTCTAGAATCAATAGATTAGAATTCTAGAACCATGTGCAAGACGTCACATACGAACTAGTGCTATTCTATTGATTCTATTAAAATCAAACAGAAAGTTTGATTCTAGATTCAAATAGATTTGAATCTATTTATTGAATAGTGAAAAAGTCTTTTCTAAAATGACGTCTTGCATATGACTCATAGAAATAGTAGATAGACTAGCTAGAATTCTAGATTGGAATTCTAGAACCATATGCAAGACGTCACATACGAACTAGTGCTATTCTATTGATTCTATTAGAATCAAACAGAAAGTTTGATTCTAGATTCAAATAGATTTGAATCTATTTATTAAATAGTGAAAACGTCTTACATATGACTCATAGAAATAGTAGATAGACTAGCTAGAATCAAACTTTCACTGTTCTATCTACTATTGATTCTAGCTGGTCTAGAATCAATAGATTAGAATTCTAGAACCATATGCAAGACGTCACATACGAACTAGTGCTATTCTATTGATTCTATTAGAATCAAACAGAAAGTTTGATTCTAGATTCAAATAGATTTGAATCTATTTATTGAATAGTGAAAAAGTCTTTTCTAAAATGACGTCTTGCATATGACTCATAGAAATAGTAGATAGACTAGCTAGAATCAAACTTTCACTGTTCTATCTACTATTGATTCTAGCTGGTCTAGAATCAATAGATTAGAATTCTAGAACCATATGCAAGACGTCACATACGAACTAGTGCTATTCTATTGATTCTATTAGAATCAAACAGAAAGTTTGATTCTAGATTCAAATAGATTTGAATCTATTTATTGAATAGTGAAAAAGTCTTTTCTAAAATGACGTCTTGCATATGACTCATAGAAATAGTAGATAGACTAGCTAGAATCAATAGATTAGGATTCTAGAACCATATGCAAGACGTCACATACGAACTAGTGCTATTCTATTGATTCTACTAGAATCAAACAGAAAGTTTGATTCTAGATTCAAATAGATTTGAATCTATTTATTGAATAGTGAAAAAGTCTTATCTAAAATGACGTCTTGCATATGACTCATAGAAATAGTAGATAGACTAGCTAGAATCAAACTTTCACTGTTCTATCTACTATTGATTCTAGCTGGTCTAGAATCAATAGATTAGAATTCTAGAACCATATGCAAGACCTCACATACGAACTAGTGCTATTCTATTGATTCTATTAGAATCAAACAGAAAGTTTGATTCTAGATTCAAATAGATTTGAATCTATCTAT